>NC_138774.1:98283235-98673235 GCF_965119305.1 Pelophylax lessonae
CTGGACAAAAACCTTCTCCAGAGTGCTCTGGACCTCAGACTGGGCCGAAGGTTTACCTTCCAACAAGACAATGACCCTAAGCACACAGCTAAAATAACGAAGGCGTGGCTTCACAACAACTCCGTGACTGTTCTTGAATGGCCCAGCCAGAGCCCTGACTTAAACCCAATTGAGCATCTCTGGAGAGACCTAAAAATGGCTGTCCACCAACGTTTACCATCCAACCTGACAGAACTGGAGAGGATCTGCAAGGAGGAATGGCAGAGGATCCTCAAATCCAGGTGTGAAAGACTTGTTGCATCTTTCCCAAAAAGACTCCTGGCTGTATTAGATCAAAAGGGGGCTTCTACTAAATACTGAGCAAAGGGTCTGAATACTTAGGACCATGTGATATTTCAGTTTTTCCTTTTTTAATAAATCTGCAACAATGTCAACAACTCTGTGTTTTTCTGTCAGTATGGGGTGCTATGTGTACATTCATGAGGAAGAAGAATGAACTTAAATGATTTTAGCAAATGGCTGCAATATAACAAAGAGTGAAAAATTTAAGGGGGTCTGAATACTTTCCGTACCCACTGTAAAGCGCTGCGTTAGTTGTTGGCGCTACTGTATATAGGTACCTGTAGTAAGTAAATAAGATGTATTGATTGCACAGTTATTTTAAGTGGTACTTTAAAACACACATCATTTACATGTTATCAGTTCCATCATAGATCCAAAAAACAAGGGCTTTGTTTCTCATTACTTGGAAAGGGTCCTGTAAGAGTTTATAACATATTTCGTCTAATGCTGCTGGTTAAAGTAGAACTCCAGTCATAACTTTTAACTTTTCGATAGTGTAAAGAAAGGTTGGATCCTGTCTTTGATTTTTATTACTCTCTATGTCACCACTTTCCTATAACTTCCTGTGTGGTCATAAGCACAGGATGTAAGGATAATCCCTCCAATGGGAGGACAGACAGTAATAAAACCATTTGTTTATTGTTTTTATGTGTGTTAGAACATCTGTTGAATTGTGTGTGGATTTGTGTCTCAGTAAGGAAGATTCCCTTCAGTTTCTGTGGAGTCACCAGAAGAAGAAATGTCTAAGAATAACAATAAAGTAAACACATGACAGAGGTTCTAACCCTTTCTCACTATGCAAAACCTTGAGTTTTACTGTAATGCAGTACAAGATACCGCCAGTCCCTATGTTGTGGTCCAAATGTTTCCCTATGTGCCTGTGGAATCTGTATTAATCTGTATGTTATTAATACATTAAGGGACACAGGATGAACTATTCAGGTAAGTTGGGTTATAATGCTGCCTTCAGGAGAATGCACAGCAAAGCTATAAGAGCAGCCCAGTATACCCCTTAAGCTCCCAGCATGCTAGTGTTGTGGGATAACAAATGGCTTTTCTCTTCTGTCCTTCGCTATCAAGATTCTTTTTAAATCTAGAAAGTTTTCTCAGTTGCTGCAGAGCCTGAAGAGGCTAATTTTGCAGCTTTCTGGATCAGCTGCTGTTGGACATCGCCACAGAGGCTGTACTGGGGCCACTGAGATGTAGAAGTGAGGCCAGCCTGTAATTTGCCCTTTGACTGCCTAGTTACAGAGTGCATAACAGATCCAAGGCTGGGGTGCACCCACCTGATATAACCCTGTCCCTGAAGACCCCTTAGGGGGTATGTACATTTGTGGGGCACAGACTGGCATAGTGAAATGTTTCCTGGATCCTGCCTTTCTATCGCAATAAGTGCCTGTTGGGAACTGCAGAGCTTTGTGAAGACCTCAGCTGTATTGAGTAGGACTTTTGTCCTTCAGTACAAGGAACCTGCTGGTGCTTACTTTTCTTGGTCTCCCCCTGAGGGATTAATTAGCTGGGTTATGTCTTTCACCTCTCCTCCCCATTTGTATCATCTCCTTGATCCTCTTGATGTCTACCTGGGCTCCCTGCTGCCTTACAGTGACCTGGTCATAGACATCATTAAACCTTCTGCTCCATAAAGGGTTTTTTAAGTACCCTTGTGGGCAATCCTTCACTGTACCATTATGGAGGATCGTAAGTGCAAGATCAATGGTCCTTAAGGCCTGGCCAACTTACGATTCACTAATAGTGCCTGGAGGTCTTGCAGTGTCATTACTAGGGGTTCTGACACTAATAGCTCAGACCCATGTCCCCTGCCTGAGTCACAACACTCCTTATAGTCTTCTTTAACCCTATCCATTTTTCGATTTTATCCAGAGAAGAATATTCTGCTAGTACTGTATATCTGATTTCATGGGAAAAATTGCATAAAAATCCCAGCCATGATAGCAGTTTTTAGAAAGCAGGGGCCACGTCTTTCCTTCCAGAATTTATCTCTGAACTTAGAGTATCTGGGCCTGATCCTAAATAAGTCCAAAGTTTTCATCTCGCTAAACAATCTTCAGACTCCATCACATCAACCACCGGGGCGGGACTAGATGTCTTGTGGCTCAAAAATAAATGCATCTGATTCTAACTTGAGCAAAACTTCACATTCCAGGCCTGTCCACCAGAGGCGTAGCTAGATCCTTCAGGGCCCCGGTGCAAGAAATCATTAAAGGCCCCCCGGACCCCTGGCCGGGGTCCTTCCCTTCAAGCCTGGGGCTCTTCCCACTGATCCTGGGGTCCTTTACTTTCATTCCCGCAGCGGAACCCTTTCACAAGTTCTGCAGTGGGCCCCCTTCCTGCCATCTTAAGGCCTCCCCATGGTGGTGGAATGCCAGGGCCCGGTCACAAGTGTGACCTTTGCGATCCTGGAAGTTCACCCACTGGTGTCCGTAGTTTTTATTTTTTGGTATTTTAATTGTATTTTTTTTTATCATTTTATTTTATTTTTTTACAATGTCACTGACTATGACTCTGTCCATTCAGAAAAAGAAGGAGCTGGTAAATTACATATTTACCGACCCCTTCCTGGTTCTCTATTGTGACACATCCCCTGCAGCAGGCGGCAGGAGAGGGGAGGGAGCACAGTGGGGGGGGGGCATCACAGTACGGGGGAGGACCAGGGGAGCACACAGGGGCCCAGAGACAGCAGAACACAAGTGAACTAGGCAGCATACAGAGGAACCAATCTCCTCCATTTTCCTCCTGCAGCTACAGGAGGAAAAAGGAGGACAGTGATTTCTCTACATGCTGCCCCTCGTCGCCCCTCCTATCCAGGTGAACAGGGGAGCCGCACAGGCCCCCTGGAGCATGGGGCCTGGTTGCAATTGCAACCTCTGCAACCCCTGTAGTTACGCCCCTGCTGTCCACCATGCATATCCCAGTAGTAGAAAATTGGCAGGTAGGCTTCCTCAGTTGTCAGTGTTTAGACTTATTCAAATAACATACAGTCAGGGAAAAAAGTAATTGATCCCCTGCTGATTTTGTACATTTGCCCACTGACAAAGAAATGATCAGTCTATAATTTGATAGGTTTATTTAACAGTGAGAGACAATATAACAACAAAAATATCCAGAAAAACGCATTTCAAAAAAGTTATAAATTGATTTGCATTTTAATGAGGGAAATAAGTATTTGACCCCTTCGCAAAACATGACTTATTTACTTGGTGGCAAAACTCTTGTTGGCAATCACAGAGGTCAGATGTTTCTTGTAGTTGGCCACCAGGTTTGCACACACCTGAGGGATTTTGTCCCACTCCTCTTTGCAGATCCTCTCCAAGTCATTAAGGTTTCGAGGCTGAGGTTTGGTAACTTGAACCTTCAGCTCCCTCCACATATTTTCTATGGGATTAAGGTCTGGAGACTGGCTAGGCCACTTCAGGACCTTAATGTGCTTCTTCTTGATCAACTCCTTTGTTGCCTTGGCCGTATGTTTTGGGTCATTGTCATGCTGGACTATCCATCAACGACGGAAGGAGGTTCTCACCCAAGATGCAGTGAAGTTGTCCTGTCCCCCCTAGCAGAAAAATACACCCAAAGCATAATGTTTCCACCTCCATATTTGACGGTGGGGAAGGTGTTCTTGGGGTCATAGGCAGCATTCCTCCTCCTCCAAACACGGGGAGTTGTTTTGATGCCAAAGAGCTTGATTTTGATCTTATACAGCCACAACACTTTCACCCAGTTGTCCTCTGAATCATTAAGATGTTCATTAGCAAACTTCAGACAGGCTTGTATATGTGTTTTCTTGAGCAGGGGGACCTTGCGGGCACTGCAGGATTTCAGTCCTTCACGGCGCAGTGTGTTACCAATTGTTTCTCGGTGACTATGGTCCCAGCTGCCTTGAGAACATTGACAAGATTGTCCCGTGTAGTTCTGGGCTGATTCCTCACCGTTCTCGTCATGATCATTCAAACTCCATGAGGTGAGATCTTGCATGGAGCCCCAATTTGAGGGAGATTGACAGGTATTTTGTGTTTCTTCTATTTGCAAATAATCAAACAAACTGTTGTCACCCTCTCACCAAGCTGCTTGGCGATGGTCTTGTAGCCAATTCCAGCCTTGTGCAGGTCTACAATCTTGTCTCTGACATCCTTTGACAGCTCTTTGGTCTTGGCCATGGTGGAGAGATTGGAATCTGATTGATTGCTTCTGTGGATAGGTCTCTTTTATACAGGTAACAAGCTGAGATTAGGAGCACTCCCTTTTTAGCGAGAGCTCCTAATCTCAGCTCGTTACCTGTATAGAAGACACCTGGGAGCCAGAAATCTTGCTGATTTTCACTCATTAAAATGCAAATCAATTTATAACTTTTATGAAATGTGTTTTTCTGGATATTTTTGTTGGTATTCTGTCTCTCACTGTTAAAATAAACCTACCATTAAAATTATAGACTGATAATTTCTTGGTCTGTGGGCAAATGTACAAAATCAGCAGGGGATCAAATATTTTTTCCCTCACTCTAGCTTACAAAACTAATGGTAACCACTTCATGCAAACCGACGTACCTGTACGTTGGCTTGAAGAAGCGGTTGTACCTGGGGTGGTGCCTGCAGCTAGAGGCATCACCCCGGTACTGTTTTTTAGAGCCAACAGCCGGCTTTCTGGTGATAACAACTGATGCGGCTCAGCAGCCGCTAGGCCATTATCACAAGGAGCCGGAGGGGACGTCCCACCCCCCACCGCCTGCACGTCCGCTAGCTATTCAGAGCCCTGAACAAAGCCGGATTTGGTTTTGATCGGGTCTCTGATGAAATAACCCAGAAGCGACATCATGACGTCACTTCCAGTTTACTCGCCTGCCAATAGCGCTGATTTAAAAAAAAATGACAGTTTTCAAAAATGCAGATTTTGGCGTTTTGAATAATTTTAAGTACAAAGAAGGGATCCGGGGGTCATTTAGTACCTGTCACTACCTTCCAGGAAGCACAGTGACATCAGCGTGTTAAGTCTCCCTCCTACATGTTTCCTGCAATAGGACATCATCAGGGGCTGAGCACACCAACAAACCCTATCGATTTTAGAAAGATATTGAAACCACTTCTTGTGTTTAATCCTTAGACAAGCGGCAGAGATTAATTCTAAGGTTGAATGGACAATTAGGTAACTAATGGTGGACTTTCCAGAGATAGTGGTACAGCTCTTCTCCAAGTATATTGTGTTGTAATCTCCACATATGGGCTGACATCAGCTGCACTATTTCTTAAATAAAAATTAAATAAATAAATAAAATAATAGTCAATATAACAAATCGTATAAATAAAGCATACCACTGTCTAATACAATAAGTAAAGCATATAAAAAAAAAAAAAAAAAAACATATATACAATATGTATAAAAATGTATAAAATATTTAAAATACAAAAAAAAAAAAATCATAATACCTCAAACTTTAAATTAGCCATACACCTATTAAAACTATGAAAAAATCCAAACTGTTCACACTAATATTAAAAAGCCAACAGGCTGCTTGCATCCAAGGATAGATACAGTATATGTAAAGCCCAAAAAATAAATGTGTAAATATAATTTGTAGCCTCTCTAATTTTTTTGGCCATATAGATATAGAAATGCAAAAAATATTTTTTTTTTTGGGGGGCAAGTTACATTTGTTGTGTTTATTTGCATGTTGAACTGTGTTTTTGAAATATTTTTTTTCTGTAGAAGGCAGAGTTAAAATATTGATAGGTGCCCAAGTTGCATTGATACACATTTGTATGTGTTGCAGGGCATAAAATTGCAGCATGTATACTTTTTTTTTTCTCAATGCACACTAACAAACTAGTGTGGTGTGAATGGTGCACATGGACTGCAACTTTGCACCTTTTTTCTTCTACTGCAACACAACACAACTCAAGGTGTTTGCATTGTGCATTGGCAGCTACTGTACATTGTTTTGGGGAACGTATAGAAAAAAATGCACCGCGCTACACATAGAGCTGTGAATAGAACACGTTATTGCAGGGCATAGGTGTGAATGGGCCCTGTTCTGCCTCCAGCAGGATAATCATTAAGTTGTTTGCCTGCAATATCAGATTTGACCACAAGATGGGGTCAGTGGTAAATTTGCTGTTTTTGCAGAAACCAGAAACTGTTCACCTTTAACAAAAGTTCCCATCATTCTTCAGTCTCAGGAAGAGAAACAGGTGCATCCTGGGAACTCTGACTCCATCTTAGAGACTGAAAGAAGGAATCAGCTGTCAGAGGGATACAAGCATCCGCTTGCATCCCCTAAATGCAGCGTAGCTGAGATTCACTTATTGCTATTTACAGCCTGGCTTATTCATTATAATTCATATACTGATTATATGTATCGATATTTGTTTTTTCTCAATAGTTTCACCCCACCCTGTTTTGTTAATAAAGCTTAAAAATGACACTCAGTCTGGGTTATTGCAGAATAGGATGGTTTACCTGCATGCTGAGCTATACACAGAGAAGTGTGTAGTGGGGACATAACAGGCCCTAAAAGCTTGTCTTATTTTCCTTTTTACTTCTATTTTTGTTTCATCTGATCTCTTTAGGACACTTGCGGATAAGTCAGCAGTTAAACTGGAGAGGAAAGGGTTCAGGCATGGTGAGAAAAGTCACAAGACTCAACAGATCAAAGAAGATGCAGTTAGCTCTTAATTTTCAGCAGGCACATGATTGGAAAGTGGTAAAGAATAGTTGCTAATAACACACATACTGTATGCCTGGCTTTAGTTTTTGCAATAATAATCACAACCAACAACAGAGATGTTAACCTCAGAGAGCGATTCATGTGGTATAAGGAAGTGGAACATGCTTCAAGAAAAAACTGGCTGTGGATAAATAGTTTAAGGAGTGCGGCTTATGCACACAGTAAAAAAGACGATTAAATGTGGCTATACTCCAGTAGAATTTCATAAACTCTCAAATGGTTTCCTCAATTTTCAAATGGTTAGTGAGGTCAAATTGATGTTCTTTTTTGACCATAGTGATAAAGAAATTTAAAAGAAACAGGATGGAAATTTTCTTCCTGAACAAATTAAATTCTCAGTTTTAGAGACCAGCCGAATTTGGATTATTTGGATAGGCTGGTTGTACAGAAGTCATTCTACCAATCGATTTCTGTACAACCACTCTGTCGGGTTTTTCCCACTTGATCAGCCTCGCCAGCTATTGCCAGTAGAATTGATCAGTGTATTCTTATGGGGGGGGGAAGTCTCCTCACTGTCAGAAGGCAATTATTCAGTAGGGAGGACTTCCCCATCCACATCGAGTGTGAAGATGAGAGAATCAGGTCATTTTTTTTTTTTTGTTCAACCTGCTGGCTGAATGAAAAAATGACTTCTGTATAGGCTGCCAAACTGTGATTGCAGTTTTCGTTTGGAAAGAATTATACAAATTGTAATGTACATGTTCTTGGCACAAAAGAAATCTGTTTGCAGCATCTGGGATTCCATTTTCATAGCAAGTCTGGATGAAATTTTAAGGGCATTTGAACAAAATTAGTTGACTCAATGAGGGTAAGACTGAATGCTCTGATGAACAATTTTTCAGAATATCCTTATGAATGTTTGAATAAAATTCTACTGGTGTATGGCCAGCTTTTTATCAAAGTTGCAGGTAACAAAGACGTAGAGTAAACATAGGAAGTGTCCCTGCAGAGATAATTTATACTGAGAATTAATTACATCCAGCATACAGAACAAGAGAAGTGCTACAGAAAATCACCGCTTTATACAGAACAAAAATAGATGCTGAAATTTACACCTAGCAACCGAGAATTATATCTAGTGTATAGAACAAAATTAGCAACTCTACAATTCCTGGAATTCATAGAGAGTGTCGTAGATGCTCTTTAGAAATCGCGGTAATTGGACAAAATGGTGGAACTTGCAACAGAGTACATGTTGGCCAGGCAATGTTCCCATTAAGGTGCACGCATGCGCGGACGCGCAGTGTCATTGAAGGTCCCACGCAAGCTCAGACCGCGCAGCCGCAGAGGTGGCGGCCAGGGAGCAGAGCGTGCGCCCCGAGAGCACGCCCATTGTGTAACAATAGCGAATGAAAATTTGCTATTGTCACACGGATCCTCCTCCTGGCCAATCAGGGAGCGGGTCCTCCCACTAACAGGCCAGGTTTGCAAGATAACTGAAATACATCCCAGGTGCTATCATTTGCTGCTCAGTGATTGCAGTACTCTAGTCTGCATCTCCCCAAGGTAATACTTAAAATTTGGCCTGTTAGTGGGCCCTTAGGACCGGAGTTGAGGACCACTGCTGTAGAGCATCTAGGGCACAACGGGCTCTGACTTGAACGATATTTAGATACTCTTATTGGAGTTAAATAGGCTTTGTGTATAATTTAGAGTTGCGTAAAACAGTCAGAGAGTTTGGGTGCCTTCCAGCACCTCATCCCATTCTGATTCCCCTAGGGGCCCCATATCTATCATAAAGCGAGATTTAGCCCTCTCAGCTGCTTGATTAGAGGTGTGGGAGCGCAGTGATGATATCAGTTTGGAGGGTTCTAAGCTGGTGATGATATCTATCAGGGATAGAGTACACATGGTGGGGATGGTCTTCGGAATTGTGTCTGAAGGGCGTGTCCTAATTGCAGGAATCTAAACAACATAAAAGTAGCTCAAATTCCTCCTCCATGGATTGGAAGAGTCTTACCCTTTAGGAGTGAGTGCCTGATAGAGGTATATCACGCCCTTGGAGGCCCACAGGTCAATGTCTGGGATAGAGGCGAGTTCCTGCAATTAAGAGTTAAGCCACAGGGGGGTATGGTATGTGTGTGGTAGGGTGGTGCATTGATTTTCCTAAGAGCTAGTTCCCAAATGCTTCTGTGATGTCTCAGTAGTGGACATGGGTATTGGCTGCCCCTGTTTGGCCACTACCTCTAAAAAATCACCTGCAAAGGAGAGTAATATCCGTGGTTAGGTTGTCTGCATACTAACGTTTGGTATCTGGGAGCCTCTGTCTTGTGAAAATGATAAAAGTGAGACAGTTGGACTGCCAGGTAATATGAGTGAAAGTCAGGTAGGGCCGTGCCCCCTAAAGTGGTCAGGTTTTTGAGAGTGAGCCAGGGCAGTTTATGTCATGCTCACAGGATGTTCTCGCATAGGCCTCCGGTTGTGAGGTATGGGGTTAGAGGAACCTCAGATAAGACCTCCTGGGGAGGTTATACCAACATCAAAGGCCAGCTGTTACTGAAAAATGACCCGGGTCAAAAACAGTGATTCTTGGAGGGATGGCGCCCCTTGTGGTGACTTTAACATGCTTCCTGGAAAAATTAGATACTTCCTGTTTATAATTAAGGTTGGCCTCTTATAAATTGTCATTGGAAAAGCAAACAGTGGGTGTTTATGTGGGTGGTGTCTGAGTGGACTGTAAAAGCAATCGCCAGCAAGAATTCTGTCTCTTTTGCGCTTGAGCCCAGCTGAACGATTATTGAAAGTATTATTTGTCCTTGTTTTGTCTTATATGCTCTGTAGTATCCTTTTATTGTTTTATGTTAGCATTTCTACTTTCTTAATAATAAATTAGATCCTGGCTTATTTAAGCAGTGTGTTTATTTTTATAGCTAGCATTGTTATTATACCCTCCACTAACCTTATCAGAGCCTTGATAGACTATTATAGGAATAGACAAGTGAATACATATTTATAATAAATAGGGGAGGTACAAAACCACCCCACATTTATTTCACCTACCCATCACTCCCAGTGTCTTGCCCAAGATTGTATAAGTGTTATCAAAATATCAAAATGGTGAATAATGGTTCAATATTATCAGCTATGTAATCCTGCAACTCTGTAGTGCCCCGAACTCAGGGCTCGAGTCCTGCAGGAACGCATGGGAACGGCGTTCCTGTACTTTTTTCCACAGCAGGAACACTGTTCCCGTTAGTAGCCAAGTCCTGGTGCCCCCCAACAGAATTCCAGCGCCACCTTCTGCTCTGGGAGGGCGGGTCGGTAAGCCTAGATTGCAGGTTCCCGACCCCCCATCCCTGAGCAGCAGTGTGAAGGAACTGAGCCAGCACTAGAGGAAGCAGAGCCAATGCTTCCTGATGCTTCACAGGCGGAGTGATACCAAATCTACTCCGCCTGCGCTAGTGCGGCTCCTGTCACACTGAGGGTCAGGAACAAGCCAGCAGTACCCGCCAGCAATACAAGCCAGGAGTACCCACCAGCAGTACCATCCAGCAGTACCCACCAGCAGTACCAGCCAGCAATACAAGCCAGCAGTACCAGCCAGCAATACAAGCTAGCAATACATGCCAGCAGTACCCGCCAGCAATACAAGCCAGCAGTACCAGCCAGCAGTACCCGCCAACAGTACCCACCAGCAGTACCCGACAGTAGTACAAGTCAGCAGTACCCACCAGCAGTACCAGCCAGCAGTACCCACCAGCAGTAGCCACCAGCAGTACAAGCCAGCAGTACCCGCCAACAGTACCAGCCAACAGTACCAGCCAACATTACCCACCAGCAGTATCCACCAACCGTAGCCACCAGCAGTACCAGCCAGCATAACCCACCAGCAGTACCAGCCAGCAGTACCCAATCATCTCCAATCTGATCCACTTAAAAAAACAGAAAAGGATCCTTCCCCTTCTGTCTGGGCAGATTGGATAGGAGGGCCCATAAAGTACAGCAGGCTGTGTCCGTGTCTTCTCTGCATTGGCTGAGTGGACACAAACCTGTCATCTGTCCTCTCCGCTTATTGTGACCCACGACTGGTTATCAAGTCGCTAAAGGGGACCTTGCTCCTCAAAAGGTATATATACATACACACACACACTTTTTTTTTGAGGTGGGGTTGACCCCTGCCCGAATTCCCAAGTTTTGAATAGTAGACACCCTGTTCAGTGGGAGGGGAGCTGCACTACATGACAGTGGATGGGAATCCAGTGGAACTGGGAGGATTTGTGACTTACTCCAATTTATGCGCAACCCAGAATGTGTGCCAAACTCCTTAATAATCTGAAGAGCAGTTTGTAGTGAGGGGCCAGTGTCTTTCAAGTATAGAAGCATATCATTGTCATACATTTCTACAGTTTCCACTAGGGAACCTGAGAGCAGGCTGTGGATATCTGGGTGTGATCTGGCCAATGGTTCCGCAGCGAAGGCATATAGAAGCGGGGAGAGTGGACATCCCTGACAAGTTCCTCACCCAAGAGGGAATGAGTCTGACAGCCACCCGTTCACGAATACTCGAGCCACTGGGAGATAATAGAGTAACTGCACCCATTTAATGAACTTAGGGCCGAATCCAAAACCCCTCAGGCACTCCTAAAGGTATAATCAAAAACAAAAAATACTGCGCTAGAGTAAAAAAAGAACTATCAGCGCTCAGAGTAAAGATAAACACTCCAAATCAGTGTGCTAGATGGGAAAGTCATTTTCCAGATCTCTCTCCCTGCTCAAAGACCTGTTGCCAGCAAAAAAATGCATTTGGGATATAAGCGCAGATAGATGGTCAATAGACGGGTCTGACATGAAAGCTTCAGTAAGGGAAGTCAGCTTGTCTGAGGCTTGCTGTAGAAGGACTCTGGAAACTCTGGGACTCTTTGAAAGCTTCTCATACTAGACCAATCGAAGCCGAGCCGAGGTTGGAGTTGAAAAAGAATTGCCATTCCCCTTGAATGTCCTCCTGGTCAGCTAGGGCAGTCAGCCAGAAAGGGTGTTAACGCTAGCTCCGGGGCATAGTCTGGTGGGCAAGTCGAATGGCTGCCCAAAAAGGTGCGTGATCTGATAGTGTCCTGGGGTGAAAACCTACATCCTCAAGCAGAGGAAGCAGGGTATTGGATAATATTATAAAGTTCATAAAAGACATGGTGGAGTTCGTCGCTGACAAACATGAGAATGCCTGGGTGTCTGGATATTTATTATGCCATATGTCTGTCAATGCAAATTCTGTGAATACCTGGCTGAGTCGAGTGGTTGTGGGCCCCGAGGGGGTTAACTTTGGGTGTAATCGGTCTAACTCTGGGTTGAGGACCATGTTGAAGTCTCCCAACCAGATAGTGGGTGTAGCTGGATGTTGGGCCATAAATAGAAAACCGTCACTGACCACCGCAGAGCTGTATGGGGGAGGGATATAACAGGTTAAGATCAGATAGGGCCTTCCATAAAAAACAATATGCATAAATACAAATCTGCCCTGGGGTCTGTGTGTAAGGTAATCATGTCAAATTAAATAATTTTGGCAATTAGAACTGAGACTCCAGGTGAGTAGGAGGTATGGGTAGAATGATAAGCCCAGCCTATCCATGGACGCTTGAGAGCAAGTTGAAATTGGCTTGTGATATGCGTCTCCACTAGGACCGCGATATCTGTTTGATGGGACATGAGATAGCCAAAAACTGCAGAGCGTTTCAACCTACCTCGAATCCCGCAGACGTCCCACATAAGAAATTTTACAGAGGCCATATGTGGGTTTACATAAACCAAAATGCAGAAAATTTCTGAGATACACCTGACATGTAAAGTTCCAAGGGATATAACACCATGCAGAAAACAGTACATTGTGATTAAAGTACCTAAACCAAAACTCAATAACATCCCTGCCCTCCGCAGCCCAAACATGGCGGGAAAAGAATACCCAAAACACAAAAAGAACTGACATGTAGAGAAAACATCCAACATATGGTCATCAAATCCTAATACAAAAACCTGAAGGACCATGGTAGTGTAGAATGGTAAGATCCTTTGGGGGCAATCTCACACAACAACTGGCAGGACAAAGTATGGCTTTAATTTTATAGCGTTGTGTAAGAGAGCTGGTGCAGTTCTTGAGCAAACTCTCAGTGTATGGAAAAATAGAACCAATAAAAAATTAGCGAAAGTCCAAGGGAAGGGCAAAGCAGTGAAAATACAAAGCAAAAAAGGGCGCACCAGCCTAGCGCATTATCCTTAGCAAGTTTATTTGGATAAAATTGTTTAAAATCAAATACTCACAAACAAACAAGAAGTTTCAGGCACATCAATTCCATACACCTGCCTCCTACCAGAGGATCAACGTCTTTACTGGAAGCAGAGGGCTGACGCGTTTCGAGGCTGTGCCTCTTCCTCAGAGCCTCAGTGAGGAAGAGGCACAGCCTCGAAACGCGTCAGCCCTCTGCTTCCAGTAAAGACGTTGATCCTCTGGTAGGAGGCAGGTGTATGGAATTGATGTGCCTGAAACTTCTTGTTTGTTTGTGAGTATTTGATTTTAAACAATTTTATCCAAATAAACTTGCTAAGGATAATGCGCTAGGCTGGTGCGCCCTTTTTTGCTTTGTATTTTCAGTGTCTGGTCGACCACCCTGGTCGTAAGGGGCAGCAAAGCCTAGCCATCATGGATGCCTAATACCAGTACGAGTTCCAGGATTGTAACAGCCTGAGGACCAGGTTCCGAGCGCAGGAAAAGGGGGTGCTGTCCAGCACCTATCTTTTTTGGAAGGGCAAAGCAGTACAGGGCTTCACCCTTTGGTGAAGAACTGAGGTGAAGTGCCCACAACAGGGGAAAATCAGTAAAACGCGACCGCTGCTGAGAAGTCTGGGAAAGCTGATATGGGACCATTTTGGTAGGGGATATTCCCTCATTCCCGTGTGAGACGCAGGACTGCATCTCGGTCCCTGAAGTTCAGAAGTTTTGCTATGAAGGTGCAAGGTGGAGCTCCCTCTGGGGGTTGGTGAGTAGGGATGCGGTGTGCACGCTCCACCACAAATGTGGCAGAGAAAGCCTCTCTGCTACAGGTATTGACAAGAAGGTTTTACAAAAAAGTAGCAGGACCTTCAGAGTATTCAGGGAGTCAAATGAAGTGCAGGTTGCAGAGTCTAGCCCTATTCTCCAGATCATCCTGCTTTTGAGTGAGCTGTTGTATCTGACGCTGCATGATTTCTGCTGTGTGTTGCAGGGGATGGAGGGTGTCTTCTTTGGCTCGGCTAATCCTGGTCTCAGCTTCCGTAACTCAGTCCCTCCGTTTTTGCATGTCTTGCCAAATCAGTGAAATGTCCACCTTCACCTCTTCTATCTTACATGTCAGGGTCGCTTGGCAGGTGGAGATTGCCTCAAGTACCTTAGCAGTGTCAATTGCTGCAGGCTCAGAAGAGAGGGTAGCGCCATCTTTCTCGGAGGGGTCCCATCCTTGCCTCCTGTATTTCTCCAGGGACGGAGCAGAGGAGGTGGTTTTCTTTGGTGGCGACATGAGGAGAAGTGTGTTGGCACTCTGGAGAGCTATTTGTAAAAGGAAGGAGCAGCGACAGGCATTCAGGATATCGAGTGCAAGATAAGCCGGGAGCACACGTGCGTCCTTCTACATTGCCATCCAGGCCATGCCCCCCCTTGGGGTAAAAGTTTTACATAAATAAATAAAATGATATAATTGAAAGCTGATCATTGTAAGCACCATTTTTAGTGGTAAATGGTTTGTCTCGACACTCTTAACTGGTACATTTGCCGGAGAGCAGTGTTCATTTTTACGTCAAATTTTGATTTAGTTTTAGTCATAGTCTTTTAACCACTTAAGCCCCAGCCCTATTTCGGACACTTTTTGTTTACAAGTTAAAAGCAGTATTTTTTCCTAGAAAACTACTTAGAACCCCCAAACATTATGTATATTTTTTTAGCAAAGACTCTGGAGAATAAAATGTCGGTCATTGCAAAACATTTTGTCAAGCGGTATTTGCGCAGCGGTCTTTAAAACGCCATTTTTTTGGAAAAAAATTGAAAAATCACATTTCACTGCATTTAAAAAATACTAAACAGTAAAGTTAGCCCATTTTTTTTGTATATTGTGAAAGATGATGTCACGCCGAGTAAATAGATACCCAACATGTTACGGTTTTTTTTGTGCGCGAGCTAACGGTGACGGGGGCGGCAAAATTTTTTTTTTTTTTCCTATTTATTTTTTATTTTTTTTAAACTTTATTACAGGTTTTTTTTAAAAAAAATCTGATCACTTTTATTGCTGTCACAAGCAATGTAAACATCCCTTGTGACAGCAATATGTGTGACAGGTACACTTTATGGAGGGATCGAGGGTCTAAAAGACCCTAGACCCCTCCACTACACTTCCCTGTATGCAAAACGCCAAAAAACGGCATTTTTGCATACAGCCGTTTTTTAAATTTGCCGCCTTTTGCAGCACAGTAACCCGGAAGTGACATCATGGACGCCGCCTCCGGGTTACGTCATCGGAGCCCCGATCGATGCCGTTTCCGGCATTCATCGGGACTCCATCCAGTCGGCGGACGGGAGCCCCGGGCAAAGCCACGGAAGGCGGCGGGAGGGGGGGGGGGCGTCCCCTCTCGCCCCCCCCGGGTAACGATCGAGCGGCTCCCGAGCCACATCGGTCGTTACCGACGGAAAGCCGACCGTCGGCTTCAAACCGCGGTACCGGGATGATGCCTCTAACTAGAGGCATCATCCCGGTATAAACCCGCAAAGTGTACCGACGTATCGGTACGTTGATATGCAGTAAGTGGTTAACTAAAATGCCATTTTAGTTTTAGTCGTATTTTAGTAATCTAAATTGTTTTCGTTTTAGTCTTATTTTAGTTGACTGAAAGCTCCAGTACATTTTAGTCCAATAAAATCGAATGGGTTTAGTTAAATTGTAATGCATTATTTAGGCATTTCTCTAGAATTGTCAAACTCATTATATACACCTGGAGTAAAAATTGAATAACATGTTATTATTTATGGTTTAAGGCTCCATTCACATCTAGGCATCCCAGATCGCAGACAGAATCACCACGATTCTGCCCACCAGGGGCTAACTGGCACTTTTTGGCTCAGGGGGCAAGTACAACCCAGAGGCCCATGGTGCAGCAACTCAGCCCCCCTCCTAGACATTATAAAACAAAAGAATAGTAGTGAGGGTTTTACCTCACTAATTAGGTGCTAATTTGCCCAATGCTCTACATTGACCGCACAGGGAGAGGGAGAGACTGCTCCACATTGTCCGCATAGGGAGAGGGAGAGACTGCTCGACATTGCCCACTCAGAGAGAAAGAGAGACTGCTCCGCATTGCCCACACAGAGAGAGAGAGACTGCTCCACATTGCCCGCACAGGGAAAGGGAGAGACTGCTCCACATTGCCCGCACATGGAGAGGGAGAGACTGCTCCACATTGCCCGCGCAGGGAGAGACTGCTCCACATTGCCCGCACAGGGAGAGACTGCTCCACATTGCCCGCACATGGAGAGGGAGAGACTGCTCCACATTGCCCGCGCAGGGAGAGACTGCTCCACATTGCCCGCACAGGGAGAGACTGCTCCACATTGCCCGCACATGGAGAGGGAGAGACTGCTCCACATTGCCCGCACATGGAGAGGGAGAGACTGCTCCACATTGCCCGCGCAGGGAGAGACTGCTCCACATTGCCCGCACAGGGAGAGACTGCTCCACATTGCCCGCACATGGAGAGGGAGAGACTGCTCCACATTGCCCGCACAGGGAGAGACTGCTCCACATTGCCCGCACAGGGAGAGGGAGAGACTACTCCACATTTCCTCCACAGAGAGAGAGACTGCTCCACATTGCCTGATCACAGAGAGAGAGAGAGAGAGATTTTTGCTGCGTTTTCTGAAAGCGTACCAAACATGCAGCTTGCGGGGCTTTTTGTGCACTTTCAGAACATGCAGCAAAAATATTCAACTTAATAGAAGTCTGTGGGACGAGGATTAACATGCAGGAAGACTGCGAGGACATCAGCACTGCAGCCAAACCGCAGCACACCAGTGTGAGCCCACTGCATAGCACACAGGACCAGGTACTGTCTTAGGCTCCTGGAAGAAATGTATTTAGCTGCAGATAAGGAGAGAGGGAAAGAGAGAGGAATTTGGGAGAGAGCAGGAAGGGAGGAGGGGAGAGGCCGGTCACAGCTCACTCACTTGGAAGGTCCCAGGAGGCTCACTGGCTCAGTCAGCAGCAGAGCAGCTTCATGTTCAGGATGTGGCTGCCGTCTCTTCTCAGTTTTACCTTTCCTGTCCCCCCACATTCTCCCACTCCTGCTGCCCATGATCCCGAATCACGGCAAATCGCAGGACACCTGTGCAATCCCCGTCACTTCCAATGGCACGCGGATCGTGGCTTGATTCTGCACGCGATTCGGGATGCCTACATGTGAACGGAGCCCTAAGGTTTGAACATGCACTACAGACACAGATTTAGCCATTGTGATATATAATGTCTTTATAAATAAAACAAAGTTTCATTAACAAACAAACATATTGCTTTTTGACAAACAGAAGTGCAACTTTAAAATATAAAAAAAAACAAAAACTATAAACTCCATTGGCTTTTATGCCATTGTACATATTACTTGAATATATTACCAACATTAAATATTATGGAAAAAAAATAAGAAAAGCTCTATTCTTATTTATTTTTCTTTCAGCAGCTTAGTAGAAGCCCCCATAGGCCCCTTTCAAACATATAGTTCGTTCAGTTGATCAGTTCAGTCAAGTCAAAATGTATCAGTTTTTCATCCGTTTTTCATCCTTCTCATCCATTTTCACCCGTTTTCATCCATTTTTCATCCGTTTTTCATCCGTTTTCATCCATTTTTCATCCGTTTTCCATCCATTTTTCATCCGTTTTTCATCCGTTTTTCATCCATTTTTCATCTGTTTTTCATCCGTTTTCCATCCATTTTACATCCATTTTTCATCTGTTTTTCATCCGTTTTCCATCCATTTTACATCCGTTTTCATCCATTTTTCATCCGTTTTTCATCCGTTTTCCATCCATTTTTCATCCGTTTTCATCCATTTCTCATCCATTTTTCATCTGTTTTTCATCCGTTTTTCATCCATTTTTCATCTGTTCTTTTTTACATCCACTACCAATGCAAAAACAGATGAAAAACGGGCCGTAACTTTGTCTGTTTACATCCGTTTTGGTCCGATCTGTTTTTTTGATGGATGAAATATAGGGCATTCAACTGTTTCAAAGAACAGACATTGACAGAAGCAGATGAAAATGGATGTTAACCGATGATCATCCGTTGTCATCCGTTTTTACATAGAGATGCATTGATGTCCGTTTTTCATCCATCAACGGATGGATGAAAAACGGACAAACAATCCGTATGTGTGAAAGAGGCCTTAGTTATTCTTATGCCGTAGGCAAGCAGAGCAGTGTTAATTTTGACTTCTAATTTGGATTTAGTCTTTTGACTAAAATGCCATTTTAGTTTTAGTCATAGTCTTTTTACTAAAATGCCATTTTAGTTTTAGTCGTTTTTTTAAATTATTTTTTAGTCATCTGAATTGTTTTAGTTTTAGTTATATTTTAGTAGACTAAAATCTCCAGTACCAGTGTTAATTTTTTCAACATAATGAACACTTCTGGAGAGATCACCAGATGAAAATAAGGGAAAGAAAGTCTGAGAAAAAAAAAAAAAACCTAATGCAGCCATTATAATTTAGGAATTGGTAAGCTGAAATACAATAAATGTTTGCTTTTGGGTTTAATACCACTTTAACACAACCTTGTGCATTGATCCTGCACGGAAGTAGCTACTGTGTGACACTGAGACTCTGGATGCTTGAACTATATTTGTCCCGTGCTCCTGTACACTGAGCCAATTCTCCAAGCAGTCATTAGCTCATGACAGCACTCACATATTGTGATAACATGGCCCAAGGCAGCGTATGATGATAATATGTTGTTTCCCAGGGTGACCAAGAAGCGTGCGTTTGCTGTCATGGTAATCCTGAGACTTACACGCCTATTTAAAGACTAAAGAGGATAATCGACTTGTGTGGGATTAATACTGAGCTAGTCAATCACACTAATTAAACCCTTTCCCAGGGCTTTCTTAAAGACACAGTAATTGCTCATTTGGATGGGAGAATTGTATCCACCACTCTGGACTAAAAGGCAGCATAAAGAATGTCTGTTCACTAATAAACCCTATTAGACACTGACAATGTGCAAAGATCAATACCTCCCCCTTACCAGAATCATAATCTCCCTTTCATTAGCTTGGTTACAGCCATGAAAGATCTACAGCAGGGACCTTCAAAATATGGACCTACAGTTGTTCAGGAACTACAATTCCCATCATGCCTAGTCATGTCTGTGAATGTCAGAGTTTTACAATGCCTCTTGGGATGTGTAGTTCCGCAACAGCTGGAGGACCATAGTTTGAGGATCCCTGGTCTACAGTATTCTAATTTTTTAAGGGGCGTTTTTGCATACTTTTTTCTTTACTATGTTAAGGATCGAAAAAAAGAAAATCTTTAATTTTATTCAGGTGAAAATTAAATTTTGTCCATGAATATTTCAACTATATGTATTTCTATCTAGTAGGTGGTGCTCTGGCTTCATTTTTATGTTTTCAACTGCCTATTCTTAACTGTCCTGCAGCAAAGAAAAAAAAAAGCCTGTGGTTTTACAGCACTCAGTGGCTCAAAATGTACTCACATCTCAATAATCAGAGGAGTGACCAAAACCATGATAGTTGCCCACAAGTTCAGAATCCTTCACAGCTAACAAAAAGTATTTCACTTTACTTCCACTTCCATGGCAAAAGCAGACAAAGCCAAATATTCCCAAAATCATAAAACATTTTATAATTTCATCATTTGTTACGCTAAATTTCCATGACAATTTTCTCAAAACAAAAAATGTTATCGTAACAAAGGGATTCAGGCAAATTTGGGATCTGCAACCTGCCGATCACGATCTACCCATCGATTGCTGGCTAAAGACCATAGGGTAAAAAGAAGGGCGAAAGGGGTTTAAGGGGTGCAGCCCAGAAAAAAATGTTTAAACCAACATGAAAAAATAGTAAACAGCTTTATTCATCATATTACATATAACAATAGATATCATTTGAATAAAAAAAGTGTTCTAACACCACTATACATCTGTAGCACACCCCACATAGGAGCTACAGGGATGAAAGGGATCCCCCACTTCTGCACAGCCAGGCACACCAAATCTTTACAAGCACCCAGAGTCATGGAACAGTCCATAGCTTTGTTTTTGTTTTTTGTTATTTATTAAGGGGTTTAATATCTTGGATAAGAATGGGAAGTTATGGGATGCCCACTTGACTTCAGCAATCTTCAGGGACAGCTTCCTATATACACTATATTACCAAAAGTATTGGGACACCTGCCTTTACAAGAACATAAACTTTAATAGCATCCCAGTCTTAGTCTGTAGGGTTCAATATTGAGTTGACCCATCATTTGCAGCTATAACAGCTTCAACTCTTCTGGGAAGGCTGTCCTAAAGGTTTAGGAGTGTGTCTATGGGTGTGGTCGACCGTTCTTCGAGAAAAGGTGAGGTCAGGCACTGATGTTGGAGAGAAGGCCTGGCTCGCAGTCTCCACTCTAGTTCATCCCAAAGGTGTTCTATCAGGTTGAGTGCAGGCCAGTCAAGTTCCTCCACCCCAAACTCGCCCATCCATATCTTTATGAACCTTTCTTTGTGCACTGGTCCAAATCATTTGGTGTAGGGGGAGGGGGATTATGGTGTTGGGTTGTTTATCAGGGGTTGGGCATAGTTCCAATGAAGGGAATTCTTAAGCATACCAAGACATTTTCATGCTCCCAACATTGTGGGAACAGTTTGGGGGCGGCCCCTTCCTCTTCCAAACAGTGCACAAACAAGGTCCATAAAGACATGGATGAGCGAGTTTTGGGTGGAGGAAGTTGACTGGCCTGCACATTTAACCCTACGGACTAAGACTGGGATGCCATTAAAGTTCATGTGCGTGTAAATGCAGGCATCCCAATACTTTTGGTAATATAGTGTACATCTGTATACAGTCTCCTTCACTTTCCTCATGCACACACACTTGCTGGCTCCAGCTGAATCACTTTGAGAGGATCTGACAGGCTCCCAGTCAGATTTTAGCAATGTCCCATTACAGGTAGGGGATTATGCCCCTCTTTAAGTGTAGCTCCAATGTAGTAAAACAGCATGTAACTTATCTGTGGCCACTGATCCCAGCACCACCTCTTCAGGAGCTGACAACCCACCTGGCTGCAGCTGCCACTTTTACCAGCCCTCCTGGCTACCTCTTTACACCAGTCCCCCCGACTGACTCTTCACAAGCTCTCTCAGGAGATCTGAAAACTTATGAACACCGCTGTCTTCAAGGGAGACTGGCTACATGTGGCAGTCTCCCCCCCTTTGTTAGTCCCCAAGAGTGTTGCACTACTCACTCTGTCCTTTCTTGATCCTGTGCCTCCAGGAAGACTTCCTCCTGTGTGTTTTAGCAGGGTTCTTTCCACACCTAAGCCCCCCCGCCCCCCCCAAGGCAGAACACCCCCTAGAATAGGGGGCACCCCTGAGGACCACCGACAGCCTCCTCAATACTGTATCTCCATTTTCCACCCGACTGCACCTGCTGGCATGACCCATGTCTATTTATAAGGTGAACTTAGTCCCCTGCCAGCCCACTACTGGTGATTGGATGAGGCCTCATAAATATTTAAGGCAACTCCTCCTAGCCCCCACCCTTTAGTTCTAGAAGATTATCCAACCTTCTAGACCAAGGGGAGGCACCAGAGAGCTGCCAAGATAAGTCATCCAGGCCTGACGTCTAATAAAACATAACCCAATTAAAACTCAGCAGCTTAAATGTGAGTGAGAAAATAGTTTTCCTACACTCACTTCTCGCACACACTAGTGGGTGCTACGCATCACATTGAACAAGAGTATGTAATAGGCATCAAACACTGTTAATTTGCTTCTTAACACGTTTCGTGAAACAAGGTTCACTTCATCCAGAGTCAAAGCAAATCTCAGGCTGATAGCCATCATCTGCAAGGGAACTACGTCATTACAAATAAACAATGTTTAAGCAAAATAGCCTCATAAATAGGCTAATAGGCAAAACGGTTTTGGAACATTTGTAAAGGAACAAATACTAGAAATTATTTATACTTACACAACAAATGTGATGTCAAAAGCATCACTCATTGGATAAAGGCCAAAAAGATAAAAGCGTCTCTTGTATACAGGCAGGTGCAATGGATTGTCATCAACTGGGGCCCGGGGAGCTGAGGGCAGGGTACAACACCAGGGAGAGGACCCAAAAGAAGGAAGGTGAGGCCAAGGAATGTCCAAATGAGGACAGGAACAAGCCTATGATATAAATAAACCTTGTTATGATCTCGTAAAGAGTAAGCTAGGCTGTAAAAATAATATAAATTAAAGAATAACTGCCTCATGTGAACGCAGAGACTGTGCATGTGAAAAAGGTAAACCAAAAAATCCATGTATGGAAAAAGGTGATAGGAATGGGCATCAAGTCCCAATATGGGCTCAACATATAATCCCCAAGGTGAAGTGCCATGCGAGTGAAGTTAAAGGACATCACAAGATATATAGAAGATAGTGAAATACAGTAAAAGTAGAGCAGTGGCTGGCTGTAGACCATGTCCCTGCAATGCCAACCCTCTGTTAGCTCAATCTTGTCAGGAGGCAATTACAAGATGATTCACGGCCCTTCAGTCCTAACTCTCCCTGTGTAGTGAATTCTCCGTCTGCTGGCCAGGAGATGCGACGACACATAGCAACTTAAGCTTAGCGTAGACACATCAAATTTATTTCAAGTTTTGTTCACATTTTTAAAGGAAATTTGAGCGGCAAAAAAACACTTTAAACCAGTTACAATTCATGGGTCAACTTAACAATAGAACATATCTCCACCAAAAACAATACATGAAAAGGCCCTTGTGTTCCCCATACATCTCAATGTGGGGTGTCTCGTGTCTGAAATTGTGTTTTGTGGAGAAGCCGCTCCGTCTGTGTTCAGCTGTCTGATGTGTTAATGTAAGCAATTGTCAATTGTGTTTAGGTGTTGTCTGTCGTCTATATGCAAAATACAACTGCCATGTGTCAAAGGATGTATGAATGAGGTGTGTTAGTCTGACTCGTTAATATGTAATTGCAAGGGACCACATTCCATTGGAAAGTGGGCATGAGCTGAAATGTATTATGAAATATAATATTTCAGTAAGGCACATTGATACACTCTTTCAACCCAACCTTTGATCCCAACCTTATTCATAAGGGTGGGGTCACCTAGAGTCTGTGAATATCACTATGTGCCCTCCTGGGATATGTGTCCAACTATGAGTCCCACATGATAGTAACCATCCCTTAATGAGCTGGACATTCTTGACATACCTGGGTTGTGTTATTGTATGAGTGCATGTCATATTATTGGTAACTGACTTGCACGAAACAGGTGATATTATATTCTAAGGTGTATGTAGGCTGGCGACTTGGTTGTGTGCACATAGGGATATAACTTCTTAGAATTCTATCAAATCAAAAACAGACATGTTCAATGAGGAGGGCCATAGCTTGCAAGAATCTATGGCTTGAAAATCTAAACTCCATATTATGGCAATAAAGTCACTACAAATAGACCATGGCAGCACATACCACCTGTTGACTATAGCATGTGAATCTTCAACATCTCCTAAAGCCTTTGCCAGGAAAGGGCAAAAATAAACCCCCCGTTCAATGGGAGGAAAACAATTCCCTTTCGACCCCCGTATCATTAGAGTGGTCAGACTAAATCCTTGGTGGCTACAACGTTAAACAATGTCCTTTGTGTCCAATAGACTTGACTTTAACTGTAAAGTGGAGACATGAATGTCTCGTGTCTCTCTCCTTTCCTGGGGTGAGGAAGGGCAAAGTGAGGAGAGGTTCTCCGGGTGGTGAGCACATGTTGCAAGTAACCAGACAGTGGCTACTAGTGTTAAGCTTGCTACAAAGAGTACCACTGCTGCACGAATGGGAAGTCTTCCAGGAGTAAGGGGGTCCGTTGGCATTGTACCAATGCGTCTGTCTGGATCCAACTGGAATTCGTCTGGTGCTCGTCACAATCTCCGGTCCGCAGTCGTGGGGTCCAGAGGTGGGGCTTCCTTCAGTCACGATGCGTGGATCCAAACCGGGGAGTCGTCTGTCAATACCGCTGTTCTGGTCACTGCTTGAACTGTCGCAGGAGGTCCGTAGGGTAGGTCTAGCGACGTCAGCTTATGGGGGGCCTTCACCAGGACTCTGTCTCCAGGCTTGAATGGGTGGGTTGGTGCACCTATTGGCAAAGGAAACGAGAGCGAAAATATCACCATAATCACTGTTTAATTTTTCAGTTAATTCTGACACATATTCCTCTTGCATCTGCTGCAAATCTCTAGATATGAGAATTAATGGATTCATGGGGTTGGGAAGGGTCTCCCCATCAAAATTTCAAAGGGAGATAGCTTGGTACTTGGGTCTGGAGTCATTCTGACTTCAGCAAAAATAGCAGGTAAGTACAGAGACAAGAATACAAGTTTTACAAGAATGGCAGGAGTATATTGCGGCACTGGGCTTCTGGTCTTACAGGCAGGCAGCAAAATAAATGCTAGTAAGAACCACTCGCAGCACTGGGGTTTAGGGCCTACAGCAGTGATGGCGAACCTTGGCACCCCAGATGTTTTGGAACTACATTTCCCATGATGCTCAACTACACTGCAGAGTGTATGAGCATCATGGGAAATGTAGTTCCAAAACATCTGGGGTGCCAAGGTTCGCCATCACTGGCCTACAGGAAGGCAGGTAATTTTAAGACAGGAAGGATACCTAATGGCACTATCTTGGGAGAACACAGCATGTCCACACATGCAACAATGGTGAGGGCCATTGGAGGGGTTGAACTGCCTTGTATTCTCCAAAGGTGGAGATGGGTTAACTTGCAGTCCTCTTACTCACCCAAGCAGGCAGCTACCTAGAACTAAAAGGCCAATAGACAACTGAGAATCCCTTACATGGCTAAAATGCTGTGATCACTAAACAGTAGGGAGTAAAATTCAAGCTGTCTTGTGTACATGGACACACAGAGACACACAAAACAGCTAGAAGTGAGTATCCATGCAAACATAAATTTATAAGGGATTGCAGTTTTCCAGTGACACCAAGCAGGAAATTGAAACCAAATAGCCTTGGAGACACAGGGTTTGACCTCAAGGACCATTTATATGCAAAGCCTGGGGCAATGAGTCACCTTAGAATGAAAAGAGATGGCTTGGCTGGCCATGCAACTAATTGAATTCACAACAGGAGGTTACCTTGTCTTAAAGTTTAAATCTTACAATACCAAAATAATCTTAACAAACAATGTAGTAACACTGACATAACTTTGTTGTAATTCTTAGCACACTATAGGTATAGTAATAGAGCAACAATTTATCCAATTCTATTCTTCCATCTCACAATATAATAAAAAACTTTATAAGACAAGAGATGCTTAATTATCTAAGGCATAGAACCTCATTAATGCCAGAGCTCATATGTGTCAAATTAGAACACATCAAATATCTGACACCCAATAAATAAGAACTTTCTAACACCCATAAAAACAGTCTAATCAATCAGAAAAAAACAATTTGTAAACAATACTCCCATTGGTGAGTTGTCGTTGAAGGCTGTGATCGTCCTTCATTCTGAAAGTCTCAAATCAAATTTATCTGAGAAATAAGCATAAAGAAAGATTTAGTAACAAAACATTTTACTTTTCCTCCTAAAAATAAACCAACGGTTAGAGGAATTTAGCATACAGTAAGCATGTCAAACATTTTCCTTCCTAACAGTGCACTTCTCTAATACCAAAAATTGTTGACGTCAAATTAATTATTACCACGTGGATTTCTATATTTTTTTTTATTATGGTATACCATAAATTTAAAGAAAAAATTATTATTGTTCACCATGGTTAAAAAATGAGCAGCTCAAAAATAAACATTAGTAATTTCCCATTTGGCTACAAGTAATTATACGTCACCATTTTTTTCACCCATTTGGAACATTCTTCAAAACTGTTTTTTCTACAAAAGCAAAAACTGATAGTTAATATACATCTGCATATACAATTAACCACTTAAGCCCCGGAGGATTTGGCTGCTAAACGACCAGGGGGTATTTTGCGATTCGGCACTGCGTGAATTTAACGGACAATTGCGCGGTCGTGCAACGCTGTACCTAAACGAATTTGGCGTCCTTTTTTTCCCACAAATAGAGCTTTCTTTTGGTGGTATTTGATCACCTGTGCGATTTTTTAAACACGCGCTATAAACAAAAAAAGAGCGTCAATTTTGCAAAAATAACAATATTTTTCACATTTTTTTATATGAAATTCCCCCAAAAAAAAATGTACAAATCAAAATTTTTTAACATTTTCGGCCAATTTGTTTTATGCTACCTATGTTTGGTAAAAAAAATCGCAAAAAGCGTATTTTTATTGGTTTGCGCAAAAGTTATCGCGTTTACTAACAAAGGGAAAGATTTCTGTCATTTTTGTTGTTTTTTTTTTTAACGCGTAATGGCGGCGATCTGCGATTTTTTTTGCGGTACTGCGACATTGGGGCGGACAGATCGGACCCTTGACTGACATTTTTGACACTTTTGGGGTTACCAGTGACATTTCTACAGTAATCAGTGCTATAAATATGCACTGTTACTGTAAAAATACACTGGTAGTGAAGAGGTTAACTTTATTTGGGAGGGAGGGGCTGTGTGTGTCCCTAGGGGCGTGCTTTCTACTGTGATTGGCTGTGGCTTGAGCTGTAAGGACACTGATCAACGGATCTACATACTAGATCCATGTGATCAGTGTCTTTACACCGAGGAGAATGACAGGCAGCTTGTTTACACAAGCTGCCTGACTTTCTCCCTCTCCCCCGCCGATCGCAGAGTGGCCGGCGGACATCGGGTCCGCCGGTCACACGCGCGGGGGGGTCCGTGACCGCGCGGGAGCGCGCCGCCGGCGGCGCGCGCTCGCTCCCCAGACCCTCCCAGGCTAGTGACGTACCGCTACGTCACTCTGCCTGTGAGGGGCTGACCGCCGCAGTATATAGTCGTGCGGCGGTCGGCAAGCGGTTAACAGATTCTTTTGTACGTTCCTCTTCAAGTTTACTCAGCTCAGTCAATTGGCATGACAGTACAGCTGTTTACACTCCCTAGCTTTTGCAATTACTTGTGTCACGGACGGGAGAAGGGGGGGGGGGGTTTGTGCTGAAAAAGGCACCACATTTTTTTGTTTTAAAAAGCCAGTGATAAAGATAAAAAGTCAGTGACAAAAACCTCAAGATAAAGTTCAAAATTGCTCACGATTTTAAGGATAGAAATAAAATTTTAGTCCTTAAGGTCACACTTTACACACCAAATATATTTTCTTGCTTCTAAAAGCTGCCATGACCAGCATAGCATGGATTTGTTACCGTTTAGTTGTACTCGTGGAAAAGTCACATCACTTTAAAACATAAGAAATAAACACAAAACAAATCATTATGCAACCAGTATTCATTCAGTGTTATGAAATGCTTTGCTGATACAGCACTTTTAGGAACATTATTAAAACTAACACAACATAACGATCCATGGATCTCACACACCTCCACACAACTAAGGTTGCCCATACATGATACAATTTTCATACAATTTTTCTAAACTTACATTTCATTTTTCCCTTGGGATTCTCCTTACCTTGACAATTGCCCATTTATTCTAAGCTCAGAATATAAAGTGAGATTAGCTGAGTTTGAAGGTTTATATATATATATATATATATATATATATATATATATATATATATAGGGATGGTGAGGTCAGTATTTAGACTTTATTGGAAAACCTAGTCCAATTTATGTGGTTTCCTGCGTCTTTATAATCAGATTTATATACACCCAATTTATGGTTTGCTGTTAACTATCCTTGGTGGACAAGTTTATACCTTCAAGCTCAGCTTAATATCACATACAATCTCCACATACATCTATACAATGGCATGCAATCTTATATAACGACTAAAAATACACTTAAATGTCTATACAGCAAATATACAAGGTTTAGAGGGAGAATTCACTATCACACACAGTACTGCTTTGTAACCGGGTATCAGACCCTGGGGTATCGGACCCCCTCTTATCTTTGGGGCTTCAGACCCCTATTTTCTTTAGGAATATCAGATGCCTGGGAGGCGCTAAAAATAGCTCTAACTGGGTACCATTAATCTGCTCTGACAGTATAGGGTGGCAATAAATAAAAAATAGAATTACTCACCCAATACTGTGTTATGGCAGATCCCAACTTCTTGACACCAAACTGTTAGCTCAATCTTGTCAGGAGGCAATTACAAGATGACTCACGGCCCTTCAGTCCTAACTCTCCCTGTGTAGTGAATTCTCCATCTGCTGGCCAGGAGATGCAACGACACATAGCAACTTAAGCTTAGCGTAGACACATCTAATTTATTTCAAGTTTCGTTCACATTTTTAAAGGAAATTTGAGCGGCAAAAAAACACTTTAAACCAGTTACAATTCATGGGTCAACTTAACAATAGAACATTAACATATATCAAAACTAAGAATATGCAAAATATTCGTGCAAATCAATATGTGCAAAAACATAAATGTTCATAAATGTCCATAAGTAGATGATGCAGGTGAGTAGAAAACTGCATTCTAATCCAAATAATACGTGTATCCACCACCAAGTGAAATTCTTCCTTACCAAACGGAAATGAATAAGGTGCGATTATATATTCTTGTGCTGAACAAAATCCAATCTCCTTGTGAGCCAAACAAACACCTCGTGCAAATCACCCAGAATTAGCCTCTTACCAGATGGTAATAGGTATACACTTATTCAGTGAAACCACAGCCTCGCTTCCTCTTTAAAATCCTGGAGTTTGATGCAGCAGCCACACTGACAATCCTCCTCCACTAGATGGCAATCGGTTACGCTTGTGTACCCATATGAAATTTTTATCATTCATTTTTTTCACACAAATAGAGATTTCTTTTGGTGGTATTTAATAACCTCTGGGTTTTTTATTTCTTACAAAAAAAAAAGAAAAAAGACAGAAAATTTTGAAAAAAAAAAGTTTTTCTTATTTTCTGGGAGTAAATTTTGAAAATAAATACATTTTTCTCCTTCACTGATGTGCGCTGATGAGGCGGCACTGACGGGCACTGATGAGGTGGCACTGATGAGCACTGATAGGTGGCACTGATAGGCGGCACTGATGAGCACTGATAGGCGGCACTGACGGGCGGCACTGATTGGCACTGATGGGCGGCACTGATTGGCACTGAGAGGCGGCACTGATGGGCACTGAGAGGCGGCACTGATGGACACTGATGGGTGGCACTGATGGACACTGACGGGTGGCACTGATGGGCGACACTGATGAGCAGCACCATTAGTGCCCACACTCAGTGCCCATAGTGCTGCTAGTCAGGGCCCATCAGTGCCTAGATGAGCAGGCACTGATGGGCACTGACTGGCAGCACTATGGGCACTGATTGTGGGCACTGATGGCGGGCAAAGTGGGCAGTTATGGCATTTTTTTCCCCTCTTGTGTAATCAGGGCGCTGGTGATCAGTGCCCTGATTACATTACTCTGTGTCCCCTTACCGCTGATCGGCTCTCCTCTTCCTCACACTGCAGTCTCTGTGTGAGGAAGGAGAGCTGGCAATGAGAGATGATCTCATATGTTTACATATGAGATCATCTCTCATTGCATGGTCCGATCACGTGGTAAGTGGCCGCTGTGATTGGCCATTCACCACGATCTGTGATTGGCTGTGTCCAAGGGACACGGCCGACACAGATTTTCCCCGATGCGTGCTCGCTGGATCGTGCGGGGAGCCTGTTACTGGGAGGCCGTTTAAAGACGGCCTCCCAGAAATTAGAGCCCGCGCTGTAGCCGTCTTTCGGCTATAGCGCGGGCGGAAGGTGGCTACAGATGCCTGCAGACAGACACCTGTACAGGTGTCTGATGCTACAGACACCTGTACACATCCCTATAAACTACGGACTCCTGCACTCTGCCCTACATACTACTGACTCCCGTACACTGCACTACATACTACTGTCCCCTGTATACTGCCCTACATACTACTGGCACCTGTAGTCTGCTCTTCAAACTAGTACTCTTCCCTACATAATCCTGAACCCTGTACACTACCATGCTACTGACACCTATACTCTGCCCTATATACTACTGACCACTGAACATTGTGTTACAAACTACTGACCTCTGAACTCTGTGATGCAAACTACAAATTACCAACCTCTGCACTCTGCATTACCTTATCCTGACCCCTGCACTCTTCATTACATACTACTGTCCTCTGTTCTGTGTTACTTCCACCTAAACCCTGCACTGTCCAAACCAAAATGCTCTTACAAAGCAAACACAGCAGAGTGCAGTCAGCCAAGCCAGAACACTACCCAGCCAGCTAGGCATGATCACCAACCAGAAATCAACCCAATCTGCCAGGCCAGAACTCAAACCAGTCAGCCCGGCCAGAACTGAAATCAACCAACCAGGCTGGAACTCAAACTAAACAACCATGCCAGAACTCAAATCAGTCAGTTTGCCCAGAAAGCAGCCAGGCCAGAATTAAGGCCCACGCGCCACAACTCAGGACTCAAAGTATTCAACAAGGCCAGAACTCAAGCCAACTGGCCAAGTATTTAGCTCAGCCAGGTCAGAACTCAACCCAGCAAGCCAGGCCTGAACTCAAGCCAGTCAGTCAGGCTAGAACTCAACCCAGCTAACCAGCCCAGAACTCAAATCAGCCCACCAGACCAAAAGTCAAACTAGCCAGTCGGGACAGCACTCAGACCAGACAGTAAGGCCGAAACTCATCCTATCCAGGCTGCAGACTAGCCAAGAAAGTCAGTCTGCAGTACCAGTTATTCTGCCTTCATAATAGACTCCTATATCAGACTTGGGGTCACCAATTACTCTCCAGACTTGAAAATAACTGTGAATGTAAGTGAATGCTAAGTTTCTCACTGAACCTGGCTTAGGGCAGGCTAAGATTGTATTTTTACAGTGACATTTGTTTTCATATATTTTCTTCTTTTTATTTGGGCTGTGCTAGGTAATCTATTTTTATTTTATTTTTTAAGGGTGCCGCACCCTGGTGATCTTTGATCTCTTACAAGTTGTTGACGCTGATTTCCACCTCTCAAAGGTTGTCTACCCTTGAGTAAAAACATCTGCTTTGTTTACTTCTCACGGACCATCAAAATTGTATTTCCGCAAAAAATACACTAAAATCATTATTAGCAGACAAAAACACAACATAAGTTACAAATTTCCCGCTATGTCTAAAGATGAAGCTGTATTGAGTTAAAAAAATAAAGCTCTGTGTGTGAATAAGGTCTTGAGGCTCATTCGCATGAGTGTTGTGGCCTGTACAGTTATCAGCAATTTTTTTATTTTTTTTAAATATTTTTTGTATTATTTTTTTACAATTTTATTTTTTATTATTTTTTACAATTTTCTTTTAACAGCCCTGTTGGGAGTGGGGGCTTTGGTGAAATATCAGGAGTCTAAACAGACTCCTGATGTCTCACTTTTGAGAAAGTGAAAGCGATTAAGGACAATTAATCTCAATCTCTGCAGGATCAGCTGAACAGAATGAATGAACAGGAAGAGCTTTGCACAGAGCATCCTGTTCATTCACAAACTAATCAGTAAACACAGTTTATTATGCTTCAATTATGAAATAAAACAATGAGTGATCGGTACCTATCACTCACTGTGTACATTCAGAAAAGGAAGAGTAAGGTAAATATAACATACTTACCACCGCCACCCACTGTCCATCCTGACATCGATAACTCTATGCCCAGCAACAGCTGGGGGAGCAAGAGGAAGCCAGCAGCTCTGTGGGGAGTGGACGGGGGGGGGGGGGGGGAAGGAGAGAGAAGGCGGACAGCAGAAGGAAAGGTGAACCTGTACAGGAGGGGTGATCGAAGCTGCAGGGATGGCATTTACTGGAACTGATTCTCTGTAGTTCTCTCCTTTACAGGAGGGCCAGTGGTACCCCCTTATCGGAGGCCTTGAAAGTATTACTTTGGATGGACTTACCATTTAGCCTTATACACAGACCACAAAGGTAATTTTAAATAGGTTTTCTTTTTTCATATAGGGATTTTGCCCCTGTAATGTTTTCAGCTGCCCCTTCTGCAACAGGTTCAAGCAGCTGCTTGCGATCATGGACGTCCGCAGAACTTTTTTCAGGGGGGGGGCATAATTTTCAGGTCACTCATGCTCCGCCCCCTTTTAACAATGTCATGATGGGGAGGGGCTTAGTCATTATACTTATTTTGAGTATTTATTTTTAAAGGGCAAATGGCAGCATTTATTTTTAAATTTGTTAACCTAAAAAAAAAAATTGATCCTGTTCCCTAAAAGCATGTTATACAGCACAGTGCTTGTGCTGTGTAATTTGCCCCCCCCCCCCCCCCGATATCACCTAAAATACCTGACTGATGTTGCCTGGGTATGTCCTCCCCTCTGTAAACTGACCACAGTATACCATGGCTGCTGAGCCCTGACACTGTGGTCAGTTTACATGCCTCCGTCATCCGCAGCTCACCTGTCCTCCTCTGTCCTCTCTCCCCCCTCCCTTCCTGCCTGTCTTCTCCTGTGTCAGTGCCCGCCCCTCCCCTCCTGCTTCTGTAGTGTCATTTAAAGTTTCATATCCTGTCTACAGTCTGTTTAATAATCCTGTGTGCCCCTGTGTCTGTGTTTTATAAAAATAAGCTGCTCTTTATAAGTTTTCAGAGCGCTGATTGCCGCTCACGTGACCCGCCGCCTCTCCCCCCTCTCCTCCTCCTCCCCTTCCGATTGAGGACAGCGAGGAATCCTCTGCCCCACCCGCTGCAGGCAGCTGTCAGATGGGGAGAGGAGAGAGCCGACAGGTCACGTAAGTGGTGTTCGGCGCTCTGAAAACTAGTAAATAACGCCTTTTTTAAAACACAGACACAGGGGCACACAGGATTATTAAACAGACCAGAAAGAATGGTATAAAGTGGCTTAACAACCACTTTAAAGTGGAAGTTGGGATTCCAAGGGCGGGGCGTTTGCCCCCCCTTGCCCCTAACTGCGGATGCCCATGCTTGCGACCAATAGTGTGGGAAACAAAAATCAGCCAAAAACAAGTATAAAAGAAATCTTCCAAAATGCTGAATTTTTTTAACACAAACAGCACAGAAAACCAGTTTTGTGTACTGGAATGGTTTGAATAAGTGGCAGAAATCATTACTTATGTGAGAATGATAGGTACAAGTAACTAAGTGCTCTTTTATCATACCTATGTTATCCGCTTAAAGAGGACTTCTAAGAAAATGGTAATCTGAATGGGGTCTCTCTTTTTAGTTACATGGAGGAATGCTTCTTACAACAGTCCCCTTGTAAATCATAGCTGCTGGTTTCCTGTCTGATGTTGTGAACATCACTGGGCAGACTGGAGTCTAATCAGTGGTTTTCAGTCGTTAGATTTTATGGTCATCACGCAATTCCAGATTTTCCTAACAAGTGACACTGCAGATAAAATCTGTAATGACAGCTCTGTCCTGAAAATAACATGGAGCCTCAGGAGGGGGTGCCCTTTGGTTTTTACATTAAGATGTCCCATCTGTACAGGGAATTTTACATGTTTCTGGAAAGCCCCCTAAGGGTGCAGAATGGAGCCAAGCTGCACATGTTTTTTATCCAGGCAGCTCATCGTACTTTAATATTTGTCTTGTAAATTCTGTGCTGCACAAATTGCCTTAGAGCTGCTGGGATACAGGCCAAGTTGCACAATAACAAATAATCGTACTTACTTTTTTCTGGATAAAGTACATGGAGAAATCTTGATAAGTAGTTAAGTCATAAGTTAAGTATTTGCTATACATGGCACAGAGGCACACTGCTTACCACTGACTCAAGCTGGCCAGAGAAGGGTAGTTTTTCTTTTTTTTGTTCAGCCAAAAAAAAGACAAACAAATTCCTTAATTCACACAAAGAAGATGGAAGGAGGAATCCCCCAATGCCAGGACATAGTGTTCTGACAGCAGGAACCACGGGATCGACAGAGGTTTTCCAGCTTGTCCCTTTAACAGAATTCGATCAAACAATCGACTTCTCTTGAGCCGCGACGGGCCCATCTTTGATTGAACTTTGGCAGTCCCTGCCGATCCGGACAAATTACGATCAGTGTATGGCTAACTTAAAGCGGTAGTATACTCTAATGAAAAAAAAAAAAACCCCTGCAAGACAAAGGCATAATGAGCTAGTAAAACTTACCTTAGAACGAAGCCCCGACACGGACCCCCGGGAACTGCTGTGGGAGCGGACATGATCCCTCGGCGTCTCTTCCGGGTTCGGCGGCTCCGGCGCTGTGAGTGGCCAGAGCCGCGATGACGTCACACCCGCGCATGCGCGCGGAGTAGTTTTCCGGCAATTTTCGGCAAAGAACTCCGCCGGACCTTCAGCGCACATGCGCCGCACTCGTCAGCGGCTGCATGCAGTGGTAATATCTCCTAAACCGTGCAGGTTTAGGAGATATTAATTGTACCTACAGGTAAGCCTTATTATAGGCTTACCTGTAGTTAAAAGTCAAAAAAAGCGGTATACTACCGCTTTAAAGTGTAAGTCCACCCTAAAACTAAAATCCCTGCATCTATAGACATCCATGATCTAACACTAGCCTATCTAGCCCTGTAAAGAAGAAATCAGTACACCTTTTTTGAAGCTGATCCGACCCGGTCTCCAGCAGCGGAAGCTCTGCAGAAGACACCGCTGACAACAGCTGGGAAATGAATGGGGAGTGACGTCATCTATAGACTTACTATGGGGCTTCCATTGTCGGTTGTGTCCTCTGCACCCGCCTCCACAGCGAAGCCATGGCTGACAGTTTAGCGTGGGATTGGGTCGGATCGGCTTCAAAAAAGGTATGTGTACTGATTTCTTCTTTACAGTGCTAAATAGGTTAGTGCTAGATTGTGGATGTCTGTAGATGCAGGGGTTTTAGGGTTAAGGTGGTCTTCTACTTTAAGGACTTTTTTACCAAGAGGTGCTAAGCTTGCCCATCAGTCCTTTCTGCTATGTTGAGGTAAAATATTGTGCTATAGCCCATTAATGCCAGAATGCAGTGCAGACGAATAAAATAATTTTTGTGTGTTGAGGCACATTGCACTAGGCAGGCCTGTTCTGGGCTGTAATGCACCTCAAGGCAGATCTTCACTCTAAAATTGGTCTGTTCCTCCCTGCAACCCTTCTTTAAGCCTAAAATGACAATTTTTGTTTATTTGTTTGTCACTTTACCATTCTTGCCTAGGCAAGAATGATGTGTCCCTGCTCCAACAGCGTCCTGGAATATCTCCATCAGGAAGATACACAGGAACTGGAGCTCATAGCTGTATGCGTCAACAGGGGTCGGCTGCCTAAACCCAGAAGAAAGTGGAGCAGTAAAGGGATTGTTATCCATCTGGCTCCTTTTTTTGGGCTCTGATTAGGAGATTTTTCCTCTCAATAGGTAAACCGTAGCTCCCAACTGTCCCTGATTTCGAGGGACTGTCCCTGACTTGGAGCAATGTCCCTCTGTCCCTTTTTTCTCCTCATTTGTTCCTCATTTTGGTCTGATAGACATAGTTGTATATAAAATGCACGTTTTATCTTTTAAAAAGAGTTTTACAGTGCTAAACCTTTCATCCAGTTTGTAAATTGCTGCATTTGAAGATTTAAAAAACTAGTATAAAGGAATATATTATACACTAAGCACTAAGAAGCTAGAAAACATATGTAAAAAGTTAATACAAGACAGGACACACAGGCTCACAAAAAGTGTCAAGATGTGCAGCTAGATAATCTCTCGCGGGTACATCCATGCATAGCCTCCATTACAGATATCGCTAGCAACTTACCGCAACCCCTAAATTACCAGGTAGGTCAATAGCACATTCCCATACACGGTAACAATCTTTGCAATGTCGCCTGGTGTATTCTCCTATTGTTGGTAAATAGTCCGATAGGGTGGGATCTTTCATAAGGCAGAGTGGATTGAGCTGGATTCATACAAAGACCAATACTCTCCTGGATAGTATCGCAGAATGATCTCCAAACCACATAGTACATGTAAATGAATAGCTAACTTTTTTGAGATAAAAGGAAAAGCACTTACAAAAACGGCACTAGGTGCTAAGTGTAGACACATTCTGTACACATAAAACCTAAGATGGCCACGGGTGACGTCACACGACTCCTTCCCGTACACGTTACGCCCCGAGGGCGGGATTTTGTCAGTATAAAGAAAAAGTAATAGTAAAAAAAGGAGCACTTGTGGGTTTAAATAATCTTTTTTTTGTATAATTCTTCTTTAAGGGGACATGACAAGATGTGTGTCATATGCCTACATACTTTTGCTCATAGGTGTCCCTTGTTCCCATCTCAAAAATTTGGGAAGTATAGGTAAACTACAGTTGCCCCAGCATAGGAGAATTTTCCAAATATCCCTATGTAGAATACACTGGGTGGGAAGTATTATAGAATTGTTGTGTCCTGCATTCTCTGGGGGAATGGTGAATCTTCTTAGGAATTGAATCTGGAGCCTTGTAGGTTACTGATTTCTTCTAATCTGGCACTGAACTCCTCAACTGGCTCACTTCAATGTCCAACACCTAAAGAAATAATGTAGGCTGGTGAAAGGCCGTCGAGGTGTGTGGAGGATGCAGCAGTAGCCAAAATCCACACCGAACCTTACCTGCTCCAAGTATATTTGTTCTTTAAAATGAACACCTCTGTCGCCATTGAAAATTAAAGGGTTAGTTCACCTTTACCAAAAACTGCCTATGCAGGTAAGGGATGCCAGGCTTCAGGAGGTTCATCAATGGCCTTCACCTCATTAAGGGCATTATCCAACTTTATTCAGAGCTGCACATTCTGTTTTTATGTACAGATGCCCCTGACTTGCAGAGGCAGGTTTTTGGTTATGGTGAACTAACCCTTTAAACCTTGAGATACATACTGGGACCACAGCCAAGATGTTCATTGCTTCAATTTTTATCTAGAAATACCAAAAATCTTGGGATCTCTGGATATCTCATTTATGATTTAGTTGGATTTTTGAAAGTGATTTTTGCAAGAGAAAGCAAAGCTAGTAATAAACTTATACAGCAAAAACCTCAAGAAGTATACTCCAAGTGACCCTGTGAGATGCTCTGTAGACGATTGGTGCAGTGGATTATAAAGAACTCCAATTAAAGTCAACTGTATGTACTTTCTGACTGCTGCAGCCTGAAAAGAGCCTTTAAAATTGACCTTTCGGTAGCTTTACAAGTCTTCTTTAGGGCCGGGTTCACACCTATGCGGCCGCAGGTTTGTGTCTGGGGTCCGGTGTGTCCCTGTTCACCGGTTCAGGTGCGAATCAGGTCTGAGCTTTTGTTGAATTCGCACCTGAATCGAACCCAAGGACGCACAGGACGTGGGATCAATACATACCCTTTTACATAAAGTATACAGTGTATATACCCTCACAAAGGTCTTTTCTTAAATGCACCCTTTTGGTTTGTTAAAGCTGAACTCCAGGGAGAAATACTTTCATTTACATATATTTCTTGGTAGTGACAAAGGATATAAATCCACTTTGTGTGCACCAAAGGAAATGTGACTTGTACAATTAGCAGTGATATAATCAGTGTGCTGTATATACTCTGTTCAGAGAGTAAAGCTGTGGGAGGGAACCAGCAGGCTCCACCCACTACAGATTGTGTGCAGGAAACTACAGAGGAGGCGGAGACCAGACCAGTCACCCTGCACAAGGATATAGAGCAGCAGTGACCGGTCTTTATTACAGGAAGCTCCTGCACAGAGGCCAAGTTACACACTGGATTACTGCACAGATCTGGAAGAAATACACAAAGCACACCAAGATTCATGTAGGAATACACGTCTTCTGCTGCTTTTAGCCAATATTTATTTATCCCGAAGTTCAGCTTTAAATATACCTTTGAAAGTGTTTTGCTACATCTGTTTCATATGTGAAAAAAACCTTTTGATTCTCTAGTGAGCTTGAAAGTTCTTGTACACTCTACAGTGTTATCCATAGCCCAGTCAGTGGTGTATTTTGGTTTTGTGCTGCCCTAGGCAAGACTAAAATTGGATGCCCCCCCTCCCATGTAAATTTGCCCCACTCCTTTTTTGACGGATGTGACTTCTCTAAAATTGAAGGACTACAAGTCCCAGCATCAACCCCTGAGATCTCACGGGGGGGGGGGGGCTGAGAGGGGGTGGGAGAGAGAGAGGGGGTTGGTGAGGGAGGAATAGAGGGGGGGTGGGTGAGGGAGGGAGGGAGAGAGAGAATGAGGGGGGATGAAAGAGAGAGGGGGTGAGAGAGTGGATGAAAGAGAGAGGGGGGGAGAGAGAGGGGGATCAAATAGAAAGAGAGATAGAGGGGGGATGAGAGAAAGGGAGGGATGAGAGAGAGATGAGAGAGGGGGGGTGAGAGAGAGAGAAAGGGGTGTGAGAGAGAGAGAGAGAGAGAGAGAGAGAGAGAGAGAGAGGGGGGTGAGAGTGAGAGAGGGGGGATGAGAGAGGGGGATGAGAGAGGGGGTTGAGGGAGAGAGGGATTAGAGAGAGAGAGGGGGGGTGAGAGAGAGAGAGAGAGAGGGGGGATGAGAGAGAAAGAGAGGGGAGAGAGAGGAGGGGTGAGAGAGAGAGAGAGGGGGTGAGAGGGGGTGAGTGAGAGAGAGAGGGGGGTGAGAGAGGTGGCTCTAGCAACCAGTGGCCAAAAGAGTCTCAGGTAGAGGGGGGGGTGGCTTTTTTGCTGCCCCCCTGCAAAGTGCCGCCCTAGGCCTGGGCCTTGTTGGCCTAGGCCAAAATACAGCACTGAGCCCAGTTCTCTGTAAACTAAAGAACACCTCCCCTATGCTATAGGGATGAGGCGAAGGGAAGGTGTTTTATCTGAAAGTCTGAAAATAAGGAAACAAATACAAGGACTGGTAATCTGCAAAATATTATTATTATTATATGGGATTTATATAGCGCCGACAGTTTACGCAGCGCTTTACAACTTCATATTGTTAATAAAACTTAACAAGCAAAAATATATCTGGTGCTAGGACCACATTGGAAACTGTGTATTTGTATGTAGCATGGGATTCCCATCAGAAAGAGAAATTTGATACAAATTAAATAAGAATTTAAAAGATAAGTGCACTTTAAAGTGGTAGTATCCCCTGAGTACAAAAAATAAACCCTGCAAGATAATGACATAATGTGCTAGTATGCATAGCATACTAGCACATTATGAAATATTTACCTTAGAACGAAGCCCCCACACGGTCGCCCGGACACCGCTAAGGGAGCTGTCATGTTCCCTCGGGGATCTCTTCCGGGTTTGGCGGCTCGGGCACTGTGAGGAGCCGTGATGACGTCACTCCCGCACATGCGCCTTATTATATTATATTTTACCCCCTTTCTGCCCAGGCCAATTTGCAGCTTTCAGCACGCCCACACATTGAATGACAATTTTGCGGTCATGCTACACTGTACCGTATGAAATGTTTATCATTTTTTTCACACAAATAGAGCTTTGTGTTGGTGGTATTTAATCACCACTGAGTTTTTTTATTATTTGCTAAATAAATGAAAAAAGATCAGAAATTTTGGAAAAAAAAAAAACGTTTTCATAGTTTGCTATAAAATTTAGCAAACAGGTAATTTTTCTCCTTCATTGATGTGCGCTGATGAGGCTGCCCTGATGGGCACTGATGAGGCAGCACTGGTGGGCGCTGATGAAGAAGCACTGATGAGGCTGCCCTGATGGGCGCTGATAAGCTGCCCTGAAGGGCATTGATGAGGCAGCACTGGTGGGCGCTGATGAAGAAGCACTGATGAGGCTGCCCTGATGGGCACTGATAAGCTGCCCTGAAGGGCACTGATGAGGCAGCACTGGTGGGCGCTGATAAAGAAGCACTGATGAGGCTGCACTGATAGGTGGCACTGAAGGGCACTGATAGGCATTGGTAGGCAGCACTGATAGGTGACACTGATGAGGAAGTACTGATGGGCACTGAATGGCAGCACTGGTGGGCACTGTTGGGATAGCACTGATAATCAGGACACTAATAATCAGTGTAGATGTCCCTTTCACACAAGCCGGTTATCGGCTCTCTTCTTCCCTCCTTGCGCTGTTAGCTTGAGGAAAGGAATGCCGATATCCGGCTTGTGTGTTTACATCATGATCAGCTGTCATTGGAGACAGCTAATACTGTGGTAATGGGCCACGGTGATTAGCTCTTTACCCCGATCTGTGATCAGCTGTGTCCTAAGGGCGGGATGATGGGAGGCAGGGCTGCTGTTAGAAATCGTGGGGCCTCGTACACCCTACCTGGCAGGGCCCCCCCCCTCCCTGAATTTATCAAGTCAATATTTTCACTAAAAATACACTAAAATCACTATTAGCAGACACAAACATAACAGAGAACCCATGTGAATTAGCCCTTTTTTCATTGTGTTTTACATTTTTTTTTTTTAATCATAACTTTTTTTTTTAAATGTTAAAAATGTTTACAATTATTTTATTTTTTACTTTTTATTTATTTTTTTACAGGACAGGGAAGCTAACAGCACTGCAAGGGTGGTGGGGGTGGGGGACGGGGGGCACTGTGAAAGGGGGGCACACGGGAAGGGGGGTCAGAAGCAGGCAAAACAGGAAGGGGGATCGGTGTCGGAGAAGCAATTACAGGAATGATGCCCTGTGTCTATGTCTCTCCCTGTAGCAGGTGAAAGTGGACAGGAGAGGGATAATCTGGCTTATAGCTGCTGCAGAGAGCCACACAGGGCTTCCTTCTGTAATTGCCCCTCTGCCCGACCGCACCGATTCCCCATGCTGTTGGGGCCGCCCGTGTGCCCGGTTCCCCTACAGGAGGACTGGTGGTCCCCCCCCCTATCAGCGCCCCTGATGGGAGGAAATCATATGACACTCTCCCAGAATTGGACAACCGCACTGTAGCCGACATTCAGTTATAGCGTGGTTAGCAAGTGGTTAAAGGGCAATCTGCAGCGGATTGTTTTTCAGAGAGCATTTGAAAGGTGTAGAGGAGGCCTTATGTCGCCTCAACACCACCCATTTTAAAAACTTCAACTACTGCATGCATTGCACACGGCAGCAGAGAAGTTGCAGCATGGCCCCATTCAGTTGAAGGTGACGGAGATCATTTTTGGGGCACTGCGATGCAAAGCATGTGTAAACCTCCATCCGCCATCTTTGCAGCTTAACCTCTTGCCGACCGCCCACCGTAGTATTACTGCGGCAGGGTGGCTCGGCTGCGCAAAATCATGTAGTACTACGTGATTTTGTGCACAAGGTCTCGGTAGCGCTCCGGCTGTGTTTAGACACATCAGGAGGCTGGCCGCGGGAGGAGCCGGCCTATCGCAATCGTCAGATAAACTGACAGAAGACCTGCCTGCTTATGTAAACAAAGCAGGTGAGTCTTCTGTCAGGGAGAGATCAGAAGTTTCAGCCAATCTCTCTGTGCCTGTCACAGAACTCCCCCCCCCCCCACCCCCACAGTGAGCAAGCATATTTAGGCACACATTAACCCCTTTGATCACCCCCAGTGTTAACCCCTTCCCTGCCAGTATTATTTATACAGTAACAGTGCATATTATTTAGCAGTGATTACTGTATTAATGTCACTGGCCCCCACAAATTGTAAAAAATGTCAGTTAGGGGCCCGATCTGTCCGCCGCAATGTCGCAGTCCTGCTAAAAAACGCTGATCGCCGCCATTACTAATAAAAACCAAAAATAAATAAAAAATTGCAAAAATCTATCCCGTCGTTTGTAAATGCTATAACTTTTGCGCAAGCCAATTAAAATACGCTTTTTGGGATTTTTTTTTTACCAAAAATATGTAGCAGTATATAAATTGGCCTGAAATGATAAAAAAAATTTGATTTTTTAAATTTTTTTATTGGGAATGTTTTATACCAGAAAGTAAAAAGTATAAAGTTTTTTTTTCAAAATTGTCGCTCTTTTTTAGTGCAAAATCTAAAAAACGCAGAGGTGATCAAATACCACCAAAAGCTCTATTTGTGGGGGAAAAAAAGGACATCAATTGTATTTGGGTACAGTGGCGCACGACTGCGCAATTTTTAGTTACAGTAACGCAGTACTGAATTGCAACAAATGGCCTGGTCATTAAGGGGGTAAAACCTTCTGGAGCTGAAGTGGTTAAGGAAAGTGGTAAAAATGCAGTTCAACCGTGTGTTTTACTTCCAAACAAAGCCTAATGTCAGGGGAAGGGGATGTAAAGCATAGATGCACTCTGCTTAAAGCGTACTTATCCTTTTATATGCAAATTCAGAATCCAAACCCTCTTTCTTATATTATAAAATTGAGTGATTTGAACTGTTAATTCTGAGCATCTTCAATCACGAACACAAGAAGTTAATTTATGGAGCAGAGCTGGATAATCCCCGGAGTCAGAGGTCGGAAGCCAAAATTAAACTCTTTTCCATGAGAGGAACATTCTGTACTATGAAAATTCCCTTTCATTTTAGAGGAAAAGAAAGACAAGGTGAAATTCCCTAAGTGTTGTTATTATTCCCATATATCATCACACTCCACATCCATTCTCTATCTGTTCCTCCCGATCTGGGCTCCTCCTGCCTTTCTCATTTAATAACGACTCCCCCCAATTACTGACTTCTCCAAACCTTTTATGGAGATCTCATCTGTTTATAAGTAATTTCTCCCAACAATTTCCCAGGTCTCCTAATAGCAGATAAGACAGTGGTGTTATTGTATTCTGTTCCAGATGGATCCGAGTCATATGAATTAATTGAGTGGCGAGAGGCTGAAATACTCAGAAATAAAAATAAACCCATGTACTGGAGTATGGAGAAGATTAAGGAAATGTAAAAGTCTGCCAAAAAGTGACAATTAAAGCAGTTCTTTACCCTAAAAAAAATAAATAAAAAGACGCAAGACAATGACAGAATGTGCTAGTATGCATCGCATACTAGAACATTATGAAATACTTACCTTAGAATGAAGTCACCGCTGAGGGGGCTGACATGTTCCCCCAGCGTTTCTTCTGGGTTTGCAGGCTCTGAAGTTTGCGAGTGACCAAAGCCACAATGACGTCACTCCTGCGCATGCGCACGGGAGCCCTTGGTTCCGGCAAGAAGCTCTGACGTTTCGGCACAATATGCTGGACCTTCGGAGTGCATGTGCTGCTGACGTCAGTGGATGTTTAGGTTGTGCCGCTTGAGAACCGTAGATGTTTAGGAGATATTCATTTTACCTACAGGTAAGCCTTATTATCCGAAATACATTTTTAGGAAAACAACAAATTCATTTGTTTCATTCGGATGACATGATGTGATAGTCTGAAGCATTTGAGATAAAGTAACGGCATAACGAACGATCCAATTTGATTCAGATCCATTCGTTTTTTCAGATAAGAGGAGCACGGTAGTCTTTGACTCTTGGCTGATTAGCCGATTCTTTTTGCAATTACAATACATTTTATTATTATTATTATTATTATACAGGATTTATATAGCGCCAACAGTTTGCGCAGCGCTTTACAATGTGAGGGAAGACAATACAGTTACAATAAAATTCAAAACAGGAGGAACTAGAGGGCCCTGCTCGTTAGAGCTTACAATTTTTCATTATTTTAAAAATAGGCACAACATATGTAATGGAAACATATTGCCATAAATACAATCCTACTTATTGTGTGTGTGTTGGATGGAGGTGAATTTATCAAAATCTCCAAATCATAACATAAAGAATGAATTTGAAATCCATTTTGTTTCATTGGTTACTTTCAGATTCATGCAACTCTATATTGTCCAATCAGCTCATTCCATTTCTCTTTGTGGGTTGGACTAGCAGGGATGACTCAGAGTGCGTAAGTAATCTCCCAAAATAATGAATTAACCCAATAAAAGGAATATAGCTAATCTTCCGAAAAAAGTTCAGAAACGAATATACGAAACAAATCCGAATAATTTAAAACGATTCTGAAAATGAATAATTTTAACATAACAATTAAGACGAAACAAAAGGATTTACTTAATGAAACTAAATACATTTTTCTATCATGCACATCGCTAATATCAACTGGATTTGGGCTAAAAAGCCATAAGTCCACCTCTCTGAACATGTTTCATGTTACACCCATATTTAGGGTGGAACATAAAACATGGTCGCGGTCGGCAGCGCCCCAACCACCAAACTACCCCTCCCCCCTTTTCCTTAATGTTTTTTACTCTTTCATATACCCAGTGAAGGGACTATCCTCAGGTGATACACAGAGATGAAATAAATCCTCCTATATAAGTTGTACCTGTTTATCTAGTGGCTTCTCTTCTCTACATCCATTCAAAGTGCTGAATTCTAAAGCTTTTCTGAGAGTTCAGAAAAAAAGGGATGGAGAGCTGAAGTTACACACTGCAGAGCTCAGTGAGGAGAGCACGAAGAGTTGATTGGAGGGAAGAGACACACCCCCTCCACACAGCACAGAGGAACAGAGCTGAAGCTGTCAATCATCTGGAGATCCCTCCCCTGTCACCTTTTTTCTCTTGGTGTCAGGAAAACTTGTCAGAAGTGACTGATGCTGATAGCAGAGGGACCAAGCAGCAGACCGAAATGATACTTAGTGCCGGTTCACACTAGTGCAATGCCAGGTATTGCATGTGATTCGCACCACATTGCTGTGCAGATCACATGTGATGTCTGTGGGATGCGATTTCAACCATAAAAAGTGCATGGCTGAAATCGCATTGCATTCGCACTAAAATGGTGCAGGATCCTTTTTTGTCTTGCACTGGAAACGGATTGCATAGGTGTTCACAACTCTGTGATCCAATTTCTGCACCATTTCAGATTTTGCACTGCGATCTGCAAACCAATCTGGGGGTGTCATTAACTTTACATTGACACCCCTAGCGATTCGCAGATCTCAGTGTGAACCACTGTGCGATTTTGGTACAATGCGAGAACCAGCACTGAATCGCAGGGTTTCCCATATCGCACCAGTGTGAACCGGGACTTTGTGTTCTTTATTGAGACAACTACACCCTATAGAGCAGTGATGGCGAACCTATGGCACATGTGCCACAGCTGGCATGCAGAGTCCTCTCTGTGGGCACGTGAGCAGTCTGGGGATCACAGGTAGAGGGAGATCCGCTAGAATGAACAGAGCAGAGAGCACAGAGAGACTGGCATGGAAGGTACCAGACATGATCGTACACAGACCTACCTGCAGACAGAGAGCAGCTACCGCAAATAGGGACAGAGCTAAGACTCTGACAGTCTTTCTCTCTCATCTCCCTCCTCACTCTCCTCTCTCAGCCCCTCCTGTATTTCTCAGCACCCCCCCCCCCATCTCTCTAAGCCCCCTTCTCTCCCTCTCTCTCAACCCCCCATCTCTCAGTCCCCCTCTCTCTTACACGCCTCCCTCTCTGTTCCCCCTCTCTGTCCCCCCCTCTCTCTCTTACACCCCTCTCTCAGTCAACCCCTGAGCAGTCTGAGCGGTGCTGGGTGTCACTGCTGCCCCTGGAGGATGGGGATTGCAAAGTGCACAGGTGAGAGGAGAGCGGGCGCTGCACCTGCTGGGAAAGGCAGGGAGTCCTAGAGGGGCCATTACTGTAGCAAGCCATGTATGATCTCCTCCTGGGATCAGACATATGGTGGGGTGAGCGGAGTTCTGTCCTTACCCTCCTCTGGATGCAGTCACATGACCTCTGGCAGTGGCACGCTGCTCTTGCACCTGTTGCAGTTTAGGCACTTGGCTTCAAAAAGGTTCGCCATCACTGCTATAGAGGGATTTGCTTTTCTCATACTGTATTTCATGTCTGAGGTGTACAACCACTTTAAAGCGGAGTTCCACCCAAAAGGGGAAGCCCTGTTTGTTTGCTCCCCCCGCCCCTCCACTCTCACATTTGGCACTTTTGGGGGGGGGGGGGGGAAGCGGGTACCTGTTTTTCTTGCCTGTGCTGCCCCACAGTAAATGTTCTGTGGGTGAGCAGCAAGGGGTTAAAAAAATATTAAAAATAATTACCTATTGTCATCATCAAACAGCGGCATTGTCTCATTGTCCTTATTAGCTTCTTCAACACCATGCTCTGTCTCATTTTTTTCATCTGCTGGGTAACACAGTGCATAAAAAAAGAAAAATATTTGTTTCAATTACCTTATAAATAAATTAAAATGTATATTTAATTCATATTAATAGAAAAATTACTTACTGTGAGCAACTAAGTCATGTTCTTTGGGTACTTCTCTAACTATGTTGGTCCCAAGGCATCCCATTAATTCCTCTTCTTAGCAGGTACAGGTCACTTTGGCGATAGGTCCTCCAGCAGTGCCACGCTGATGCCTTGCTATGTAGCTAAGTCTTTTTCTTTATTTGTGTTTCTATATCATACACACGACACCTGCAATATCAATGATGTGGGCAATGTCCTCTGCAGCATTGACCTCCTGGACAATGGAATTCCAGATTTCCTCTTTTTTTGAATGTGACAGGGTTCTAGAGTGGGAACCAAACAATTGGTCCCAGTTGCTCACAACTTCTAAGACTAATACGCAATTCTGCACTTGGCTGAACTTTGCTGTTTCTTTTTTTTTTTTTTCTTTAAAGCCTCCATACTCGCCTATCACTAACCCTCAAATGAATGAAATACTATTTTTCACTTAACTTTTACAGGAGTGTACCATGTTTCTATTATCGGGTGGGTTTGATTAACAGCACATATATATTTATTTAATATATATTATTATAATTTCTTTTTATATATTTTTTTAAAAGTTTTCTATATTTCCATTACAATGGCATTTATTTTTCATATATATATATATTTATATATATATATATTTATATATATTTTATATACAAACCCAGTTCCAAAAAAGTTGGGACACTGTACAAATTGTGAGTAAAAAAGGAATCGACTAATTTACAAATCTCATAAACTTATAGTTTATTCACAATATAATATAGATAACATATCAAATGTTGAAAGTGAGACATTTTGAAATGTCATGCCAAATATTGGCTCATTTTGGATTTCATGAGAGCTACACATTCCAAAAAAGTTGGGACAGGTAGCAATAAGAGGCCGGAAAAGTTAAATGTACATATAAGGAACAGCTGGGGGACCAATTTGCAACTTATTAGGTCAATTGGCAACATGATTGGGTATAAAAAGAGCCTCTCAGAGTGGCAGTGTCTCTCAGAAGTCAAGATGGGCAGAGGATCACCAATTCCCCCAATGCTGCGGCGAAAAATAGTGGAGCAATATCAGAAAGGAGTTTCTCAGAGAAAAAATGCAAAGAGTTTGAAGTTATCATCATCTACAGTGCATAATATCATCCAAAGATTCAGAGAATCTGGAACAATCTCTCTGCGTAAGGGTCAAGGCCGGAAAACCATACTGGATGCCCGTGATCTTCGGGCCCATAGACGGCACTGCATCAAATACAGGAATGCTACTGTAATGGAAATCACAACATGGGCTCAGGAATACTTCCAGAAAACATTATCGGTGAACACAATCCACCGTGCCATTCGCCGTTGCCAGCTAAAACTCTATAGGCCAAAAAAGAAGCCATATCTAAACATTATCCAGAAGCGCAGGAGTTTTCTCTGGGCCAAGGCTCATTTAAAATGGAATGTGGCAAAGTGGAAAACTGTTCTGTGGTCAGACGAATCAAAATTTGAAGTTCTTTTTGGAAAACACGGACGCCATGTCATCCGAAATAAAGAGGACAAGGACAACCCAAGTTGTTCTCAGTGCTCAGTTCAGAAGCCTGCATCTCTGATGGTATGGGGTTGCATGAGTGTGTGTGGCATGGGCAGCTCACACATCTGGAAAGGCACCATCAATGCTGAAAGGTACAGTTGTGTTCAAAATTATTCAACCCCCACTGAAATTGATTGTTTTGGCCAGTTTGACATTGATTTTGATCATTCAGTCATCCTGCTTACAATTAAATCAAAGAGGCACGTGTAGGTCAGACAAATATAACATAACATTTATAATGAAATAACCACAAATGTCTTTTCTGTGCTCACATCATTATCAGTTTTATTCACCCCCCAAGTGACATTCAATCTTAGTACTTAGTACAACATCCTTTTACAGTTATAACAGCTTTTAAACGTGAAGCATAGCTTGACACAAGTGTCTTGCAGCGATCTACGGGTATCTTCGCCCATTCGTCATGGGCAAAAGCCTCCAGTTCAGTCACATTCTTAGGCTTGTGCACTGCAACTGCTTTCTTTAAGTCCCACCAGAGGTTCTCAATCCGATTTAAGTCTGATGACTGTGATGGCCACTCCAAAATGTTCCAGCCTTTAATCTGCAACCATGCTCTAGTGGACTCAGAGGTATGCTTGGGATCATTGTCCTGTTGAAAGGTCCAATGTCTCCCAAGCCTCAGGTTTGTGACGGACTGCATCACATTGTCATCCAATATCTCCTGGTACTGAAGAGAATTCATGGTACCTTGCACACGCTGAAGCTTCCCTGTACCTGCAGAAGCAAAACAGCCCCAAAGCACGATTGACCCCCCGCCATGCTTCACAGTAGGCAAGGTATTCTTTTCTTCATAGGCCTTGTTCTTCCTCCTCCAAACATAGCGTTGATCCATGGGCCCAAACAGTTCTAATTTTGTTTCATAAGTCCACAGAACACTATCCCAAAACTTCTGTGGTTTGTCCACATGACTTTTGGCATACTGCAGTCGACTCTTCTTATTCTTTGGAGACAGCAAGGGGGTGCGCCTGGGAGTTCTGGCATGGAGGCCTTCATTACGTAGTGTGCGCCGTATTGTCTGAGCAGAAACTTCAGTACCCACATCTGACAAATCTTTTCTCAGTTCCTCAGCAGTCACACGGGGACTTTTCTCCACTCTACGCTTCAAGTAGCGCACAGCAGTTGAAGTCAGCATCTTCTTTCTGCCACGACCAGGTAGCGTTTCAACAGTGCCCTTTGCCTTGAATTTGCGAATGATGCTTCCTATGGTGTCTCTTGGTATGTTTAACATTTTTGCAATCTTCTTATAGCTATTGCCCTTCCTGTGAAGAGTAATCATCTCTTCTCTTGTCTTCCTGGACCATTCTATTGACTTCACCATGTTTGTAACCACACCAGTAAATGTCTAGAAGGAGCTGAGTATCACAGTCATTTTAAAGCTGCCTAATTGGTGCTTATTAGGCTTTATTGCTGCTCCCTGACATCCACAGGTGTTTTCAATACCTGATTGAAAACACTTCAATGAACCTCTGTTCTTCAGAGTGGTAGTCTTTAAGGGGTTGAATAATTGTGTCAATGAAGAATTCACAAAAGAAACATTTACTACTGTATTACAAAACCAATTGATGTCATTTTAGTTGCATATGGTTCTTTAAGAAGTCCTTGTAGGATTTCATTCTGAATACAATTACAAATGTACACTAAATTCCCTAAAACCCTTTACAGCATTGGGGGTTGAATAATTTTGAACACAACTGTATATCCAAGTTCTAGAACAACATATGCTCCCATCCAGATGTTGTCTCTTGCAGGGAAGACCTTGCATTTTCCAACATGAAAATACCAGACCACATACTGCATCAATTACAACATCATGGCTGCGTAGAAGAAGGATCCGGGTACTGAAATGGCCAGCCTGCAGTCCAGATCTTTCACCCATAGAAAACATTTGGCGCATCATAAAGAGGAAGATGCAACAAAGAAGACCTAAGACAGTTGAGCAACAAAAAACCTGAATTAGACAAGAATGGGACAACATTCCTATTCCTAAACTTGAGCAACTTTTCTCCTCAGTCCCCAGACGTTTGCAGACTGTTATAAAAAGAAGAGGGGATGCCACACAGTGGTAAACATGGCCTTGTCCCATCTTTTTTGAGATGTGTTGATGCCATCAAATTTAAAATCAATTTATTTTTCCCTTAAAATGATACATTTTCTCAGTTTAAACATTTGATGTGTCATCTATGTTGTATTCTGAATAAAATATTGAAATTTGAAACTTCCACATCATTGCATTCTGTTTTTATTCACAATCTGTACAGCGTCCCAACTTTTTTGGAATCAGGTTTGTATGTATATATTTATTTTACACCCTAAGACACAGTTCAAACTCATAGACTGTTCTATTTCAGTTATACAGGGGAATTTCATTTCCCTCAGTTTTTTTTTCTATCATTTATTATTAAATATTATTATTTTTAAAATGTTGTTTGAATGATTTATTTCCATTTACATTGATTTTTACATTTTATGAACGGTGTGTAGCTGGATGACAGATGCAGGATAAACCATTTCACTATACACCATTCACAAACATTATTATAGTTTTAATAATAGTTCGGTTTTAGAATAAAGGGGTGTCTATATTTGGGATTGGTGGACTTTATATATATATTTTTTTATTTATTAAGAAGTGTATTATTTTGTGCTTGGCGTTTTACGTTCACTTTTACATTAACAAAAGAGTAATCTCGAGATTACAGCCTTGCTTTCACAGCCCTGAAGTGATCTGGACATTTGTAGATCTCTTTTCTTCTGAAGAAAAGCGATGTACATGGCTGCATAAGATGTAACTTAGAGTATAATTCCAACAATCTGCTCAGGAGGGTTTTGATGTTTCAAAAAGGGACACCTTAGTACTTAGACTACAGTAAAACCTTGGATTGCGAGCATAATTCATTCCAGAAACATTATTGTTATCCAAAGCACTCTTACTGTATATCAAAGTGAATTTCCCCATATGAAATAATTGAAACTCAGATGATACGTTCCACAATCATTTTTTCATAAATCCTTCAGTTTATAGTCCATATAAAAATATTATAGCAATATGATGTGTAACAATGTAAAAATGTTCATCCATAAATGGCAGCCCCCACAAGGGGATTAGAAGTAAAATCCAGCAGGACCTACGGAGTATAAAAGAGAAGAGAGACGCCTCTAAGTGTAGCAATATGGTTACATTTAATGAAGATACAACATTTAACAACTCACATGGTTGATGATTAAGAGAGGCACATCTAAGTATACAGGCATCCGGGGTAAAGATGTCCACATAGACCATCTCCTTCACCGCCGGCTCTCACTGCTGTCAGTCTGCAATCGTTAACGGGAAGACTGCCCTGCAGTAGAGCGATCTGAAAACGAGGCTTGAAACGCTCGTGGAGCGCAGCGTGGAAGAGATGACATCGATGGCGGTGCAGAGGACGGTCTATGTGCACAGCTTTACCCCGGATGCCTGCATTCATAAATGTGCCTGTTTTAATCATCAATCATGTGAGTTGCTAAGCGCCGGTTCACACTGGCGCGACGCTACTTTCAGGGGCGACCTCCGAGATCGCGGTGCGAGCAGCGCGCCGCGACCTCGGAGCAGCCGCCACAGACTTCATAACATTGAAGTCTATGGCGGTCGCCTCCTGGTCGCCCCAAAGAAGCTCCGGACCCTTTTTCTAGGTCGGAGCGACTTGTGTCGCTCCTATTAGAACGGGTCCGTAGCTTCCCTATGGGAGGCGACCTGCGGCGACCTGTGAGGCGACCAGGTCGCCTCACAGGTCGCCCTAGTGTGAACCGGGGATAAATGTTGTACTTTCATTAAATGTAACTCTCTTCTTGTTTATACTCTGTAGCTCCTGCTGGATTTTGCTTCTAATCCCCTTGTTAAAAGGCTTCCATTTATGGATGGACATTTTATGGTTACACAACCGCATCATATTGCTATAATCATTTTATATGGACTATAAACTGAAGAATTTATGAATAAATGGATTGCTCGTTTATCCAGTCACAATTTATGAAAAAAAATTTAGCTTCTTTTGTATAACGCTCTCAGACCAAGTTCCTCTCAATCCAAGGTTTTACTGTTTATGCATCAGGTATGAAATCGCACTGCCATCTTGAGGTGTAATGTGGAATAATTTGCTACATTTTCAATAACTTTTTAAAAGTCCTAATCTAAAACCCAAATAGATGACATTTACTTTGTGTATTACGCTTTTTTCTTTTCTTTTATACTGTTTTCACCTTTCTTTATCTTTTTCTTGCATTGAAGTGCTGCTGATCTCCAGCTACTTCCAAGGTTCTCATCGTCGCTCTGGACCATTCCTTCGCTATCTGTGTTGACCTGGACGCCTGTAGTCTCAATGTAGGGCACAAAAAAGATGACATAGCAGGAGCACAATTCGGAGGCAGATGTCACTCATAACAGGTGCATAAAATACTTGAACAAGAACCTTTTGCAAACAGGATTATCTTTTTTTCCTCTTCTTAACATTTATACATTATTATTCGATTTTGTTTATCATTCGATCCCTTGGGCGTTACCTGAAGACTTTGGCCTTTGCATGTGAGGTGTCGTATACCGTTTGTATACTGATTATCTCTTTTATATTTGCTTCAGAGATGATTATTTAGTAGACATCTTTTTCCCCCCAGAAGACTATTTGTCGAAACGCGTTGGTGTTTCCTGTCCACATACCTCTACTGTATCTTAATGTATTTACAGTCTTTCATGTGTTGGCATTGTTTTTAGTATGCTCTTACTTATGATTGTCTATTTTAAGGCCTTTTTGGCTTTTTTTTTGTACAAATAAAGTTTATATAATTTTTATTTTCCTGTTATTCCTTCTTTTTTCTTTTCTTGTTTTACTCTTTATACATTGGGTATCGTATAGTCCCATTTTTCCCCATGTGATCCCACTGTGGATTTCCTATTAGGATTCCTAGTGTTTGCTTTAACCACTTCAGCGCCAGAAGGTTTTACCCCCTAAATACCAGGCCATTTTTTGCGATTCGGCAATGCATTACTTTAACTAACAATTGCGCGGTTGTGTGACGCTGTACCCAAATACAATTGATGTTCTTTTTTTCCCCAGAAATAGAGCTTTCTTTTGATGGTATTTGATCACCTCTGCGGCTTTTAGATTTTGCGCTATAAACAAAAAAAGACCGACAATTTTGAAAAAAAACAATATTTTTTACTTTCTGCTATAAAACATTACCAATAAAAAAAATCTATTTTTATGAATTTGTATTCTGCTACATTTTTTTGGTAAAAAAAATAAATAAGTAGTTTGCGCAAAAGTTATAGCGTTACAAACTATGGGATAGATTTTTGGACTTTTTATTTTTTTTGCTGTTTTTATTAGTAATGGCGGCGATCAGTGATTTTTAGCGGGACTGCGACATTGCGACAGACAAATCTGATACTAAGTGACACTTTTTGTGGACCAGTGCTGTGGGGAGGGCTCTGTGACAGGTACACAAAAATCAGTGTTTCAGCATAGCTGAGACACAGGATCTCATTGGAGAACCGCCTGCCGTGTCTACATAGGCAGGTGGCTCTCCTGTCAGTTTCCCCGAAGATCGTGGGAGGAGCAGGCTTAATCGCTGCCAGCCTCCCGCGAGGTCTGGCTCCCGCTGTAGATCTACGTGATTTTGCGCAGCCGAGCCGCCCTGCCACAGTAAATCTGCGTGGGGCGGTCGGCAAGTGGTTAATAAAAACAGCAGATATAGAAAGACTGAAAATAATCTTTGGAACAATATTAACACTTAAAGTTCAGAATGAGTTTCGAAATACTTTAATAGCGGTCATATGAAGGGCAATTTTCAGAGTTGTTGCTTTCGAGGACGTTCACCTGTAGCCGCATAGATATCACATTGGGAGCAGTGGCTTTGTCCATGCAACCTCTGCGTCTTAATTGACAGCTATGGGACTGGCGGAAAAGAGACGCACATAACACCTTTGCATCCCCATGCTGGTAAACACAGTCCTGCACAGGGTGCGGATTAAAACACGCCGTGTGAACGAGGCCTTAGAAGGATTGAAAATAACCTTTGGAAATGCATTAAGCCCTCATTTCAATTGAATGCGACTTCATATGAAATCAAATTTCAAAGTCGCTTGTCAGTACATTTTCAGGTGCGAATTTGAAGACATCTGTGTGGCTTCATGCACGGATGTCTGTGCAAGTCGCATCCAAAATCGTCAAAAGTAGTGCAGGAACTACTTTTTCAAATTGATGCGCACCACAAAGTTGGTATGGCATTCATTTGAACATGTCTATTGCAGACAATAGGGTGCGACCTGTCAAATCGCATGACAAGTCGCTCCAATGTGAATGAGGGCTAACACTTTAAAGCTCAAAAGATATTTTAGTGACTAGGTTCACACTGAGGTCATTTTGAAATTTCAAGCCGGCATTTCAGTCTGACTTCAGGGGTGATTCCACACACATCTGTGCGGGTTCCTGCACAGATGATCATGTCTATGGAAATCGTCCACCAACCCTGAAGTCACCAAAAGTAGTACCGAAACTACTTTTGGGAATCAGACGGTGCAATTGCTGGCAATTGGCACTGATTTGACATGTGATTTCACATGTCAAATCGGACCAATGCGAACGTGGGCTTAATGACGGTCATACAAATGGCAATTTTCAGACCAATATAACCTAAGAAATAGTTGCAGCTGATTCTTGCAGTGATTTAAAAAAGGTAGTGGGAGGATAAACTAAAATCTTGGTTGCTTTTGTGATTTGTTTGGTTGAAAATTGTTAAAATTGCATCACTCATGCCATGTGTGCAATATATATAAAACCTGTATAATAATAATATTGACTCTGCAACAATAAAATAATAATTTCTAGTTATAGGCATCATTCAGACATTATACACAATGCATTCATTTAGCGTTGAATTCTCCCCACTCGAAAATGTAGGTGTGAATGGGCCCTAACTAGGGTATGCAGCAGGGAGAGTGTAATGGATAGAGCTAGAAGCACAAACTAATGTGGAGAAATCCCACTACTGGAGCCCCCATGAAGTGTAAGAAGCTTATGTCTGATCTATTATGCCAATACCCATCCAAAACTGCATTGTAATTTAAAATAGACCTATCACGTATAAGAATATGAGTTGAGGAATGACTCTACTAGTGTAAAGCCTTGTACACACGATGAGAATATCAGACAAATGAGCGTCCAGTTTAATTTTTCATGCTAGTCTCATATTGAAAATAAAGCGTTTACTCAACTTACAAAAATTCTCGTGTAGATTACAACTGCAGAAGTGATGTAAAGTATTGAATTGCCCGGACCACATCCAAGGCTATTCCCTTCGGAGGTTTAAGCCTAGACACAGGGAAGGCAACACAATGTCTTTATTCAAATGAAAATCAGAGACAACCTTTTGGAGGAACGAAGGGCAGGGGCAAAGAACCACCTTATCCCTGTGAATCACCAGGTAAAGTAAACAATAGGATAACACTGCCAGTTCCGACATCCTGCGCAAAGAGGTTATAGCCACCAAAAAGGCCACCTTCTGGGACAGCATAAGAAGGGGAATCTCCCTAAGATTCTCAAAGGGAGTCTTCTGGAGAACCAAAAGCACCAAATTGAGATCCCAAGGCAGCAAAGGAACCCACACTGGAAGAACCAAATGTCGGACACCCTTAAGAAAGGTACGCACCAGGAAGTGTGTGGCCAAAGGTCATTGGAAGAAGACCACCAAAACCGACACATGGCCCTTGATGGTACTCCAGGCCAATTTCTGTTCAACCCCTCGTTGAAGGAAGGTCAAGATCTGGGCAACCGAAAAGGAGCGAGGATGAATCTCAAGAGACTCACACCACCCAATGTATGTCTTTCACATATGATGGTAAATCTTCCTAGAAGAAGATTTCCTAGCATTCAACAGGGTAGGAATCACCGATCAGATAAACTCCTATCCTTCAGGCCCTGGTGTTTTATAGCCAAGCCGTCAAAGCCAGCGACTGTAAAGCAGGATGGAAGATCATTTCTTAGGACAGCAGATCCTGCCTGAGAGGAAGCTTCCAAAGAACATCGGCGACCAGCCGCACCAGATCTGCGACGAGGCCAGCTTGGAGCCACTAAGATGACTGGAATCCCTTCTGCCTCGATTTTGCAGAGAAGTCTTGGCAGAAGCTTTAGAGGAGGAAATGAGTAAATCAGACAATACTGACCCCACGGGGCCACAAGTGAGTCCCTTGACCGAGCCAAAAACCTCTGCACCTTCCTGTTGAGCCGAAACACCAACAGATCCACCTCAGGGGTGCCCCACCAGAGACACAGTTGATGAAATACCTTCGGATGAAGGGACCACTCTCCTTAGTTCAACGCCTGCTGACTGAGGTAATGCGTCTGCCAATTTTCCACCCCGGGAATGTGTACGGCGGAGGGGGCTCAAACAAACCATTCTGCCCACCTTAGAGTGCCGGCTACCTCCAGAGCCACCAGGACACTTCTTGTGTCCCCTTGGTGATTGACATAAGCCACGGCCGTGGCATTGTCTAATTGAATGCCACTGGACAACCCTGAAGATGATCCGTCCAATGGTCCAGACACAGTCTGATCGCTCGCAGTTCCAAGACATTGAGCGGTAGTCTGGACTCTTCCAGTGTCCAGTACCTCTGAGCAGAATTTTTGCAGAGGACGCCTCCCCAACCATACAGGCTGGCATCCGTGGTGACCACTGTCCAATACAAGGGGAGGCAGGATTTGCCCAGCCGAAGCACCGGAGAAAGAAGCCACCATATCAGGGACTCATTCGTTCCCCGACTCAGCCGGATCTGATTGTCCAGAGACTGCGTAGTCTTGTCCCATTTGATCAGAATCTCCCTATACAGGGACCTTGCATGGAACTGTGCAAACGGAACTGCCTCGAAGGTAGACACCATCAGGCCCAGCACGGCCATGCAAGTCTGGAGGGATGACCATCTGCTGGTCAACAGGAGACGAACTGTAGCCTGCAATTTCTGGAGTTTGTCCAGAGTAAAGAGCACTCTGGCTAAGGCTGAGTCCAGAGTCAGGCCCAGCTAGTCCAGCTTCGTGGACAGAACTAGAGCAGACTTCTGAAAATTCAGAATCCAGCTGAACTCCCGCAGTTCGCATTGTGATCTCCAAGTTTTTCACCAGAGCAGAAAGAGACTCCGCTCGCAGAAGGAGATCGTCCAAGTAGGACTCCATTCTGAACTTCTGCACCCACAGAAAGCAGTTTAGCGCCTTGAGGTCCAGGATTGGACGCAATTTGCTTTCCTTCCTGGGAACTGTGAACAGATTTCAGTAAAAACCCTAAAAACCTTCAGAGGTCGGAACTGGGACAATCACCCCCTGAAGTAACAGGTTTTGTACTGAGCCAAACAGACCCTGTAAGCGGTCTGGGGACAGGCGCAATTTGGAAGGGAACAACCTTGCCTGGGGACAAGAGGGAAACTTGATCTTGTAGCTGGACTGAATGCCTTTGTGGAAAGGTAGGGGTGACCAGCGCTATGGAGTGTAGACCTTAGACAATAGTGAAGGTGTAAGCTGCCAACAACCAAACCCACAAGGGGTTAAAGTGTGAAATATATAAGAAAGGAGGTTGTAACGGCGCTACCTTAAAGTGAATAAGTGCTTATTGTATGTGCCAACTTAAGACAAAGTGCCAATAAAGATTGTGTCATAAAAAACCATTTAATTTAAAATTAAATAAAGTGCACTAGTGATTTGTGGTGTGACCAAGTTAATTGGTTAATAAACTGGGCCCATAAGGTGCAACTCAGTAAAGTGCAAGTGCTGTGCTGCATATACTAGACGAGTGAGAAATAATGGGTTCCCAATGTGCATTTATTTTATAATAACAATTGGCAGAAAATAAGTTAAATTCATAAGTGAAAAATCGCATAAAACAGTGAACATAAATTCATCCGTGCTGTGCGTGGAATTTGTAATACCACTGAAAGTGAAAAAAGTGCTAAATTGAATAAGAGAAAGTGATAAATAAAATTGGGGTTGCAATTTTATTGTACATCCACTAGATGTCGCCCCTAGATATACGACCTGTACTTAAGGAAAAAGATGGTCGGTTTCTTCCGGGGTTCTCCAGTGGGTCGAACCAGGCTTTTTAGTACCTCAGGTTAGAAGAAAGAAACCCCATGATGTAAAGTATATCTGTAGCGTGGAAGAGAGAGCATAAAGACTCACGTTTGAGGCTGTCTAGGATCAGCGGTGATGGCCGGGAAGCTTCCGCGTTCCACGGCCCAGGCTCCGAAACCGGAAGTGACGTAATGACGTTACGACTCCGCCCTACGCGTTTCGTCATGTGACGTCTGCTGGAGCGGCGTCAACGTAACAAGCTCCCGGCCTTTAAATAGCGTGTCCGTCTCCTGGCAACCAATCGGCCTCCCCCGCCGCCATATTGGTGCGCGCAAACTGAAGCCGGACGGAGGACACATTGGGCCTCCCTGCAATGCCTCTTCAGATGCCGGAGCGGAGGGACAGTTATTTTGGAACATCATTTCCTGACAGCCTATGTCTGATACCGTAGTGAGGTTAAAACATGACATTTATTAAAAATCATTAAAAAAGAGGAAAAAACTGAAAAAATGTCTTAAAAATGAAAAGAAATTTAAAAAATTAATTAAAAATAAAAAATAAATTATAAAAATAAAAACCGTGCAACGATTCATAAAAAACATCATATAGCGGAGATTTCATTAAAAGAGCACCAAGGTCAAGAAGTAAGAAAATAAAAGGTGATAAAATACCATATGCCCAGAGGTTAAGTACATATTGTGGTGATCATGGACTAAAAAAGGTGGAATATACATGATTTGTGGATGTAAATCGAGCGTTGTTTTAAAGGGTTATAATATTGCAGAATAAAAGATAAAAAAGGTGGAAGAATTATGAAAAAAATGTGGACCAGATGGTCGAGAAGAAGGAGATGGGGTTTTTTTAAAATTAAAGTTGCCCATAAACGGAGAGTCTCTAAGGACAGTCATTCGTTCCTGCTGTGTTTAAGAGGGCTACCCGGGCCCCCCAAATACACAACAATCCGGATCAGGGTGTGAGACAACTCTTTCCTCATTGTGATGTTGGATGAGAAGGCCCCATGATTAGCCTTTAATAAAAAAGAAGTTTTGTGGTGTTTAAGAGGTTGTGCTGTAAGCAAACCTCATACAAGTGTGGTGGGTAACCCCGAACCTTGAGAATCTAAAAGAAAAGTTTTTTTATATAAATGTGTTGAGCTTAACAGATGGTATGCTCAAAACGCCGTGTAAACTACACGGATATAGAGTGTGTAAACAATGTGAAAGGTCTAGATTAAAAGCACAATATTCTTGGTGATGCTGGATGAGAAGGCCTCAAGGTAATGTTGAATAAAATGAATGGCGTTGGATGGTAAAATTGATCAAAATGTTTCTTTTGATGTAGGAGGTAATGGCCAGGTGTAAAAGTTTAAAACTATTATAAAATAGCAAACTGTACACCAAAACTACATAAAACCAACCAATCATAAATAAAATTATTTCAAAGGATTGTTTCAAAGCAAATTTTCTGTCCCAAAGGAATTACATAACAGAAGTAAGAAACATCAAAAAATGAGAAAATCACAGGAAAAAAGGGGTGTTAAAAGGCCATAGCAAAAACCAATAAAAACATCAGAAAGGCCTTTTTTAAAAAAATATTTTTTAAAAAAATATTTTTTAAAAAAATATTTTTTAAAAAACTTTTAAAAGACTTTTAAAAGAAAGGGACTGAGAGCTTGAAGGCGAAAAAACAGGATAAAAGGGAGGTGTTTTTATGTTTTCCTGGGAGGAGGTTTTCATGAGACACAAACAATTTATGTGTCTGTGATGAAACAGTTAAGATCAATGTCTACATTCAACCCATCAGGGCGAAGAGATTGCATCAAAAAAATCCATTTTGTTTCATTTCTAGAAATCATTCTTGTTTTATTTCCTCCTCTCCAATCCCCCTTTATTCTATCAATGCCATAAAAAATTAGTCCAGAAGGATTTTTGGAATGCACCTCTTTAAAATGTCTGGGAAGATTATGTTTATCAAAACCCTTTTTGATATTTTTTATATGTTCTCTGATCCTTACATATAGGGGTCTGGTTGTTCTACCGATGTATTGTAAATGACAAGGACACTCGATGACATAGGTAACATGTGTACTGTTACACGTGATGGTGTCCTTTATTTTGTATTCAATACCGGTAGTTCGAGATTTAAAATTGTTTTTTCTTCTTGGCTGGTTCCTATTGTTTCTGCAGGGTAGGCACTTCCCACATCTAAAAAAACCATTAATACTTGTAGGTAAAGAAATGGTTTTTGGTGGATTTATCACATTGTGTACCACCTTATCTTTTAATGTGGGGGCTCTTCTATACACAAAGGATGGTTTATTTGGTAGGATTTTCTTCAAAGTCCTATCCGCTGTGAGTATAGGCCAATGTTTTTTGAATATTTTTTCTAGCTCTTTATGTTGCCTGTTATATCCCGTAATAAAAGCAAACTCATGTTTGTTCTGTTTTTTCTTCTTCCCATTTTCTTTTATAAGGTCATTTCTATCGGTGTTCTTAATTGTTTCTTTTAGGTGCTCCAAGTTTTTTCTTTTGTAGCCTTTTTCGATAAATCTCTGTATCAATATATCCGCCTGGATTTCAAAGTCCTGGATATTGCTGCAATTTCTTCTTATCCGTAGCAACTGTCCCTTTGGGATGTTCCCTAACCACTGTGGGTGGTGGCAGCTTCTGATAGGGATATACCCATTTTTATCTGTTTTCTTAAAATATGTTTTGCTTGCCAGTTTTCCTTCTTGTTTGAATAATTCTAGGTCCAAAAAGGCTATTTTTTGTTTATCCCAATTTCCTGTGAAGGTGATTCCATATGCGTTACCACTGATTTCGTCAAAAAAACATTGTAACGATTCTGTGTTTCCTCTCCATATGAGGATAATATCATCAATGTATCTCTGGTAGTAACGCAAATTTGGTCTTTCCACACTGTAAATCTGTTCCTCCTCCCATTTTTGCATGAATATGTTAGCCACACTCGGGGCATATTTTGCCCCCATGGCTACTCCCTTGGTTTGTGCATAATATCGTCCTTTGTGCCAAAAATAATTCGAATTCATCGCCATCTTGAGGCCTTCTAAAATAAAGTGCATTTGTGCTTGCTTCAAATCTGTATGTTTAAAAAGTGCCCATTCAACACTATCCAAACCGTCCTTCTGCACTATGTTGGTGTATAGTGAGTTTACATCAATGGTTACTAATATATCATCCTCCGTCACTTCTAAGTCCTGTATGTCTGAAAGCAATTGCTTGCTGTCTCTAAGATATGATTTTCCCTTTAGGACCAAAGGCTGTAAGTATTTGTCTAAGTATTCTCCCAAGCGGGAGTGGACGGAGTCTATACCACTCACTATTGGGCGGCCTGGTGGCTTTTCTTCATTTTTATGTATTTTGGGTAGATAGTATATAATTGGGGTTCTTGCTGCTTCTATGTGTAGATATTTGGCTTCCTTGTTGTTCAGAATGCCGAGGTCCTTCCCTTTTTTGATGTACGTCTTCAGGTCCTTAGTGAATTTCTCTTTCGGGTTTCTTGGGAGTTTTTTGTAGGTATCCTCTGCACTAAGGAGATGTTCCAATTCTTCATCATAGTCCTTCTGATTTAGTATCACCAGGCCCCCCCCTTTATCTGCTGGTCTGATTACGATGTGCTTCTTTTTCTCTAATTTTTTGATGGTCTCCCATATATCCTTCTCTTTCTTCTTTTTAATTTTCAAATTTCTGATTTCCTCCTCCACCATCCTTTTGAAAACTTCTAAGTTTTCATTTTGTGGGTTCTTAGGGTTAAAGACCGATTTGTTCCTTAGTTCAGTATGTTTAAATTCTGCATTGGTTATGGGTGCTCGTTTGTCTTTTTTAATTTCAAAATGTTTCTTGATATTGATTTTCCGAATGTACTTTTGTAGGTCTATGTAGGCTTCGAATTTATCGAGGTTCTTGTCAGGTGCGTATTTTAGGCCAAGATCCAGAAGTCTTAATTCGTCTTCCTCCAAAACCGCACTGCTCAAATTAAAGATACCTTTGCCTAGTATTCTCTTCTTCTTTTTCTTAGACCCCCCTCGTTTTCCCCTTGGTTTCCGTTTCTTGTGTAACCGTAGAATCCGGGGGGTTCCTCTCTCCTGTGTGAATCTGGTCCTCTTGGTCTGGGGGGCCCTCTCTGGTTGTCCTGTTGGGGTCGTCTCCCATCTTCTCTCCAGTTCACTCGGTGGTCCCCTTGTGGTCTGTATGCTCCTCTGGGACCTCCTTGGTGGTAATTCCTTCTCCATGGTTGTTGCCAACCGTTGTTCCTCCATTGTCCTCCGCCTCCTCTTGGGGGTCTCCCCCTGTTTCCTCTTGGAAAAAAACCCCTGTTGGGTGGGGGTCCCCTGTTGTCATATTGAGGTTCTTGATAGTAGTTCAGGGGCGAGAATCTGTTATAGGTTTCAAATTGGTGGTAGTGTTGAGTTGGTGTTCTATCCCTTCCTAGGTTCCTCGGGTAAGTATTTCCTCTATGGTCAACGTGAGAATATTCTGGAAAAATTCTCTCTCCGGTGTGTCTTCCTTTATTTGCTGGAGTTCTGGGGGTTCTGGGGGTTATAGGAGTTCTTGGTGTTCCAACTTCCATCCAAGAATCGTCATCCTCATCCCCCATTTCTGAAGGTTCCCTGGAGTCCACACTCACAGGGTCCACGCTTGTTCCTTGTCCATTATATAATTCATCAGCTTGCCATTTATATACATTCCTGTTTTTGTAATCCAGTATGTCCCTTTTATATTTTTTCTGTTTTTTAGCTTGTATTGTTTTATCATATTTTTGTATGGCATCCTGAAGTGCTTTCTCTTTGTTTTTGTATTCCGTCGTGTCTGCATGGGGAGCTAGCTGCTCTTTTAGTTGTATGATAGTACTCTCGATTTTTTTGAGTTTGAATTGTCTCCTTTTTATGATCATTAATAGCAATTCTCTTTCACAATTGTTGAAAAATGCATACCAGGATTCCAGTAAGGTGGGATCAGTGATGTGATCATTAGGTGAAATGTCCCACCTGAGCCTCCTAGGTGCTATACTTTCCCTGGCGTATTTTTCAAGGGTGACAATGTCCCACCATACCCGTAGCTGTTTTTCCATGCTGTGCTTCAATTGTTTGAATGAACCTTCCATATCCTGTCTCTGGATAATGGTGTCTTGATCAAAAATTTCTTCTACATTTATTGTTCTAGAGGTCATGTATTTAAATATCTCCATTTTGCAGCTAGGTCTGGATGGTACCACCAAGGTGGTTCCACAAACAGTAGAAAGGTAGGGGTGACCAGCGCTATGGAGTGTAGACCTTAGACAATAGTGAAGGTGTAAGCTGCCAACAACCAAACCCACAAGGGGTTAAAGTGTGAAATATATAAGAAAGGAGGTTGTAACGGCGCTACCTTAAAGTGAATAAGTGCTTATTGTATGTGCCAACTTAAGACAAAGTGCCAATAAAGATTGTGTCATAAAAAACCATTTAATTTAAAATTAAATAAAGTGCACTAGTGATTTGTGGTGTGACCAAGTTAATTGGTTAATAAACTGGGCCCATAAGGTGCAACTCAGTAAAGTGCAAGTGCTGTGCTGCATATACTAGACGAGTGAGAAATAATGGGTTCCCAATGTGCATTTATTTTATAATAACAATTGGCAGAAAATAAGTTAAATTCATAAGTGAAAAATCGCATAAAACAGTGAACATAAATTCATCCGTGCTGTGCGTGGAATTTGTAATACCACTGAAAGTGAAAAAAGTGCTAAATTGAATAAGAGAAAGTGATAAATAAAATTGGGGTTGCAATTTTATTGTACATCCACTAGATGTCGCCCCTAGATATACGACCTGTACTTAAGGAAAAAGATGGTCGGTTTCTTCCGGGGTTCTCCAGTGGGTCGAACCAGGCTTTTTAGTACCTCAGGTTAGAAGAAAGAAACCCCATGATGTAAAGTATATCTGTAGCGTGGAAGAGAGAGCATAAAGACTCACGTTTGAGGCTGTCTAGGATCAGCGGTGATGGCCGGGAAGCTTCCGCGTTCCACGGCCCAGGCTCCGAAACCGGAAGTGACGTAATGACGTTACGACTCCGCCCTACGCGTTTCGTCATGTGACGTCTGCTGGAGCGGCGTCAACGTAACAAGCTCCCGGCCTTTAAATAGCGTGTCCGTCTCCTGGCAACCAATCGGCCTCCCCCGCCGCCATATTGGTGCGCGCAAACTGAAGCCGGACGGAGGACACATTGGGCCTCCCTGCAATGCCTCTTCAGATGCCGGAGCGGAGGGACAGCTATTTTGGAACATCATTTCCTGACAGCCTATGTCTGATACCGTAGTGAGGTTAAAACATGACATTTATTAAAAATCATTAAAAAAGAGGAAAAAACTGAAAAAATGTCTTAAAAATGAAAAGAAATTTAAAAAATTAATTAAAAATAAAAAATAAATTATAAAAATAAAAACCGTGCAACGATTCATAAAAAACATCATATAGCGGAGATTTCATTAAAAGAGCACCAAGGTCAAGAAGTAAGAAAATAAAAGGTGATAAAATACCATATGCCCAGAGGTTAAGTACATATTGTGGTGATCATGGACTAAAAAAGGTGGAATATACATGATTTGTGGATGTAAATCGAGCGTTGTTTTAAAGGGTTATAATATTGCAGAATAAAAGATAAAAAAGGTGGAAGAATTATGAAAAAAATGTGGACCAGATGGTCGAGAAGAAGGAGATGGGGTTTTTTTAAAATTAAAGTTGCCCATAAACGGAGAGTCTCTAAGGACAGTCATTCGTTCCTGCTGTGTTTAAGAGGGCTACCCGGGCCCCCCAAATACACAACAATCCGGATCAGGGTGTGAGACAACTCTTTCCTCATTGTGATGTTGGATGAGAAGGCCCCATGATTAGCCTTTAATAAAAAAGAAGTTTTGTGGTGTTTAAGAGGTTGTGCTGTAAGCAAACCTCATACAAGTGTGGTGGGTAACCCCGAACCTTGAGAATCTAAAAGAAAAGTTTTTTTATATAAATGTGTTGAGCTTAACAGATGGTATGCTCAAAACGCCGTGTAAACTACACGGATATAGAGTGTGTAAACAATGTGAAAGGTCTAGATTAAAAGCACAATATTCTTGGTGATGCTGGATGAGAAGGCCTCAAGGTAATGTTGAATAAAATGAATGGCGTTGGATGGTAAAATTGATCAAAATGTTTCTTTTGATGTAGGAGGTAATGGCCAGGTGTAAAAGTTTAAAACTATTATAAAATAGCAAACTGTACACCAAAACTACATAAAACCAACCAATCATAAATAAAATTATTTCAAAGGATTGTTTCAAAGCAAATTTTCTGTCCCAAAGGAATTACATAACAGAAGTAAGAAACATCAAAAAATGAGAAAATCACAGGAAAAAAGGGGTGTTAAAAGGCCATAGCAAAAACCAATAAAAACATCAGAAAGGCCTTTTTTAAAAAAATATTTTTTAAAAAAATATTTTTTAAAAAACTTTTAAAAGACTTTTAAAAGAAAGGGACTGAGAGCTTGAAGGCGAAAAAACAGGATAAAAGGGAGGTGTTTTTATGTTTTCCTGGGAGGAGGTTTTCATGAGACACAAACAATTTATGTGTCTGTGATGAAACAGTTAAGATCAATGTCTACATTCAACCCATCAGGGCGAAGAGATTGCATCAAAAAAATCCATTTTGTTTCATTTCTAGAAATCATTCTTGTTTTATTTCCTCCTCTCCAATCCCCCTTTATTCTATCAATGCCATAAAAAATTAGTCCAGAAGGATTTTTGGAATGCACCTCTTTAAAATGTCTGGGAAGATTATGTTTATCAAAACCCTTTTTGATATTTTTTATATGTTCTCTGATCCTTACATATAGGGGTCTGGTTGTTCTACCGATGTATTGTAAATGACAAGGACACTCGATGACATAGGTAACATGTGTACTGTTACACGTGATGGTGTCCTTTATTTTGTATTCAATACCGGTAGTTCGAGATTTAAAATTGTTTTTTCTTCTTGGCTGGTTCCTATTGTTTCTGCAGGGTAGGCACTTCCCACATCTAAAAAAACCATTAATACTTGTAGGTAAAGAAATGGTTTTTGGTGGATTTATCACATTGTGTACCACCTTATCTTTTAATGTGGGGGCTCTTCTATACACAAAGGATGGTTTATTTGGTAGGATTTTCTTCAAAGTCCTATCCGCTGTGAGTATAGGCCAATGTTTTTTGAATATTTTTTCTAGCTCTTTATGTTGCCTGTTATATCCCGTAATAAAAGCAAACTCATGTTTGTTCTGTTTTTTCTTCTTCCCATTTTCTTTTATAAGGTCATTTCTATCGGTGTTCTTAATTGTTTCTTTTAGGTGCTCCAAGTTTTTTCTTTTGTAGCCTTTTTCGATAAATCTCTGTATCAATATATCCGCCTGGATTTCAAAGTCCTGGATATTGCTGCAATTTCTTCTTATCCGTAGCAACTGTCCCTTTGGGATGTTCCCTAACCACTGTGGGTGGTGGCAGCTTCTGATAGGGATATACCCATTTTTATCTGTTTTCTTAAAATATGTTTTGCTTGCCAGTTTTCCTTCTTGTTTGAATAATTCTAGGTCCAAAAAGGCTATTTTTTGTTTATCCCAATTTCCTGTGAAGGTAATTCCATATGCGTTACCACTGATTTCGTCAAAAAAACATTGTAACGATTCTGTGTTTCCTCTCCATATGAGGATAATATCATCAATGTATCTCTGGTAGTAACGCAAATTTGGTCTTTCCACACTGTAAATCTGTTCCTCCTCCCATTTTTGCATGAATATGTTAGCCACACTCGGGGCATATTTTGCCCCCATGGCTACTCCCTTGGTTTGTGCATAATATCGTCCTTTGTGCCAAAAATAATTCGAATTCATCGCCATCTTGAGGCCTTCTAAAATAAAGTGCATTTGTGCTTGCTTCAAATCTGTATGTTTAAAAAGTGCCCATTCAACACTATCCAAACCGTCCTTCTGCACTATGTTGGTGTATAGTGAGTTTACATCAATGGTTACTAATATATCATCCTCCGTCACTTCTAAATCCTGTATGTCTGAAAGCAATTGCTTGCTGTCTCTAAGATATGATTTTCCCTTTAGGACCAAAGGCTGTAAGTATTTGTCTAAGTATTCTCCCAAGCGGGAGTGGACGGAGTCTATACCACTCACTATTGGGCGGCCTGGTGGCTTTTCTTCATTTTTATGTATTTTGGGTAGATAGTATATAATTGGGGTTCTTGCTGCTTCTATGTGTAGATATTTGGCTTCCTTGTTGTTCAGAATGCCGAGGTCCTTCCCTTTTTTGATGTACGTCTTCAGGTCCTTAGTGAATTTCTCTTTCGGGTTTCTTGGGAGTTTTTTGTAGGTATCCTCTGCACTAAGGAGATGTTCCAATTCTTCATCATAGTCCTTCTGATTTAGTATCACCAGGCCCCCCCCTTTATCTGCTGGTCTGATTACGATGTGCTTCTTTTTCTCTAATTTTTTGATGGTCTCCCATATATCCTTCTCTTTCTTCTTTTTAATTTTCAAATTTCTGATTTCCTCCTCCACCATCCTTTTGAAAACTTCTAAGTTTTCATTTTGTGGGTTCTTAGGGTTAAAGACCGATTTGTTCCTTAGTTCAGTATGTTTAAATTCTGCATTGGTTATGGGTGCTCGTTTGTCTTTTTTAATTTCAAAATGTTTCTTGATATTGATTTTCCGAATGTACTTTTGTAGGTCTATGTAGGCTTCGAATTTATCGAGGTTCTTGTCAGGTGCGTATTTTAGGCCAAGATCCAGAAGTCTTAATTCGTCTTCCTCCAAAACCGCACTGCTCAAATTAAAGATACCTTTGCCTAGTATTCTCTTCTTCTTTTTCTTAGACCCCCCTCGTTTTCCCCTTGGTTTCCGTTTCTTGTGTAACCGTAGAATCCGGGGGGTTCCTCTCTCCTGTGTGAATCTGGTCCTCTTGGTCTGGGGGGCCCTCTCTGGTTGTCCTGTTGGGGTCGTCTCCCATCTTCTCTCCAGTTCACTCGGTGGTCCCCTTGTGGTCTGTATGCTCCTCTGGGACCTCCTTGGTTTGAAACCTATAACAGATTCTCGCCCCTGAACTACTATCAAGAACCTCAATATGACAACAGGGGACCCCCACCCAACAGGGGTTTTTTTCCAAGAGGAAACAGGGGGAGACCCCCAAGAGGAGGCGGAGGACAATGGAGGAACAACGGTTGGCAACAACCATGGAGAAGGAATTACCACCAAGGAGGTCCCAGAGGAGCATACAGACCACAAGGGGACCACCGAGTGAACTGGAGAGAAGATGGGAGACGACCCCAACAGGACAACCAGAGAGGGCCCCCCAGACCAAGAGGACCAGATTCACACAGGAGAGAGGAACCCCCCGGATTCTACGGTTACACAAGAAACGGAAACCAAGGGGAAAACGAGGGGGGTCTAAGAAAAAGAAGAAGAGAATACTAGGCAAAGGTATCTTTAATTTGAGCAGTGCGGTTTTGGAGGAAGACGAATTAAGACTTCTGGATCTTGGCCTAAAATACGCACCTGACAAGAACCTCGATAAATTCGAAGCCTACATAGACCTACAAAAGTACATTCGGAAAATCAATATCAAGAAACATTTTGAAATTAAAAAAGACAAACGAGCACCCATAACCAATGCAGAATTTAAACATACTGAACTAAGGAACAAATCGGTCTTTAACCCTAAGAACCCACAAAATGAAAACTTAGAAGTTTTCAAAAGGATGGTGGAGGAGGAAATCAGAAATTTGAAAATTAAAAAGAAGAAAGAGAAGGATATATGGGAGACCATCAAAAAATTAGAGAAAAAGAAGCACATCGTAATCAGACCAGCAGATAAAGGGGGGGGCCTGGTGATACTAAATCAGAAGGACTATGATGAAGAATTGGAACATCTCCTTAGTGCAGAGGATACCTACAAAAAACTCCCAAGAAACCCGAAAGAGAAATTCACTAAGGACCTGAAGACGTACATCAAAAAAGGGAAGGACCTCGGCATTCTGAACAACAAGGAAGCCAAATATCTACACATAGAAGCAGCAAGAACCCCAATTATATACTATCTACCCAAAATACATAAAAATGAAGAAAAGCCACCAGGCCGCCCAATAGTGAGTGGTATAGACTCCGTCCACTCCCGCTTGGGAGAATACTTAGACAAATACTTACAGCCTTTGGTCCTAAAGGGAAAATCATATCTTAGAGACAGCAAGCAATTGCTTTCAGACATACAGGACTTAGAAGTGACGGAGGATGATATATTAGTAACCATTGATGTAAACTCACTATACACCAACATAGTGCAGAAGGACGGTTTGGATAGTGTTGAATGGGCACTTTTTAAACATACAGATTTGAAGCAAGCACAAATGCACTTTATTTTAGAAGGCCTCAAGATGGCGATGAATTCGAATTATTTTTGGCACAAAGGACGATATTATGCACAAACCAAGGGAGTAGCCATGGGGGCAAAATATGCCCCGAGTGTGGCTAACATATTCATGCAAAAATGGGAGGAGGAACAGATTTACAGTGTGGAAAGACCAAATTTGCGTTACTACCAGAGATACATTGATGATATTATCCTCATATGGAGAGGAAACACAGAATCGTTACAATGTTTTTTTGACGAAATCAGTGGTAACGCATATGGAATTACCTTCACAGGAAATTGGGATAAACAAAAAATAGCCTTTTTGGACCTAGAATTATTCAAACAAGAAGGAAAACTGGCAAGCAAAACATATTTTAAGAAAACAGATAAAAATGGGTATATCCCTATCAGAAGCTGCCACCACCCACAGTGGTTAGGGAACATCCCAAAGGGACAGTTGCTACGGATAAGAAGAAATTGCAGCAATATCCAGGACTTTGAAATCCAGGCGGATATATTGATACAGAGATTTATCGAAAAAGGCTACAAAAGAAAAAACTTGGAGCACCTAAAAGAAACAATTAAGAACACCGATAGAAATGACCTTATAAAAGAAAATGGGAAGAAGAAAAAACAGAACAAACATGAGTTTGCTTTTATTACGGGATATAACAGGCAACATAAAGAGCTAGAAAAAATATTCAAAAAACATTGGCCTATACTCACAGCGGATAGGACTTTGAAGAAAATCCTACCAAATAAACCATCCTTTGTGTATAGAAGAGCCCCCACATTAAAAGATAAGGTGGTACACAATGTGATAAATCCACCAAAAACCATTTCTTTACCTACAAGTATTAATGGTTTTTTTAGATGTGGGAAGTGCCTACCCTGCAGAAACAATAGGAACCAGCCAAGAAGAAAAAACAATTTTAAATCTCGAACTACCGGTATTGAATACAAAATAAAGGACACCATCACGTGTAACAGTACACATGTTACCTATGTCATCGAGTGTCCTTGTCATTTACAATACATCGGTAGAACAACCAGACCCCTATATGTAAGGATCAGAGAACATATAAAAAATATCAAAAAGGGTTTTGATAAACATAATCTTCCCAGACATTTTAAAGAGGTGCATTCCAAAAATCCTTCTGGACTAATTTTTTATGGCATTGATAGAATAAAGGGGGATTGGAGAGGAGGAAATAAAACAAGAATGATTTCTAGAAATGAAACAAAATGGATTTTTTTGATGCAATCTCTTCGCCCTGATGGGTTGAATGTAGACATTGATCTTAACTGTTTCATCACAGACACATAAATTGTTTGTGTCTCATGAAAACCTCCTCCCAGGAAAACATAAAAACACCTCCCTTTTATCCTGTTTTTTCGCCTTCAAGCTCTCAGTCCCTTTCTTTTAAAAGTCTTTTAAAAGTTTTTTAAAAAATATTTTTTTAAAAAATATTTTTTTAAAAAAGGCCTTTCTGATGTTTTTATTGGTTTTTGCTATGGCCTTTTAACACCCCTTTTTTCCTGTGATTTTCTCATTTTTTGATGTTTCTTACTTCTGTTATGTAATTCCTTTGGGACAGAAAATTTGCTTTGAAACAATCCTTTGAAATAATTTTATTTATGATTGGTTGGTTTTATGTAGTTTTGGTGTACAGTTTGCTATTTTATAATAGTTTTAAACTTTTACACCTGGCCATTACCTCCTACATCAAAAGAAACATTTTGATCAATTTTACCATCCAACGCCATTCATTTTATTCAACATTACCTTGAGGCCTTCTCATCCAGCATCACCAAGAATATTGTGCTTTTAATCTAGACCTTTCACATTGTTTACACACTCTATATCCGTGTAGTTTACACGGCGTTTTGAGCATACCATCTGTTAAGCTCAACACATTTATATAAAAAAACTTTTCTTTTAGATTCTCAAGGTTCGGGGTTACCCACCACACTTGTATGAGGTTTGCTTACAGCACAACCTCTTAAACACCACAAAACTTCTTTTTTATTAAAGGCTAATCATGGGGCCTTCTCACCCAACATCACAATGAGGAAAGAGTTGTCTCACACCCTGATCCGGATTGTTGTGTATTTGGGGGGCCCGGGTAGCCCTCTTAAACACAGCAGGAACGAATGACTGTCCTTAGAGACTCTCCGTTTATGGGCAACTTTAATTTTTAAAAAACCCCATCTCCTTCTTCTCGACCATCTGGTCCACATTTTTTTCATAATTCTTCCACCTTTTTTATCTTTTATTCTGCAATATTATAACCCTTTAAAACAACGCTCGATTTACATCCACAAATCATGTATATTCCACCTTTTTTAGTCCATGATCACCACAATATGTACTTAACCTCTGGGCATATGGTATTTTATCACCTTTTATTTTCTTACTTCTTGACCTTGGTGCTCTTTTAATGAAATCTCCGCTATATGATGTTTTTTATGAATCGTTGCACGGTTTTTATTTTTATAATTTATTTTTTATTTTTAATTAATTTTTTAAATTTCTTTTCATTAAGACATTTTTTTAGTTTTTTCCTCTTTTTTAATGATTTTTAATAAATGTCATGTTTTAACCTCACTACGGTATCAGACATAGGCTGTCAGGAAATGATGTTCCAAAATAGCTGTCCCTCCGCTCCGGCATCTGAAGAGGCATTGCAGGGAGGCCCAATGTGTCCTCCGTCTGGCTTCAGTTTGCGCGCACCAATATGGCGGCGGGGGAGGCCGATTGGTTGCCAGGAGACGGACACGCTATTTAAAGGCCGGGAGCTTGTTACGTTGACGCCGCTCCAGCAGACGTCACATGACGAAACGCGTAGGGCGGAGTCGTAACGTCATTACGTCACTTCCGGTTTCGGAGCCTGGGCCGTGGAACGCGGAAGCTTCCCGGCCATCACCGCTGATCCTAGACAGCCTCAAACGTGAGTCTTTATGCTCTCTCTTCCACGCTACAGATATACTTTACATCATGGGGTTTCTTTCTTCTAACCTGAGGTACTAAAAAGCCTGGTTCGACCCACTGGAGAACCCCGGAAGAAACCGACCATCTTTTTCCTTAAGTACAGGTCGTATATCTAGGGGCGACATCTAGTGGATGTACAATAAAATTGCAACCCCAATTTTATTGATCACTTTCTCTTATTCAATTTAGCACTTTTTTCACTTTCAGTGGTATTACAAATTCCACGCACAGCACGGATGAATTTATGTTCACTGTTTTATGCGATTTTTCACTTATGAATTTAACTTATTTTCTGCCAATTGTTATTATAAAATAAATGCACATTGGGAACCCATTATTTCTCACTCGTCTAGTATATGCAGCACAGCACTTGCACTTTACTGAGTTGCACCTTATGGGCCCAGTTTATTAACCAATTAACTTGGTCACACCACAAATCACTAGTGCACTTTATTTAATTTTAAATTAAATGGTTTTTTATGACACAATCTTTATTGGCACTTTGTCTTAAGTTGGCACATACAATAAGCACTTATTCACTTTAAGGTAGCGCCGTTACAACCTCCTTTCTTATATATTTCACATGAATGCCTTTGTGGACCCACTTGTCTTGCACAAGGGAAGACCACGGGTCCAGAAACCAGCGAAGACGTCCCCCCCACCCCCAATACGGATGAGGGTGCACCTTCATGCTAGGAAGGAGCCTTGTCTGCGGGTCTGGAGAAGCCCGCTCTCGGTTTGCCAAGACCAGGTTCATTTGGATCCTCCACAGGAGGCCCTTGTCAGTCGACCCTGAGGAACGAAAAAACTTCTCATGAGCCGAGAAGGATGGCCCAGGTCTACGATGAGGTTCCCTACCCTTAGTAGCCTGCGGAAGAAAAGTACTCTTCCCCCCTGTGAGACCTTTAAAGATGTCATCCAGGGTAGCCCAAAACAGGTGATCTCCTTGAAAAGGCAAGGCCTTTTTAGAAGTCTGGTCCGCAGACAGCACTTGAGCCAAAAGACACGCCAAATGACCACTGCAAAAACAGAGAGCCGAGCATCTAGGGGAGCCGCATCCAAAGAGGCATCACAGATAACTTGCCGCCCCTGGACCAGCAGGTTCACCAGCTCGGCAAAGGCAGGGGGTAGCTGTTCTCCCTCCAGGTCACGGCGTAAGAGCTTAGCCCACTAGGTCAGAGTTTGCGACACCAGGGCAATGGTGAATACTGGCCTCAGTGCCAACCAGCCAGGGTGTATATATTGCAGGCCACAGCCTCCGCCTTCCTGTCAGCCGGATCCCTAAAGCCTGGGGACTCTTCAACCGGAATCATGGTTGCCTTGTTTAAACTGGAAACCGGAATGTCCACCGTCGGTGGAACAGTCCACTTCTTAAAAAGGGACACCTCATAGGGTTAACACCTAGTAAAGCGCTTAGGGACCCCACGAGGATGCTTTGGTCGTTCCCACTCTTTAGAGATAATTCTGTCAAAATAGGCAGGGAAAGGAAACACCTTTGCCGCTCTGGGTGGCTTGTGAGGGCCAAAGGGAACCTGCGCCTCTGTCGCAGCTGCCTCCTCTATCTTCAGGGTCTCATGCACAGATACAATCAGTGCATCCACCAGCGCCTTTTCATGCACGGTTGCAGACGTAGAGGAATCATCCTCACTAATCAGAGGATTCCGGGCGTGAGGTTGCAGACCCAGCAGGGTGACCCATGTCTGCGGCGGCCAAATGAGATTCAGGATCTGATGAGACAGACAAGGCAGGGGAAGGCGGGGGGGTGCTTTTTGCTAGCCCGTCACCCGAAAGCCACCGGGACACAAAGGACTCCAGGACTGCTGTCAGTGCATTGATGGCTGGTTGGGTCCCGGAGGGCCCCGCAGCCTCCGAGAGGGGATCAGCTTAAGAGATGTGCTTCAAAGACTCCATGAGTCAGGGGGGCCCACCAAAAAATGTAACACACTGCAAAGGGACAACCCCCACTATGCTGGCAGCACCACCCAGTCACCAGGCACAAGCACCAAACGATCCTCAGCAGACACCTGCAGCCATCAGGATAATCTGCACTTCACATGCGGCGATCAGGAAGTGAAAGAATGCAGGAGTGAGCACCAGGGGATGAGGAGGGGCTCCCACCATCAAAATTGCCACCCACAGGGCTCCACTGTCATGGCCGCTGCTATTTTCAATGGCAAACCACAGCAAATTGGCCGCTGGACTAGACAAACATGGCCGCTGTGTGAAGAAACACACAGTCTACAACAAAATGGCGGCACCACGAGGCTTACAGGGACCAAAGAAGGAACCAATGTCTCCAGGACAGATACAGACAGGACAGGGGGGCCTGGCAGGAGCCCCCACCAGGGAAAAATACCCCTCCCCCCTGCACAGTCAATCGTCTGTAAAAAGGTGGGCACCACTGCAAACAGAACCCCTCTCCATAGAAATAGGGGGCTGTCGGCCAGAAGGAACGCTGCGACTCGGGCCGAGACCCGGTCGTATGTCAGCTCGTGAGGCATTTAACTCGCAGGCCAGCCCCCGTCTAATGTAAACAAAGCCGCCTGTCATTCTCCCTGATGTAACTTCAGAGACTACACGATCTTGCTATGTAGGATCGTATGTCTCTGTTGTTACATCACAAGCCACGCCCCTTTACAGTTAGAATCATTCCCCTAGGCCGCAGTGATGGCGAACCTTGGCACCCGATGTTTTGGGACTACATTTCCCATGATGCTCCTGTACTCTTCAGTGTAGTTGAGCATCATGGGAAATGTAGTTCCAAAACATCTGGGGTGCCAAGGTTCGCCATCACTGCCCTAGGGACACACTTAACCCCTCGATCACTAAGTTAACCCCTCCCTTGCCAGTGTCATTTTTACAGTAACAGTGCATATGTATAGCACTGATTACTGTAGTAACATCACTGGTACCCCCAAAAGTGTAAAAAATGTTAGTCAGGGGTCCGATCTGTCCCCCGCAATGTCGCAGTCCCGCAAAAAAAAAAAAAAAAAATCGCAGATCGCTGCCATTACTAGTTGAAAAAAAAAAAAAAAAACCAATAAAAATGACATAAATCTTTCCCTTAGTTAGTAAACGCAATAACTTTTGCGCAAACCAATCAAAATACCCTTATTGCGATTTTTTTTACCAAAAATATGTAGCAGAAAACAAATTGGCCTAAAATGTTAAAAAATGTTGATTTTTACATTTTGGGGGGGGGGGGGGAATTTCATATGAAAAAAATTTGAAAAATATTGTTATTTTTTCCAAATTTACACTCTTTTTTTGTTTATAGCGCAAAAAATAAAAATCGCACAGGTGATAAAATACCACCAAAAGAAAGCTCTGTTTGTGGGAAAAAAAGGACGTCAATTTTATTTGGGTACAGCGTTGTACGACCGCGCAATTGTCTGTTAAATTTACGCAATGCCGAAACGCAAAATAGGCCCTTGTCTTTGAGCAGGAAAATCCTCTGGGGCTTAAGTGGTTAACAAAGAAAACCCTTTCCCATTACATGCTGTCAGCAATGGCACCACATGGAAGAGAAATATCACAAGGCCTGAGAGAAAATAATTTCTTTACATGAGAAAGTTGAAGGCTACAAGATCAGCAAAGCTTTAGGCCCCTTTCACATGGGCTTTCCGATCCGGCCCGCCTGTCAGTTTTTCGGGCGGACCTGATTGGATGCTCCATGCAGCCCTATGGAGCAGCAGATGTCAACGGAGACATCTCCGCTGACACCCGCTGCTATCCGATCCGATCCCGTCCATGAAATCCGGACAGATGAAAACCCTATTTTCCATCCATCTGGAGGATCGGATTGGATATCGAAAGTTCTTGCCTATGACAGAACCCATGGTGTCACCATTGCACCTGCCAGAGGGTTCCGGGAGTGGGCCACGATCTATACACTACCCTGTAGATGCAACGCCAACAGGACCACATCCAGAGTGCCCCCAAACAAAGGCACAACTGCTGTAACTCTGGATGAAGGGATCATTGCCCTGCATCCAAGGCCTGTCGACTGAGGCAATCCGCCTGCCAATTTTTCAGCACCCGGAAAGTGAACAGTGGAGAGAGCTGGAACAAGGCTCTCTGCCTAACGAAGAATCATCACTTCCAAGGCCGCAAGAACACCCTTGATGCCCCCTTGGTGAATGACATAAGCCACGAACAATTCAAGTCAATTGAATGTGCACCGGACAGTTGAAGGTGCCCGATCCAGTGAAGTAGGCAAAGCTGGATCACTCTCAACTCCAGGACATTAAGAGGCAACCTGGATCCTCCAGGGACCATACTCCCGAAGCAGAAAACCTGCAGAGGACACCTCCCCACCCGGACAGGCTTGCATCTGTGGTAACAATCGTCCGGTAAAAAATCTAACCTAATACAAGTTGGTGAGGCCAACATAGAGTCAGTTTGGGTTACGTTGCAGTTTGCTAATCATGCAGTAACTCGTGTAGGTATGATATATAGACCACCTGGTCAAGTTAAAGAACTAGATGATCTACTAGTTGAAGAAATAGCTAAAATGACAATGAAAGGAGAAGTTATCATTATGGGAGATTTCAATCTTCCAGATATAAACTGGAAAACCAAAATAGCAAGTTCTACCAGGAGTACAGATATTCTAAATTCCCTACTGGGGTTGTCTCTGCAACAAGTGGTTGAGGAGCCAACCCGGAGGGAGGCCATTTTGGATTTGGTATTCACAAATGGGGATTCGGTATATGATGTCATTGTAGGCGAAACCTTGGGATCTAGTGATCACCAGTCAGTGTGGTTTAATATAAGAACTGTGAAAGAGTCACACCACACAAAAACAAAAGTTTTAGATTTTAGAAAAACAGACTTTTCAAAAATGAAATTAGTCATAAATGAGTCCTTATCAGACTGGAACGGATTACATGGAGTCCAGGAGAAATGGGACTACTTAAAAGGTGCATTATTGAAGGCAACAGAAAATTGCATTAGACTTGTCAGTAAAAGGAAGAGACCACTGTGGTACTCAGCAGAAGTGGCCCAAATCATTAAAAATAAAAAGCTAGCATTTTGTAATTATAAAAAAACACAGAGCAATGAAGATAAGGAAATCTACAAGATTAGGCAGAAAGAGGCCAAGCAAGTTATAAGGCAGAAAGAGGCCAAGCAAGTTATAAGAACTTCTAAAGCGCAGGCAGAAGAAAAACTAGCTCAGTCTATGAAAAAGGGGGATAAGACATTCTTCAGATATATAAATGAAAAAAGGAAATTAAAACAAGGAATAACTAAATTAAAAACAAAGGATGGAAGATATGTAGAAGAGAATAAAGGGCTAGCCGACTGCCTTAATGAATACTTCTGTTCAGTTTTTACAGAAGAAAAAGAAGGAGAAGGACCTCCACTTGAAAGGATGACTAATGAATCATTTGATGCATGTGTCTTTACAGAGGAAGACGTTCTAAGATTGCTGTCTAAAGTGAAGACAAATAAGTCACAGGGTCCTGATGAGATACACCCAAGATTATTAAAAGAGCTTAGTGGTGAGCTGGCAAAACCATTAACAGATCTATTTAACCAATCATTAGTAACAGGAGTCGTCCCGGAAGATTGGAAATTGGCAAATGTCGTGCCCATTCACAAGAAAGGTAGTAGGGAGGAATCAAGCAACTATAGACCAGTGAGTCTGACATCAATAGTAGGCAAATTAATGGAAACCCTATTAAAGGATAGGATTGTGGAACATCTTAAATCCCATGGATTGCAAGATGAAAAACAACATGGGTTTACTTCAGGGAGATCATGTCAAACAAATCTTATAGATTTTTTTGACTGGGTGACTAAAATAATAGACGGTGGAGGTGCAGTAGACATTGCATATCTAGATTTTAGTAAGGCTTTTGACACTGTCCCACATAGAAGACTTATCAATAAACTGCAGTCATTGAGCATGGACTCCCATATTGTTGAGTGGATTAGGCAGTGGCTGAGTGACAGACAACAGAGGGTTGTAGTCAATGGAGAACATTCAGAACAAGGTCATGTTACCAGTGGGGTACCTCAGGGATCTGTACTGGGACCAATTTTGTTTAATATCTTCATAAGTGATATTGCAAAAGGCCTCGATGGTAAGGTTTGTCTTTTTGCTGATGACACAAAGATATGTAACAGGGTTGATGTTCCTGGAGGGAAACGCCAAATGGAAAAGGATTTAGGAAAACTAGAAGAATGGTCAGAACTCTGGCAACTGAAATTTAATGTGGATAAGTGCAAGATAATGCACCTGGGGCGTAAAAACCCAAGGGCAGAATATATAATATTTAACACAGTCCTGACCTCAGTATCTGAGGAAAGGGATTTAGGAGTAATTATTTCAGAAGACTTAAAGGTGGGATGACAATGTAATAGAGCAGCACGAAATGCCAGCAGAATGCTTGGATGTATAGGGAGAGGTATAAGCAGTAGAAAGAGAGAAGTGCTTATGCCGCTGTACAGAACACTGGTGAGACCTCACTTGGAGTATTGTGCGCAGTACTGGAGGCCATATCTCCAGAAGGATATAGATACTCTAGAGAGAGTTCAGAGAAGAGCTACTAAACTAGTACATGGATTGCAGGAAAAAACTTACCAGGAAAGGATAAAGGACCTTAACATGTATAGCTTGGAAGAAAGAAGAGACAGAGGGGATATGATAGAAACTTTTAAATACATAAAGGGAATCAACTCGGTAAAGGAGGAGAGCATATTTAAAAGAAGAAAAACTACCACAAGAGGACACAGTTTTAAATTAGAGGGGCAAAGGTTTAAAAGTAATATGAGGAAGTATTACTTTACTGAGAGAGTAGTGGATGCATGGAATAACCTTCCTGCAGAAGTGGTAGCTGCAAATACAGTGAAGGAGTTTAAGCATGCATGGGATAGGCATAAGGCTATCCTTCATATAAGATAGGGCCAGGGACTATTCATAGGATTCAGATATATTGGGCAGACTAGATGGGCCAAATGGTTCTTATCTGCCGACACATTCTATGTTTCTATGTTTCTATGTGAGGAAGGATTCCAGATAAAGACTCCCTGGGCACCCGGCTCAGCGAGGTCCGGAAGTCCAGAGAGTTTGGATTCCAGTCACTTTCTAGAAGGATTGCCTCCTGGGGGATCCCCAAGAGGGATTGAGCGAAAGGGACTGTCTTGAAAAACGACACCATCAGTCCCAGAACTCGCATGCAAGTCCAAAGGGACGACCATGTGCGGGACAGCAACAGTCGAACCGCAGTCTGAAGTTCCAAGAGTTTTTCCCTGGAGGAAGAAACACCCTGACTGAGGACGAGACCAAAGTCAGGCCCAGATAGTCCAGTCTCATGGAAGGGACCAGGGATGATTTCTGAAGGTTCAGAACCCACCTGAACTCCTCCAGAGTTCTCATGGTGACATCCAACTTCATTGTCAGCACCGTAGGGGACTTCAAGCGGAGAAGCAGATCAGCCAGGAAAACAGGAACGATATGCCCCGCTGCCACAACAGAACCAGGACCGGAGCCAACACCTTTGCGAAGACTCTAGTAGCAGAAGCGAGACCAAAGGGTAACGCCAAAAACTGATAGAGATCCTTCCCCACGGCAAAAAACGGAGAACCCGTAGGTGTCCCAAACACAACGGTATGTGAAGGCAGGCAGCTTGACGTCTATGGAGGCCAGGAATCCCCCTGATGTAGGGAAGCCACCATTGTGCGAACCAATATCAACTTGAATTTTTGATCTGCATGGAACCATCAAAGGGCCAGTAGGTCCAGCTTGTTGAACCAAAACCTGAACTGCCCCACAGAGCGCCTGCAAGCGGTCCGGGGACAGCCGTGCATTGGAAGAGAAAACTTTACCGGAAATAAACGGATCAAAACTCGATCTTGCAACCTTGCATCTTCAGGCTGAGTAGGCCTTGTCCGCAGGTCTGGAAAAAACTGATCTCTTGTTCGCTAGACCAGGGTCGATTGGAACCACACAAGGAAGTCTTGAAGGACTTCACCACATCGACTGTCCCCGAGGGACAAAGAAACTGTTTGTGAGCCGAAAGGGAGGAACCCCGTCTGCGACGAAGGCCCTTACCCTTGTTAGCCTGTGGAAGAAAGCACTCTTCCCCCCGTGAGACCCTTATATAATGTCATCCAGGGCAGCGCCAAACAGGCGATCCCCCTGAGAGATCCATTAAGACCTTCTTAGAAGTTTGATCCGCAGACCAACACTTCGGTCAAGTATACGGCGGACAACGACACGGTGACCCATACAAGCGTGTCCAGCGTGGCATCACAAACAAATTGCAGCCCCTGCGCCAGCTAGTCCAACAGCTCCACACCAAGTCACGGCATTGGAACTCCGCCCATCAGGCCGAGTCTGCGGGCAAGGGCAAACATAAACACTGTTTCCAGTGCAGACTACACCAGGAAATACAGATCGCAGGCCACGGCCCGTGCCATCCTATCCCCCAAGTCCTTAAAGAACGGGGATTCCTCCACCGGAACAATGGTAGTTCTATTCAGCCTAGAGACCGTACGTCCACCAAAGGCAGAACAGTCCTCTGTACCAGAGACTCCCCAAAATGATAATGTTGCGACATAAGCCTAAACCCTGTTGTGTACGTCCTGATGAGACATTTGACTCTCGGGCCAGTCCCCATCCAGTGGGACTATGTCGCGGCCGACCCAGCGCGGAGCTAAGGCCTGCATGTGCTCGCTGGCCAGACAGGGGTGACCCCTGGATATAGGGATCCAGCCCGTCGCCCAGCCTGGCATAGTTGCTTGAAGATCTCACAGGTAAAAAAGTTTTGGTGAAAAAAGGCTAGCTAAAAAAAATCTACATAAAAAAAAATACTTTTATGCCAGGACCAAAGATCCCAGCAAGAAACTAGGTCCTTACTTAAAACGGACATCCTATGCAGGAAGAGAGAGGGTGTACCCTTCGGGACTGCCCATAGGCATAGCCAGAACTTTTCCTGTCTAGTGTCCTACTCCTGTAGGGGGCAGTATAACCCTACTGATATGAATCAGAGAGAACTGCATCCGTCAATGAACGATAGAGAAATGCATGTTGCCTACAGTGAAACATAGTGGTGGCAGTGTCCTTCTGTGGGACTGCATGAGTGATGCTGGTGTCGGGGAGCTGCATTTAATTTACTGTATCATGAATTCACAGATGTACTGCTCTATATTGAAAGAGATGCTACCATCAATTCGTGCCCTTGGTCGTCATGCACTTTTTCAAAATGACAATGATCTAAAACACACATCTAAGGCCACTGTTGCATTTCTGAAGAAAAGGGTGAAAGTGATTTAGTGGTCAAGTATGTCTCCTGATCTGTACCCAGTCAAACACCTATGGAAAATTCTGAAAAGACAAGTTGAGCATCACTCTCCATCCAGAATCCAGGCTCTAAAAGAGGTTGCTCCTGAAAAATGGAAAAAGATAGATGTTGCAATATGTTGCCAACTTGTTCATTCCATGCCTAGAAGAGTTGGTGTTGTCTTTACAAATCATGGAGGTCATACATATTACTAGATGTAGTAGTTTTTGTTGTAGGGTGTATTCATTTTTGCATCAACTAGATTTTGTAAAATTGAAGATTTTGTAATCTAAGTTATATTATTAACTTTACTTTCATGTAATGGAGCTAAACAAATGTTCTATTCTATAAAACTGTTTTGTTAAAATTTCGGGAATTGCTCTTTTACTTTTCAAAAGGGTTGTACTCGTTTATGCTGAGCACTGTACATACACCGATCAGCCATGACATTATGACCACCCACGTTATATTGAGTGGGTCTCTGTTTTGCTGCCAAAAGAGTCCTGACCCATCAAGGCACAGACTTTACTGCCTCCGCCAGCTTACCTTCTTCCCATAACACATTCTGGTGCCAACTCTTCCCCAGGTAAGTGACGCGCACACACAGCTGGCCATCCACATGATGTTAAAGAAAAAATATGATTCATAAGACCAGGCCACCTTCTTCCAGTGCTCTGTGGTCCAGTTTTGATGCTCACATGCCCCATTATGGGTGCTTTTGGCTGTGGACATGGGTCAGCGTGGGCACCCTGACGGGTCTGAGGCTTAGCAGTCCCATACACAACAAACTGTGATGCACTGTGTGTTCTAACACCTTTCTATCGAAACCAGCAAAAACTTTTTCAGCAATTTGAGCTTTTGTAGCTCTTCTATAGGATCAGAATACTTAGTCTAGCTATCACTCCCTATGTGCATCAATAAACCTTGGCTGCCCATGACCCTGTTGCCAGTTTTCCTTCCATGGATCACTTTTGGTCGGTCCTGACCACTGCAGACCAGGAACATCCCACAAGAGCTGCAGTTTTGGAGATGATCTCACCCAGTCATCTAGCCATTACAATTTGGCCCGTTCGCAAAGTCACTCCAATCCTTAAGCTTGCCCATTTTTTCTGCTTCAGGGACATGTTCACTAGCTGCCTATTATATTCCACCCACTTTCAGGTGCTATTGTAATGTTATAATCATTACTTTAAAAATCTATTTTAAAGCTGTGCGCAGACACTTTGCAGCATGTAACATTTCCTTACTAATAATTCCATACTAATAAATACCTGGTTGATCCTGCCAGTCCCAAGGAATAGCTTATTGTTAGTGGGAATTGTATAACAGCCGATCTGACTGCACCGTTGCCATGGTGACTGCACATGCTCATTTCGTGGTGTTCGCAGAACCGCGTTCAAAACGCACTGCATTTGCGATCTGCTGCAGGTGTAATGTCTTCCCAACCATAACCCATGCGAAGATCGCAAATGCAGTGCGTTTGCCTGCACTGGATCGCATGGTACCAAAGTACTATGCAATCCGGTTGCAGTGCATTTTTAAAAGTAGTGCATTCCTTATTTTTGCTGCGATGTGGTACAAATTCAGCCCATTCATTGAGACTGCACAGGAAGCGCAGTGGAACGTGGACCATGTTCCTGTGCAATTCTACTGTGAACTGACCCTAAGTCCAGTCATTCCTTCTAGACTTCTGGAAGCTGCACCATGTCACTTTTTTTCCTCAGCTTGAAGGACTGTGTCTGCCTCTACCCCTCGCTGATCAGTTGCTTTACCCCAGGATTTCCGCTTCTCCCTTCAACTCCGTTCCTATGATGGCTGTCTATATTACAGTAATGGCTGCTCTTCCTTCTCCTTGCGTGGTGGTTGGCAGGTAGCAGGCCTGGCTCTGGGAGAAGCACCCACTCCGCTCCTATTGGCCAAACTGCCAGTGAGAGGGGAGGCACAGCCACCAAGAAACACTGGCATAGGGGTGGAGGGACGTTCCTTCACGCTGCTTTGGAAAGTAATCCAGTGGCTTGTTTGCCGCTCAGATTGCTTTCCTAAGAAAGCCAGCCGTCAGCTGAAAAAAAAGTACCGGGGTTATGGCTGATAGCTTCAGCCATAACCCCGGTAAACCACTTGCAAACCGCAATGTATATATACAGTATCTCACAAAATTGAGTACGCCCCTCACATTTATGTAACTATATTATTAGATCTATTCATGTGACAACACTGAAGAAATTACACTTTGCTACAATGTAAAGTAGTGAGTGTACAGCTTGTATAACAGTGTAAATTTGCTGTCCCCTCAAAATAACTCAATACACAGCCATTAATATCTAAACTGCTGGCAACAAAAGTGAGTACACCCCTAACTAAAAATGTCCAAATTGGGCCCAATTAGCCATTTTCCCTCCCCGGTGTCATGTGACTCACTAGTGTTACAAGGTCTCAGGTGTGAATGGGGAGCAGGTGTGTAAAAAATTTGGTGTTATTTCTCTTACTCTCTCATACTGATCACTGGAAGTTCAACATGGCACCTCATGGCAAAGAACTCTCTGAGGATTTGAAAAAAGAATTGTTGCCCTACAAAAGATGGCCTAGGCTATAAGAAGATTGCCAAGACCCTGAAACAGAGCTGAAGCACGATGGCCAAGACCATACAGTGGTTTAACAGGACAGGTTCCACTCAGAACAGGCCTCGCCATGGTAGACCAAAGAAGTTGAGTGCATGTGCTCAGTGTCATAGACGTATGAGTGCTGCCAGCATTGCTGCAGAGGTTGAAGGGGTGCTCAGACCATACGCTGCACACTGCAACAAATTGGTCTGCATGGCTGTCGTCCCAGAAGGAAGCCTTTTCTAAAGATGATGTACAAGTAAGCCCGCAAACAGTTTGCTGAAGACAACAGACTAAGGACATGGATTACTGGAACCATGTCCTGTGGTCTGATGAGACCAAGATAAACTTATTTGGTTCAGATGGTGTCAAGCGTGTGTGGCGGCAACCAGGTGAAGAGTACAAAGGCAAGTGTGTCTTGCCTACAGTCAAGCATGGTGGTTGAAGTGTCATGGTCTTGGGCTGCATGAGTGCTGGGGAGCTACAGTTCATTGAGGGAACCATGAATGCCAACATGTACTGTGACATACTGAAGCAGAGCATGATCCCCCTCCCTTTGGACACAGGGCCGCAGGGCAGTATTCCAACATGATACTATCCCCAAACACACCTCCAAGATGACCACTGCCTTGCTAAAGAATGTGAGGGTAAAGGCGATGGACTGTCCAAGCATGTCTCCAGACCTAAACCCTATTGAGCATCTGTGGAGTATCCTCAAACAGAAGGTGGAGGAGTGCAAGGTCTCTAACATCCACCAGCTCCGTGATGTCGTCATGGAGGAGTGTAAGAGGACTCCAATGGCAACTTGCGAAGCTCTGGTGAACCCCTTGGCCAAGAGGGTTAAGGCAGTACTGGAAAATAATGGTGGCCACACAAAATATTGACACTTTGGGCCCAATTTGGACATTTCCACTTAGGGGTGTACTCACTTTTGTTGCCAGCGGTTTAGATATTAATGGCTGTGTGTTGAGTTGTTTTGAGGGGACAGCAAATTTACACCGTTATGCAAGCTGTACACTCACTACTTTACATTGTAGCAAACTGTCATTTCTTCAGTGTTGTCACATGAAAAGATATAATAAAATATTTACAAAAATGTGAGGGGTGTACTAACATTTGTGAGATACTGTATATGTACATATTGCAGTCAGCAAGTGGATCAAAATGTTTGCTTTTGAACTTAATACCACTTTAACAAATTGTGCAAACTTGTTGCAACATGCTAGGTTAGCTTAAAGCTACACTGTCACTAAAAGGGATGTTGGAAATTCAGTCTTCCCTGCAAGGACGACATGGAATACGCACTTCTCTTGTTGCTGGGACCCTACTCTGTCCTGTAGTGATGTAGGGGCCGATAGAAGGAACCAATTGGCGTGGTATTGGGACCTGGAAATCAGCACTCCTGGAAGTGTTGGTTCCTGAAGATTCTTTAGTCAGTAGCATCTCTTAACTACAGTGCAGATTGACAGCACAGGCAGCAGGAGAGGGTGAGTATTCATTGTAAGGAGGACGGTATTTCCAGCATCTATTTTAGTGACAAGGTTATTTCAACAAGCATTCTGAAATCTCAGTTTGGGTGAAATTTCCCTTCAGTAGTTACACATGGGGGGTTTGATACATTGCTGTTTAGACCTCCTATTAGCACGAAGCATTTTACATATACAACATACATTTGGGCACGTAAGGACTGACAATAGGAGAATAGTTATGAAAACAAAAACAATTTATTCTCTGCATCCAGCCATTCACTGATATTTACACACAGACAAGTCATCATTGCCTAATAATACATGAACCATTTTGTCCCTAATACTTAAGTTATTTTTATGTAGGTGCTGGGCTGTAGATGAGATTCAGTAACCTGGGGAAAGAGTGGAAGAAATAGAATATTCCAAGAGAAAAATAGTTTACTTACTGTGGTACCTGGTGCAAGCAGTATGACACCACTAAAACAACTGAAAACACCAAGACGAAAACAGAGCTGGTCCTGTATATATTTTTGTCTCCAGGGATTGAAAACAGAAAGACAGATGAAAAGCTCAACCTTTACCACTTTTTATTAAAAAAAAAAAAACAGGAGTTGGCTAGAGTTCTGCTTTAACCTCCCCCCCCCCCCTCCCCACGAATTTGTGTAAGGCCTGGTTCACACCTATACAGGTTGTAGTTGAGGCATTTTCCGGGGTGTTTTTATTTTACAAGCATTTTTGATGCATTTTGAGTTTTAGGGAGGTGTCTGTTGTCTTGCAGGAGAAACCATCAAAAAACCAAACACTGCGTTTTTGATGCGTTTCTATTGAAGTCCACAGCCTGCTGCAGGGAAAAAAGTCCCTGACCCATAGAAAACCATGTTAAATGGATTGTAGTGCTTTTCTGAAAAACTGCACTGAAAAACGAATAGGTGTGAACCAGGCCTAAGGCCTGTTTCACAAAGGCTTCAGCTTGTATAAGAGCAGTGTCAACAGCAAGCTTTGGCAAAATATATGCAGAGTTTTCAGTAATCTAATGGAAGTGCTGACTGTCACATAAAACAAGCTACTAGCAGGCTTCAGCACTTCTTGAGCTTGTTGAAAGCCTGCTAGCAGCTTGCTTAAACTGGCAATCAGCACGCTCATTAGGATCTGTGTTCAATATTTACAAACGGGAGCTGCGCGGTACTTTAAATGCTGCAACAAAGCTTACTAAAAGCTCTGCAAATGCTTTGGCAAAGCTTGCTGTTCACACTGCTCTTATACAAGGCTGGAGCCCACGTGAAACAGTCCTAACAGAATTTCTTGCTCTGGTAATTCAAGGAAATTTCAAGGAAATTTCCTTCTCCATGAAGTTAAAAACATTCTGTGTGCAGAAGCCCCCCGATACTTACCTGAGCCCCATCGCAATCCAGTGAGGTGGAACTCTGTGAGAAGGACTGTCCCCTCCTCATTGGCTGAGACAGCTAGTGAACCAATGAGGAGAGGGGGGCGGGCCGAGCTGCAGCTCTGTGGGTAAATAGAGACACAGAGCAGTGGCTCAGAAGCAAGCCTGCTTGGTTGCCCCCATAGTAACCTGCTTGCTCTGGGAGCACTCGGCAGGAGGGAAGGGGGGGGGGGGGCAGGTGCGCCTGCAGGAGATCCGTGAAGAGGAGGATCGGGGCTGCTCTGTAGAAAAAAAAAAAAAACGCTGCACAGAGCAGGTAAGTGTTACATGTTTGTTATTTAATTTAATTTAAAAAAAAATTGCCTTTAATATCACCTTAGCAGGTTTGACCACTGTAAACAGACGGCTCAGTTTTGAGTAAATGCTAGCATGCCAAATAATTCACCAGTTTCCTATAAAATGTTGGAGTCAGTGGTGGAAAGGACCTGAAATTCCAGCCCTGTCCTATGTAGCAGCCAATACAGGGAGGGCCACCAGTTTGAGACCCCTGAGCTAAAGGAAAAGCAATCCAGCATGTAGGCAGTAACTTGGAGCTGCTCTCTACCCAGTAAGAGATTCTCTTCTCATTCCTGGACACAGGTTCACTTTAAAATATATCTGTACCCAAAAACAAACATTTAACCTATTAAAGTTCACCAATTCCGAAATAAGGTGGCTGCATTCATTTTTTTTTCCTTCGTGTGCGTTTTTTTCATTCCTGCAGATAGCACACTTCATATCCCTTAATAGCCACACTAAAACTGTCCATACACTGTTCGTAACTTGGCCAGTTCAGTGAGGACCAAATGAATTTTGATCAGTGTGTGGCGGGGTCCCCATTTGACAGAAGTCGATTGTTTATTTAATATTGATTAATTGATAAAGTAAGAAGTTGGAAATTTTTTCTTGATCAGCTGCTGCAGGCATTGATCAGTGCATTCTGAGAGCGGCAGGGGCAGCGGTTTATTACATTGTTGATTTATGGGATAAGAAGTTTACACAAAAAAGGTTGTGCTTTCTTTTTAATTCCCAAGAAATAAACAAGCACACTGTAATAATTGCAAGATCAACATGTTATGTAATTGCATACAATGTCCTTAGCCTAAAAAAAGAAAACAAATGCAGCCACCACATCTAAGGACTCATAAGCTGCAATATATTACATTTTTGTTGTTGGGTTTTGATGCGCTTTAATGCAGGCAGAAAAATATTTCAAACTGTTTGATGTATGTTTTGGCCTTCTACATGCAGCGACTGTCTGACTGTTTTGCTGTGGAACATGGTAACTGGCAATTGTGTTTATACCTGCTGCATTTGGATACAACATAAAGTTGCTTTAGGCCCCGTTCACATTGCCGCGATCCGACTTGGGGGGGGGGCGACCTCCGAGGTCGCGGTGCGAGCAGCGCACCGCGACCTTGGAGCGGCTGACACGGACTTCATAACATTGAAGTCTATGGCGGTCGCCTCCGGGTCGCCCCAAAGAAGCTCCGGACCCATTTTCTAAGTCTAAGTCCTATTAGAACGAGTCCGCAGCTTCCCTATGGAAGGCGACCTACGGCGACCTGTGAGGCGACCAGGTCGCCTCAAAGGTCGCCTTAGTGTGAACGGGGACTGACAGATGAAAGTCACATTTCATAATATTCTCGAAACAGAAATGTTTAAAATAAAAAAGATAAGCCACATACACGTGCAGGAAAGAAACAGAGCTTGAAGGAACTGGAAGAAAAGAATCCTTACTGGAAAAAAAAATACAAGGGCTTTCGTTAATGACTTCACTTTGATCAAGCTAGTTTCCTAGCGGATTTTGATTTTATTGTTTTCCTAGTCCCTGACCCTTGTACAAGTAGGCAGTGAGTTGAAATTCCCAACCTGCATACTACTTTTAGATCCAAGGTTCAGAAAATATTGAAGCCTCTGGGTCAGCATGACAGCCAGACAAAGAGATGAACAATTGTAATCCCCTTATTTCCCTCCTTACAGGTTTCCTTTAAAGGATAAGTTCAGCTTTACAAAAAATAATAAATGCACATTTTGTTTTGCAGGCAAAACAAAAAAAAGCATTTATTTTTTTTTTTTTTAGAAGCATGTAAAGAATTACACTAAGGATCAGCAGATGGTGGGTGCAATGCCACAGTCCTGCAGACTGTCAGTGTAGCTGTCGCCTGTACCTCTGATACGGGCAGGTAGTAACACTCTGACAGGAAGCTTAAGAAACTACCTGGAGTGCTCAACAGCGTCACGGGTGTTCATTGAAAATACAAGCTGACAGCCGCAAAGGTTGTTGGTACTTGTAGTTTCCACATTCACAAAACATTGTGAATGAATAACCGGCCAGACGGGCGGAGCCCCAGAGTGTCGTGTTTTTTTTTTTTTTTTAAATTGTGACAGTGGGCAGATGAGTAGATCCCCCACTTGCTGTCAAAACAGATATTTGGGGGCTGTTTGGGGGCCGGTGCATCTTGTTACATGTTACACCCTGAATATGAGTGTCACATAGAATATGTTACAAAAGGTAAACTTATCCTTAAAGAAAATCATATTTAAAGATTACCACTAAATATGATTTTTTAAGACCGAGCAGTGAAATCTACTTTTTTAAATAGTACATATAACCTATATTGTTCCACAATGCTTTTGATTCAAGTATCCATTATGCAAAGTGAGAAATGCTCTATTTTGGTTTGCCATAGACAAGTCCCTTATGGGGGGCATGAATACACATGCAGTTCTGTGTCTATAGAAGCATTCTGTATTTAACTCAAGCAAGAACTATTTTTTATTGGGGAGGAAAGTTTGAAAATTTCTCTTAGAAAATAGTATTAATTTACTGCACAAACTAAAGACAAAAAAGATAACATATACAGCCCATAATTTGACTGTTTTTACAAGTCAAATTTATCCTTAAGTGGTAAAAAACGCCCGGTTTAGGGCCCATTCACATCAGAACCAAGTATGCATTTTCCTGTGTTGAGGAGTGCTGCATTAGGCAGCTAACTGAAAATGAATGGCCTGCAATGTACCTCAGCACAAAAAATATAGCACTGGCTTAATTTCCACCAGATACAGTGCCTTGGGGGTCTGCTGCAATGCATGTGCATAGCGGAGGTGCATTTGTTCAAAATGAATAGCACTGCAGCACACCAAAACACTTAACCACAATGCTGGTGGGGTGAATGGACCCTTAACTGAGAGGCAAGACTCTCCCTCCAGTACTGGAAGCTTTCCTAGTTCTAGAATTACCATATCACTGCGCAGGATGTTCCACAAGGAGAACTCTGCTGTCTGAAACAGCAATGGCAACCTTCAGTGCTGCATGGAAAACCTCGGCTGTGACAGATGCCATATGCTCTGACAGTATTTCTTCATGGATCACAGTACAAACGATGGTTTATTAAATGTAGTCATGCTTCTAAACAATGTTAAGAATTATTTACTTCATTTATCCTGTGATTTGGAAACGGACCAACTCTTTTTTTTTTTTTTTAGGACACATAACAAATAGGGAAAGCAGTAGACGAAGGGGAATAAGGATTTGCTTTAAATAAACTCTTTACAATACTCAAGTGGCAAACTTTGAGATTTCAGCTATAAATACTTATACTTTCTTTTGGTTTTGTGAACTTGCTGCTCTTTGCATAATATAGCACATACATAAATGTGGTATAAAATCATATTTATATATAAATATATATATATGTACAAGGTGGTGTGTCTGTCCACGCCCATCCAAGGCTCTCGGGAAATTCAGACACACAGATAAATTTAGAGTTTGACACAAGGATCCAACTGACTCTCTGTACAGTAACGAACGAACTAGCTGCCTCTTCACACCACTGAGCTTACTCAGTGCAACAGTGCAAGTGATAATGTAGCAAACCACACCATGTCTGGACTACAATAAACTGAAATTTGATTAGAAGATATGGGTTACTGCACTTTTTACCACCTCGCTGAACAAGCCTGCCGCCTGTGTGCTCTCTACTTACATATGCAATAAATACAAAGAATTTCATCATATTAGGAATCCATCTTTAAAGGGAATTCATCACACAGAAAATCACAGGTGTGAGAAGCCTCAGATTGAAGCTGTAACTTTTAACTCCTGAGTTGCATGTAACCAGGGCAGTGACAACATAAGCAGTTAGTACCAGTCCTGTCGTCTTCACTGCCTCAAAATTAATATGCTGCTTGGGAGTAAAATCGCTCATTTAAGATTCCTCCACTAGGAATTTTACTTCTAGACAGATCCACCACAACTTTGCTGCCCTTTGAAATACACAATATATATATATATATATATATATATATATATATATAACAAACACATACAGCGGGATGTATGCCTGTAAAGAAAATGGTAAAATAATATACAAATAGACAGCATAAATCACTACGCAAGATGATTATTCTTTAAAAACAGATTGTGGAGCTGTTACATTTTTTTCTTCGGTTTATATACATGAAGGATTGACATAACCTAGGATGGTATCAGATGTTAAAAAAAAAAATAAAAATAAAAAAAAAAAAATATATATATATATAGGCATGTTATTATGAACACTGTATATGGGTATCACTGGCAGAATGGAGATGCCGTGGGGTCAAATCCTTTAAAAACATCCTTAAGGGAGCCAGCGTCCTGTTCAGACTCCTGTGTTGGGCTGTTTCCAGCAAAAGGGCTTTCACTGCCAGTTTTGGTTTGCTTGACCAAACCATAGACAGATGGCACTGGCAAGTTGTGAACAGCGGCCTGGCTGCTATCTGAAATAGCTGCAGTTTTAGCACGTGGCCGGTTGTAACTGTTGTAGCGGTCAGTGGCAGTATCTGAATTCGATTTGTCTGCTTCTGGTTGGTCCAAGGCAGACTTGCGCACAAAAAGGGGCTCTTTTGCTTTACTGGCAGTTTTGCTGTCTGAACCCTTAGAGGTTGTCTCGTTAGAAGTGACCTCAGCTGAAGTCTTGTTCCCTGTCCGAGGATCATACAAACTAATGTTGCTGAGAACGTTACTTTGGCCGCTGGGTTTGCTCAGTCCCCCTACAGTTAGCAACCGCGGGTCATAGGGCGCAATGGTTGTTGTGCTCTCAACAGGAGGTATTATGGGAAGGGGCTGTGTGGGTTCTGGTGGCCGTACAGTCAGCACAGGTTCTGTGGGTTTTTGAAGACGTGGGTCAGCAGGAGCCTTCCGTGTTCGAGGATCAGTGGGTTTTTCAGCTGGTGTCGAAGTGCTGGAGGCAGCATTGACAGTCTTCAGAATCCTAGACAGCAGTTCAAAATCAGGCAGGCTAGAATTTGATGCTGTTGCATCAGGAGCAGCTGCCCGCTGACGTGGGTCATGCGATACTGAGGTGGATGGACGGTTAAGTCTGGAATCAAGGCCTTGCATAGACTGTAGTGCAGGAGGCATTGGGATGAAGTCCTGTTTAGGAATGGGCAGTGGGATAAGGTCTTCAGGACTCCATAAAACAGTCCTCGCAAAGTTTGGTTTGTTCAAACTTATATCTTTTTTGATGTGGCTGAACTGCTGAAGCTGACTCCTTGGGTCTCTTAATGTATGTCCAGGGAGAGGATCAAGAGGGATGTTGACAGGCTTATCCCGTAGGATCCTTTCACCTTCTTCTTCATCTCCAGCTATTTTATTTACTGGGGAGTCTTGTTTTGAAGACTGGGCTGCATGTCTGGCCAGTCTAGGGTCACTTGGCCCTTTGTCAGCTGAAGCAGAGTTGTCCGTGGTTCGAGAAAGTCGTGGATCACGAGAGAGACGGGGATCAGTAGGGCGGCTGGGTGGTGCAGCTGGATTTTTTTGCAGACGTGGGTCAACCTGTCCCCCTGTACTGGTGTCTCGGGAAGGGGCCTGTGGAGCAGGGCGGTTGGATGACTGCTGTCGTAATGTCTTGAGTATTGAAGTCACGCTGCTTCCTCCTTCTTCTTCATCACTGGAGTACCAGTTGCCAGGATCACCTGAAAATGTTAAAAATGATCATTAATTTATAGCTCACAGAAGCACTTGGTACAGAAAAGTTCAAATGTACACACAACAAAGTAGTTAAGGAATTTATAGACTAATTTGTATTATTATATGGGGCAAGTAAAATATATCTTATGCAAGTTAAGGTAAAAATTCCCATCAACAGATTTACATACACCGATCAGTCATGAAATTAGGAACTAGCATTAACATTTTCAGCATTTTAGGCTACAGTAGCTCTTCTACTGGATCAGACTACATGATCCAGCCTTCTCCCCCATGCACGTCAATAGGCTTTGACTGCCTATGACCCTGCCACCGGTTTTCCTTTCATGGATCATTTTTGGTAGGTCCTGATCACTGCAGACCGGGAACCTCCCACAAGAGATGCAGTTTTGAAGTTGCCCTGACCCAGTCATCTAGCCATTACAATTTGGCCCTCTTACGCTTGACCAATTTTTCTGCTTTCAATACATCAACCCCAGGGATAACATGTTCCCATGCTGCCTAATATATCCCACCCAACTTCCAATACTGCGGCAACAAGACAATCAATGTTATTCATTTTACATGTCAGTGCTCATAATGGTACGGCTGATTGCTATATATGTTAATTTTATCCTCAGAAGGATTGAAAGATTTGTAAATTCTGATCATTCTCTTCTGGCCATTCTGCATAGCCTGGAAAATTTCTCTAAGAACTTCAGCAAGGCACAAATGCAGCACAGCACTATTACGTATCATCTAGAGAAGCCTTTCTCAACCTTTTCAACACAGGAGAACGCTTTAAATAAATTTCAGGTCTCGGGGAACCCCTGCTAAAAATGAAAAATCTACAACTCATGACACATTAGTGTGAAGAATGCTCCTTACTCTTGTCATCATTAGGAAGAATTACCACCTTACAGATAGATAAAAGGAACAATGGTGTCATTGTAAACTTATCTAAGAGGCAGAAATTGCCCAAGAAACCCCTAGCAACCTCAGGAGGAACCCTAGGGTTCCACAGAACCCTGGTTGAGAAATCCTGATCTAGAGCCTGCATATGTAGTAAATATAGAAGATCCCATGTCATGACAATTACATACAGATCTTAAAGCTTTTAAAGCATTTAGGGCCCATTAACACCTATCTGCTTGCTAAGGCAGCCCATTCATTTTTCATGGAATACAAGGCTTCCCCTGGTCTCAGTGAAGAGAAGACATCATAATCTCTGCCTTAGCCAATTAGAGGAAGCCTTGTATTCATTGAAAGTGATGGTCTCCATTTAGTACACCAAGGGGAAGCCACTGTTGCACCCTTCAGAAGAGGATGTCAATTCCTATATGTAGCATAGCGTACAATGTTAAATTACAGATTCACCATAGGCCATTTGGAGGCGGCTTCTGCATAATTGATTTAAAGTGGTATTAAACCCAACAACAAACATTTATTATTGTGCAGCTTACATATTCTTAGATGAGAGTTTTCTTTTGTAGGCTTTCTTTCTCTTTTTTTTTTTTTTTTTACCAGGTCAGGAGAATAATACCTCCACAGAGGGGTGGGTGCTGTGTCCGTCAATGAACATCAGAGAAATGGATTTTAAGGTAAGTCAAAAATTTAATTTTTTCTTTTGTTCATTGACAGACACAGCTCCTGGTATTCATAACCATTGGGTGATCTGGCCAATAAGTCTGTTGTTTTTCAAAAGAACCAGCTCTCTTACAGATATAACATTTGGAGGGATGAGACCAATCGTTTATCACTGACAGGGTGCTTACAATGATCAATGATTTATCCCAAAAGGACAAAAAAAAACTGTTGCTTTAACGGCTTAAAAAGTGAGACCTGGGGTTTGAAATCAATTTGTTAGTGTACCTAAATCTGCTAGTATGTCTAACACTCCCTCTCCCCAGATTAACAGTGCTACATTTCAAAGGTTCCTCCCTGTGCTCCTTCATCTAGAGTGGAAGCACTCAAACAGAAGGTGTGGTACTGGCTAGATCACCAGGTGAAAAAAGCTTAAAAATAAAACTAATGCAACCACCACATCTAATGATTGGTAGACTGCAATATATTACATTTTTGTTTTTTGGGTTTATTACTGCATTAAGCCAAGCTGGCCAAAAATGTATAAAGAAAATAGAATTTCTGGGATGTAGAAGATGTATTGTAAAGTGAGCTAATTCATAAATTTATCAGCAAACTTGAGTTTTTAATAGTAAAAGAAAAACTACAGTGCTGTACTTAAACGATAACCTTTTAACAAAAAAATAATAAATGCACATTTTTTTGCAGGTAAAAAAAAAATGGGATTTTTGTCTTACCATAAAATCCATTTCTCTAATGTTCATTGACGGACAAAGCTCCTGATATTCATAACTATTAGGTTATACTACCCCCTACAGAAGTAGGACACTAGGCAGAAAAGAATTCTGGCTACACCCATGGGCAGTCCCAGGGGGTATATTCCCTCTCTCTGCTATAGCCACTCAGCTTTGTTACAAGCAGTGTCAGGAGAATAATACCTCCACAGAGGGTGGGTGCTGTGTCCGTCAATGAACATCAGAGACATGGATTTTACGGTAAGTCAAAAATTTAATTTTCTCTTTTGTTCATTGATAGACACAGCTCCTGGTATTCATAACCATTGGGACGTCCCAAAGCAGTGTTAAACATGAGTGGTGGGAACAACCAAAAAATTCCCAAGGCTAAACCAAGCAGGCAACATGCGCTCAACCAAACAACTGGAGCCCACCTGAAAAAAACAATACACCCTCAAAAAGGTAAGGTCCTCTTAAACAGCAGCCTGCAAAACCTTGCGGCCAAAGGAAGCATCTGCAGATGCCAACACATCCACTTTGTAAAAGTGTGCAACGATGACCAGATGGATGCCTTGCAAATCTGCGTCACTGACACCTGATGAGGGAAGGCCCAGGAGGCACTAAGCGCCCTAGTAGAGTGCATCTTGACAGGGAAAGGAACCTGACCCCTGATGGAATAGGCCTGAACCACTGTCTGTCTGATCTATCTGGAAATGGTAGTAGACGAAGCAGACAACCCTTTAGAAGGTCCGTACATGAGCACAAAAAGAGTCTGGCTTCCTGAAAGACTCCGTACCCATCAGGTACACCCTAATTGCCCGGACCACATCCAAGGCATGCAAGGCAATTTCCTTCAGATGTTTAGGCCTTGGATACAGGGAAGGCAACACAATGTCTTCATTCAAATGAAAATCAGAGAAAACCTTTGAAAGGAGCGATGGACAGGGGCGAAGAACCACCTTATCCGAGTGAACCACCTGATAAGGTGAATGATAGGATAACATCGCCAGTTCCGACACCCTGCGTACAGAGGTAATAGCCACCAAAGAGGCAACCTTCTGGGACAGCGTAAGCAGGGGAATCTCCCGAATATTTTCAAAGGGAGGCTTCTGTAGAGCTGAAAGCACCAAATTGAGATCCTAAGGCGGCAACCGAGCCCGCACTGGAGGGACTTAATGTCAGACACCCTGAAGAAAAGTACGCACCTGGGAGTGTGCGGCCAAAAGTTGTTGGAAGAAGACCGCCAAAGCCAACACATGGCCCTTGATGGTACTCAAGGCCAACTTCTGCTCAACCTCCCGTAGAAGGAAGGTTAAGATCCGAGCCACCGAGGAGGAGCGAGGATGAACCCCGAGCGAATCACATCACGCAATGTACATCTTCCACATACGATAGTAGATCTTCCTAGAAGTAGATTTCCTAGCTTTCAACAGTGTAGGATTCACCAATTCAGATAAACCCCTACCCTTCAGCACCTGGCAATCAAAAGCCAGAAACTGTAAAGCAGGATGGAAGATCAGTCCTTGGGACAGCAGATCCTTCCTGCGAGGAAGCTTCCAAGGAACGTTGGTGACCAGCTGCACCAGATTGGCGTACCAAGCCTGACGAGGCCAGTCCGGAGCCACTAAGATGACGGGAATCCCTTCTGCCTCGATCCTGTGTAGAAGTCTGGGCAAAAGTTTGAGACGAGGGAAGGCGTAAATCAGCCAATACTAACCCCACGGGACCACCAGCGCATCTGTGGCGTCCGCCAGAGGATCCCTTGACCAAGCCACAAACCTCTGCACTGTTCAGTTAAGCTGAGACGCAAATAGATCAACCTCGGGGGGTGCCCCATCGGTGAGACAGCTAATGAAACACCTCCGGATGAAGGGACCACTCCTCTTGGTCCAACGCCTGCCAACTAAGGTAATCAGCATGCCAATTTTCCACCCAGGGAAAGTGTACGGCGGAGAGGGCTGGAATGAACTGTTCTGCCCACCTTAGAATGCCGGCAACCCCAAGACCCGCCAGGACACTTCACATCTGTGGCATTACCCGATAGAATGCGCACTGTACAACCCTGAAGATGATCCGTCCAATGAGCCAGACACAGTCTGATCGCTCGGAGTTCCAAGACATTGATCGAGAGTCTGGACTCTTCCAGCATCCAGATCCCCTGAGCAGAATGCTTGTCGAGGATGCCTCCCCTGCGGGACAGGCTGGCATCCGTGGTGACCACTGTCCAATAAAAGGAGAGGAAGAAATTTCCAAGCCGAAGCGCTGGAGAATGACGCCACCATATCAGGGACTACTTCGTGACCCAACTTAGCCGCATATTATTGTCCAGAGAGTGTGGAGTCTTGTCCCATTTGGTAAGAATTTTCCTTTGCAGGGACCTAGTATGTAACGGTGCAAACGGAACCGCCTCAAAAGGTAGACACTATCAGGCCCAGCACGCGCATGCAAGTCCGGAGGGTTGATCATCTGTTGGACAGCAGGAGGCAAATTACAGTCTGTAATTTCTGCAGTTTGTCCAGAGCAAGGAGCACTCTGGCTAAGGCCGAGTCCAGAGTCAGGTCCAGATAGTCCAGCTTTGTGGACTGAACCAGAGCAGACTTCTGAAAATTTAGAATCCAGCTGAACTCTCGCAGAGTTCATATTGTGATGTCCAGGTTCTCCACCAGAGAGGGAGACTCTGCTCGCAGAAGGAGATCGTCCAATTAGCCCAATACTGTGATCCTCCATTAGCATAGGAAAGCTAACACCGGGGCTAACACTTTTTTGAAGACCCGAGGAGCAGATGTCAGACCAAAGGGTAACGCCACAAACTGGTAATGCTCCTCTCCCACAGCAAAGCAGAGAAAATGCTGGTGACTGGAACATACAGTCAGGTCCATAAATATTGGGACATCGACACAATTCTAATCTTTTTGGCTCTATAATAGATTTGAAATGAAACAAACAAGATGTGCTTTAACTGCAGACTTTCAGCTTTAATTTGAGGGTATTTACATCCAAATCAGGTGAAAGGTGTAGGAATTACAAGTTTGTATATGTGCCTCCCACTTTTTAAGGAACCAAAAGTAATGGGACAATTGGCTGCTCAGCTGTTCCATGGCCAGGTGTGTGTTATTTACTCATTATCCCATTTACAAGGAGCAGATAAAAGGTCCAGAGTTAATTTCAAGTGTGCTATTTGCATTTGGAATCTGTTGCTGTCAACTCTCAACATGAGATCCAAAGAGCTGTCCCTATCAGTGAAGCAAGCCATCATTAGGCTGAAAAAACAAAACAAACCCATCAGAGATATAGAAAAAACATTAGGTGTGGCCAAATCAACTGTTTGGAACATCCTTAAAAAGAAAGAACGCACCGGGAGCTCAGCAACACCGGAAGACCACGGAAAACAACTGTGGTGGATGACCGAAGAATTCTTTCCCTGGTCAAGAAAATACCCTTCACAACAGTTGGCCAGATCAAGAACACTCTCCAGGAAGTAGGCGTGTGTGTGTCAAAGTCAACAATCAAGAGAAGACTTCACCAGAGTAAAAACAGAGGGTTCACCACAAGATGTAAACCATTGGTGAGCCACAAAAACAGGAAGGCCAGATTAGAGTTTGCCAAACAACATCTAAAAAAGCCTTCACAGTTCTGGAACAACATCCTATGGACAGATGAGATCAAGATCATCTTGAACCAGAGTGATAGGAAGAGAAGAGTATGGAGAAGGAAAGGAACTGCTCATGATCCAAAGCATACCACCTCATCAGTGAAGCATGGGGGTGGTAATGTCATGGCGTGGGCATGTATGGCTGCCAATGGAACTGGTTCTCTTGTATTTATTGATGATGTGACTGCTGACAAAAGCAGTAGGATGAATTCTGAAGTGTTTTGGGCAATATTATCTGCTCATACTCAGCCAAATGCTTCAGAACTCATTGCACGGCGCTTCACAGTGCAGATGGACAATGACCTGAAGCATACTGCGAAAGCAACCAAAGAGTTTTTTAAGGGAAAGAAGTGGAATGTTATGCAATGGCCAAGTCAATCACCTGACCTGAATCCGATTGAGCATACATTTCACTTGCTGAAGACAAAACTGAAGGTAAAATGCCCCAAGAACAAGCAGGAACTGAAGACAGTTGCAGTAGAGGCCTGGCAGAGCATCATCAGGGATGAAACCCAGTGTTTGGTGATGTCTATGCGTTCCAGACGTCAGGCTGTAATTGTCTGCAAAGGATTTGCAACCAAGTATTAAAAAGTGAAAGTTTGATTTATGATTGTTAATCTGTCCCATTACTTTTGGTCTCTTAAAAGTGGGAGGCACATATACAAACTGTTGTAATTCCTACACCATTAACCTGATTTGGATGTAAATACCCTCAAATTGAAGATGAAAGTCTGCAGTTAAAGCACATCTTGTTTGTAGCCTTTCAAATCTATTGTGGTGGTGTATAGAGCCACAAAGATTAGAATTGTGTCGATGTCCCAATATTTATGGACCTGACTGTATTGGAATGTGAAGGTAGGCATCCTTGATATCGAGGCGAGGAAATCCCCCTGACGCTGTACCCGCACAAAGCATTTTAATGCCTTGAGGTCCAGGATTGGACGCACTTTGCCTTCCTTCCTGGGAACCGTGAACAGGTTTGAGTAAAAACCCTGAAAACCGTAGGATTTGGGAGGTTGTTATGACTAAAATGCAGCACCCAGCTCTACATACCCCCCTGTGGCATAACGTGACCCTGGCGGAGTTCAGGTCCATGCCGGACTCTGAGCTCTGGAGTGGTAAGGGAATTTATTTTCTTTCACATTTACTCCAAGGGGTGACCCTACGCTCGTTCATGGATTTGAGCTCCACTAATTCTCTCCCGGCTTCCATGCTCTTCCGCTACTATCAGGTCAGACACGCATTTAGGGCCCAGTTCCCGACCCTTCCTCCTCCACTGGAGACCCCCTCCATGATTGACTTCCTCAAGAGTACCGATCCCCAACACAGGATTTCTATTCTCTACGCAGAGCTCCACACCCCCAGCTCCACAGTCATTGCCTACGCTGCTAAGACCCCCTGGGAGGCGGACGTGGGCGCTATAGAGGATGATGAATGGGATGACGCCTTGGGGACGTGCAGAACTGTGTCCCCTAGGCTATCCGATAGGCTCACCCAGATATTCCTCCTCCACCGAGCCTATCTGACTCCCCTTGGCCTTCAGCGCTACCGACCTGAACTGTCACCTAACTGCCCAATGTGCCGGATGGCTGTGGGCACTTTTTTCCAGCTCCAGGGGTATTGGAAACAGATTGTCACATTCCTTCACGACAAAATGGGCTCCCCGGTACAGCTGGTTCCCAGGCAATGCCTACTGGGTATATAACCAGATAAGGAAATGGACAAAAGCCTACTTACCTTCCTAAAGACCACTCTGTTTATAGCTCGGAAGCTAATTGCCAGAAAGTGGATGCGGGATTCTCCGCCCACGTTTGGGGCGTGGAAGGCCGAAGTCAATAATGTTATACCGTACCATAAATTTATGTACAAAAACAGGGGAAATCCGGCTAAATTCACCAAGATTTGGGATAGATGGATCCAGAGTCCTGATACTGGGTGTTAAGACACTCTATGCCAGAGGTTGGAGTTCCCTTGGGTGGCAGCACTCCCTTTCTGTGTTATGTACTTGAAATGTAAATTGTTATGTTCCGATGACACATACTGCCTTGATTTTGTCTGCATGCACGGACCTAGTTGACACTCGTCTTAATGTATTAATTTCTGTAAACCTATGTTTATCCTACTTTTTTGTCCAATAAACTCACTGGTTTAAAAAAAAAAAAAAAAACCCTGAAAACCATCCTGAAGTCCACACTGGGACAATCACCCCTTGAAGAAACAGGTATTGTACTGCCCCAAACATGCCCTGTAAGCGGTCTGGGGACAGGCGCAAATTGGAAAGAAAAAACCTTGCCAGGGGACAAGAGCGAAACTCGATCTTGTAGCTGGACTGAATGACTTTGTGGACCCACTTGTCTTGCACCCGGGAAGTCCAAGGGTCCGAAAACCATCGAAGACGTCCCCCAATCCCTGATACGAGTGAGGGCACACCTTCATGCAGAAGGAGTCTTGTCCCCGGATCTGGAGAAGCCCGATCTTGGCTTGCCAGACCAGGTTTGTTTGGATCCTCCAGAAGAGGCCCTGAAAGGCTTCGAGCCCTTGTCAGTCGACCTTCCCCCCTGTGAGACCTTTAATGATGTCATAAAGGTAGCTCCAAACAGGCAATTTCCTTGAAAAGGAAGAAAAAGTCAGATTCGCAGGCCAGCATTTGAGCCAAAAAACACGCCGAAGGACCACTGCCAAAACAGAGAGGCAAGCCATCAGGGGACCTGCATCCAAAGAGGCATCACAGATAAACTGCAGCCCCTGGACCAGCTAGTCCACCAGCTCGGCAAAGGCAGGGGGGAGCTGTTCCCATTTTCTCTTTTATTCATTGACGAACACAGCGCCTGATCTTCTTAACCATTCCAAACCAAACGTTCCAAAGCAGTGTTAAACATGAGGGGTGGGAACAGTGAAAAATAAATTCCCAAGGCTAACTATAGCCAACCAGGTAAACAGGAGTTCAACCAAAACAACTAGAGCTCACCTGAAAAAAAAAAAAAAATAAACCCTTCAAAGAGGACCAGGTCCTCTAAACAACAGCCTGCAAAACCTTGTGGCCAAAGGAGCATCCGCAGATGCCAACACATCCACTTTATAGAACTTTGTGAAAGTGTGCACCGACCAGGTGGTCGCCTTGCAAATCTGCATCACTGACGCCTGAGTAGAGTGCGCCTTGACAGGGAAAGGAGGAACCCGACCCTTGATGGAATAGGCTTGAATCACCTTCGGTCTCATCCACCTGGAAATGGTGGCAGAGGAAGCGGACAACCCTTTCCAAGTTGTAACCCCAATAGTGAGTCTGATTTCCTAAAAGACTCCAAAGCTGCCAGGTACACCCTAATCGTCCAGGCCACACCCAAGGCATGCAAAGCAATTTCCTTCGGGTGTTTTAGCCTGGGACACAGGGAAGGCAACACAATGTCTTCTTTCAAAGAAATTCAGAGACGACAAACCACCTTATCACTGTGAACCACCAAGTAAGACACCCTGCGTGCAGAGGTGAAAGTCCCCAAAAAGGCCAACTTCTGGGACAGGATAAGCAGGGGAATCTCCCAAAGATTCTCAAAAGGAGGCTTCTGGAGGACTTAGATCAGCAAATTGAGGTCCCAAGGCGGCAACAGAGACCGCACTGGAGGGGTAAATTGCCCAACTCCCTGAAGAAAAGTATGCACCAAGGGCCGTTGAAAGAAGACCACTAATGCCGACAACTGACCCTTGATAGTACTCAAGGCCAGTTTCTGCTAAACCCCCCTATTGAGGAAAGGTCAAGATCCGAGCCATGGAAAAAAAGAGCGAGGATGAACCCCAAGAGACTTACACCACACAATGTGTCTTCCACGTACGATGGTAGATCTTCCTAGAAGTCGATTTTCTAGCTAGATTTTGAACAGAGTTGGAATCACTGACTCTAGAAACTTCTATTCATCAGCACATGGGGTTCAACAGCCAAGCCTCCCAGCCAGCGACTGTAAAGCAGGATGCAAGATTGGCCTTAGTACAGCAGATCCTCCCTGAGAGGAAGCTTCCAAGGAACGTCGGCGACCAGTCACACTACTTCTTGTGCCCCGCCTGTGATTGACATAAGCCCCAGCCGTGGCATTGTCCGACTGAATGCGCACTGGACATCCCTGAAGGCGAACTTGTCCAATGTTCCAGGGACAGTCTGATCGCTCAGAGTACCAAGACATTGATCGGTAGTCTGAACTCTTCCAGTGTCCAGACCCCTTGAGCAGAAATTTTGCAGAGGACACCTTCCCAGCCGGACAGGCTGGCATCCGTGGGGATCGCTGTTCAATACATGGGAAGGAAGGATTTGTCCAGCTGCAGCACAAAGCCACCATATCAGGTACTCTTTCATTCCCCAGCTCACCCGGATCTGATTGTCCAGAGACTGCGGACTCTTGTCCTATTTGGCCAGAATCTCCCTTGCAGGGACCTCGTATGGAACTATGCAAACGGAACCGCCTCGAAGGTAGGCACAGTCAAGCCCAGCACATGCATGCAAGTCCGGAGGGATTACCATCTGCTGGACAGCAGGAAATGAATTACAGCCTGCAGTTTCTGGAGTTTGTCCAAAGGAAGGATAACTCTGGCTAAGGCCGGGTCCAGAGTAAGACCCAAACAGTTCAGCTTTGTGGACGGAATCAGAACAGATTTCTGAAAATTCAGAATCCAGCCAAACACCCTAAAGCTTGTATGGTGATTTCCAGGTTCTCCACCAGAGCAGTAGGAGACTCTGCTCGCAGAAGGAGGTTGTCCAAGTAGCCCAGTACTGTGATCCCCATTGGCTTAAGAAGGCTAGCACTGGGCCAACCCTTTTGTGAAGACCCGAGGAGCAGAAGCGACCATCACTCTTTAACCACTTGCCGTCTGCTCACGTTGCTGCTACAGCAGCAACGTGGCTCGTTATCGGCTCCCGCTGTTTTCAGTCACAGCGGGAGTCGGGCCAGGGGAGGAGCGGCGGCGATCGTCGCTGCTCTTCCCCGATCGTCGAGGATTCTAGTTTGGAGATCCGCCCACCTGTGTAAACAGAGCGGGCGGATCTCCTAAGTGACAGGGAGTGACAGATCGCAGTGTTCAGCATAGCTGAACATCCGATCTGTCCCTGACTCACTCAGTCACCTCCCCCCACACACGTCAGTAAGCACCAGGCATACATTAACCCCTCCCTCTCCAATAAAATTAACCCCTTCCCTGCCAGTGTCATTTTTACAGTAACAGTGCATATATATAGCACTGATTACTGCAGTAATGTCACTGGTACCCCCAAAAGTGTCAAAAATATCAGTCAAGGGTCCGATCTGTCTGCCGCAATGTCGCAGTCCCGCAAAAAAAAAAAAACGCAGATCGCCGCCATTACTCGTTAAAAAAAAAAACAACAAAAATCTTTCCCTTAGTTAGTAAACGCAATAACTTTTGCGCAAACCAATCAAAATACACTTATTGTGATTTTTCTTTACCAAACATAGGTAGCAGAAAACAAATTGGCCAAAAATTTAAAAATAATTTTGATTTTTACATTTTTTGGGGGGGAATTTCATATAAAAAAATGTTAAAAATATTGTTATTTTTTCAAAATAAAAGCTCTTTTTTTGTTTATAGCGCAAAAAGTAAAAATCGCACAGGTGATCAAATACCACCAAAAGAAAGCTCTGTTTGTGGGAAAAAAAGGACGTAAATTTTGTTTGGGTAAGGCGTCGCACGACCGCGCAATTGTCCATTAAAGTCGCACAGCGCCGAATCGCAAAAAGTGGCCCAGACGTAAGACAGCAAAATCCTCTAGTGGTAAAGTGGTTAAAGTAAAAGGTCTTGCACTGTCCCAAAAAGAGCCTTTAAGCGGACTGGGGACAGTCGCATGTTGGAAGGGAGAACCTTACCGGAGGGTAAGAACGAAACTCGGTCTTGTAGCCAGACCGAATGACCTTGTCGACCCATCTGACTTGTATCAGGGGAGTCCACGGGTCCGGGAACCAGCGAAGACATCCCCCCCACCCCAGATACAGGTGAGGACGCACCTTCATGCTGAAGGGGCCTTGTCCGTGGGTCTGGAGAAGCCTGCTCTTGACTTGCCAGACCAAGTTTACTTGGATCCTCCAGAGGAGGCCCCGAAGGGCTCCCCGGTTGCCAGCAGCGCACCCCCCCCCCACCCTAGGAGATGGACCAGGCCACCCCACAGCCCCATCGTCAGTGAAGGAGGGGGGGTCGGATGGGGGGTGAGATGGCCCACAGGGACCACAAGACCGACGAGGGGGATGCCTAATGGGAAGAGGGGAACACAGGGGTCCAACCATCCCATGGAGAGGCCCACGTTCACCCCAAAACCCTCCAGGGGGAGACAGTTACTTATAATAACAGGAACCAGGTGGGCACCACTTCAGACAGAACCTCCTCTTTATATAAATGGGGGGGGGGGGGCTGTTGGTCTGTCGAGACCTGGTCGTATGCGACCTCGCGAGTCATTTAACTTGCAGGAGGGATATGTCACCGTCTACCAAGTGCGGAGCTAAGGTCTGCGCGTGCGCTCACTGGCCAGACTGGGGTGACCACTGGATCTAGACTATCCAGCCTGTCGCCCAGTACGGCAGTTGATTGTAGATCTCACAGTAAAAAATCCAGGAGAAGAAAAAATTCTATCCAAAGAAAAAATTGCCAGGACCAGAGATCCCAGCAAGGGACTAGGTCCTTACTCCTGACTAGGCAGAAAAAACTGAGTACCTACAGCAGAGAGAGGGAGTATACCTCCTGGGACTGCCCATAGGCATAGCCAGACTTTTTTTTCTGCCTAGTGTCATACTCCTGTAGGGGGCAATATAACCCAATGGTTAAGAATATCAGGAGCTATGTCTGTCAATGAACAAAAGAGAATGTGTATTTATTATTTTGTTTTATTATTTTTTGTTTCTGGAGCCTCTACAGCATTGCACCAGCGATTAGCAGATAACTGGTGCCATGCAGGTCTCATGCAGATTTGTCAGTGTATGTGTGTGCCCGTACATCCTGTACGGGCAAACAGATACAATCTGACAGGAAGAGAGAATGAACTACCACAGTGCTTCACACCGCCGTGGTAGTTCATTGAAAACCACAAGCCGACAGCTTGTTTTTCATTCACAGAAAACTGTGAATGAGTGACACGCTGTGAATGAGTGGCATGTTCTTTTAAATTATGACAGCTAGCAAGGGAGAGAAGATTCCCACTATCTGTCAGATCAGGGGGGGTGCGGGGACCGGTCCCTTCTTAACAAGTTACACCGTTAATTTGGTAAGGTGAAATTATCCTTTAAAAATGACAATCAATTTGATTATGTATGAATTAGGGATCGACCGATTATCGGCAAAGCTGATATATCGGGGGCCGATTTGCACTTTCCCCGGTATATCAAAAACAGCCCCTGAGGTTACCAACAATATTGCCGATATTTCTGGAAAGTGCTTGTAAGGGAGTGATGCCTACAGCTAGAGGCATCACCCCGGTACCGGCGTCCATAGCCTGTCTTATAATGACAACGATGCGGCTGAGAAGCCGCTTGGCTGTCATTACAAGCCGCGGCTCGCCCAGGTCTCCCATCCCACCAGGAGACCCGGGCAACCAGCCTGCACAGCCGCCGAAGAGAAGACCCGATCAAAGCCGCATTCAGCTCTGATCGGGTCTCCATGTAAAAACCTGGAAGTGATGTCATGACATCACTTCCGGGTACTCTGCGCCAAATTCAAAAAATTACAGCATTCAAAACAGCCAAACTTGGCGTTTTGAATGCTTTTAAGTGCAGAGGAGGGGTTTAGGGTCTTTTAGATCCCCAGATCCCTCCACGAGAGTACCTGTAAAAAAAAAAAATAAATAAATAAAAGAAAAATAATATATCTTTTTTTTTTTTTAATGTACGAAAATATCGGCCAATATCAGCCGATACCGATATGCGATGATCAAAATATCGGCAATAAAAAAAATCGATATCGGTCGATCACTAGTATGAATGCTGACAAGCTAAATAACATATTGGCCCCTTACTCTTTGTGCAACCAGATGCCAGCTGTCATACCCTAACTGGTGGCAGGTGATTATATTTGTTGTTAGGAGCAGAATTCTGTTTCCTTCTGCTGTCTATATACATAGAGCCCATTGGGATGAGTTCACTTGTGTATAAAGTTAAATCACCTTCTTCATTATCTCTGTCCTGCTGGGTTCCTCCAGCCATCCTCCTTGCACGCTCTTCTTCTTCTTGCTGCTTCTGCTGAATACGCATGTACAGAGCCCGCTGTGCAGAGGGTAAGAAATCTTTGTTAAAAGATGGCTGTGTGTCCATATTTTCGGGGTCCTCTTCAGTAGAGTGCTCATGATATTGGTGGGGATCGTCTTCTGGTATGCCCCCATAGTTGTTATAGGCATCTAGTAAAAAAAAAATATATATATATATATATAGAAATTCTGCGTTCCACTTACTGCTGAGAGAATAACACCATTAGCAAAATAGGGTTGAGGGGGACATATTTCACATCTAACTGTTAGTAGTAAATACACATTATAATGCCTAAGGACAAAAAACTATGGATGAGGTACAAAGTCTACGCTTCTAATGTTAACTATTTTATGAATACTAAGACTGCAATCACACTTGAGCATTTTTAATCGTGGGCAGATTTCAAAATGCTTTGATAAAATGAAAAAGTGCACAATGAGTTTCAGAATGCTATTCATTTTAATGGCACCCAAAAATATGGTGCGGTTTTGCTGCGATCGTTGTGTGATGAATGGTGCTGCAATCAAGACATCACGTGAAGCTTGTCACCCAAAAAAAAGTTCAGAAGCTACTTTTGGGCAACAATCTTTGCGCGATGCAGTTGGCTACGATTTATCGTGCAACAATCGCGGCAGAATTGCACCATGTTTTTAGGTGCAATTAAAATAAATGGCATCTGAAATTCGCATTGAGCGATTCCTCATTTTACCAGAGCGTTTTGAAATCATGGGCAGAATAGCAGCAATTTCAAAATGACCAGGTGTAAAAACCAGCCTAAAAGCTGGTCTATACACTGATCAAACGTTGGCTAGTTCAGTAGGGACTGGCTGATTTTCAGTGTGTGGCTATCCCCACTTAACAGAAGTCGATCGTTTCATCAACTTTAGTTGAAGGGACATGTTGGCAAAATTTTCTAGATTACTGACGGTAACTGCTAATGCGCGTGCTGGAGTCAGAATACAATGTCTAGGTGGGAGGGATTTCTCCAACCAGCTCGTCTGTTAGTAGCAATCGGTTCATTTTTTCTGATCATCCTACTGCCTGAATAAAAAATAAAAAGTACAGTACAAAAAAAGTACATTGCCAGCTTACGATGGAATTCATTATTAGGAATAAAAATGTCAGATATGCATGGCTCAAATACACTTCCACATTTGCAGTTGAACATCTGTTTTAATAGAAACGTGTTGTTAAGCTGGCCATGCACTGTTAAGTTTCCTTCACTCAGCCAGCGAGCTGAATGAAAAAAAGTAAGACATCCTTCGATTTACAAAAATGAGGGGGATAGAGGACCCCCCCCCAGGACATTGTATCCTGACAGCAGGATTAGTCACTTGGCTGCAGCCGCTGAGACGCTAAGTTTCCCTTCAACAGAAGTCAAATAAATAATCAACTTCTGTTGAGTGGGACTTCCACACCGATCAAAATCTGGCTGGTCCTTTTTTGAACGGGCCAAATTTCGATCTGTTTATGGCCAGCTTTAGCACTACTGGCCAGCTTTTATTACTGAAAACATGTATATATGTTCTCGTCACCAGCTGCTGTAGTTAACCTCCTTGGCGGTAATCCCGAGCGTGACTCGGGGTTGATTTTTCATATCAGGAACGGTAACCCCGAGTCACGCTCGGGGTGGATTGCAGAGAGCGCAGCGGTGTTCTCTTACCTTATCCTGGCGATCCAGCGATGATCTCTCATTGCTGAGATCGCCAGCCGAGAGTCCCGCCGCTCCTCCGTCCCTCCGTCGGTCTGATCACTTCCTAGTTCCGTTCCCTGCAGCAGCAATGCTGCATGGGAGCGGAACTAGGGAGGGAAATTCAAAAAAAAAAAAAAAAAAAACGTTGCACAAAACACATTTTATATTATATATATATATATATATATATATATATATATATATACACACACACACTGTATATATTTTATATATATATATATATATATATATATATATGCACACACACACATATATATATAAAATTATATTATTGATTCAATTATAATTCATGCGTTATATATTATATATATATATATATATATATATATATATATATATATACACATATATATATATATATAACACATGAATTATAATCTAATCAATAATATAATTTTATTATATATATTATATATTAAATAATAAAATTATATTATTGATTCGATTATAATTCACGTGTTTGTGTTTCAAATTTATCACATCTGGGATGTCTACTAGACTCTTGTTTTGGTCAGGTTTAAGTCAGTAATTACTAAGAATTGTAGGCCTAATACATAACGCCAAATTTCCATGAAAAGAATTGTACCGCTTTTGGTATGTAATTCCTGACATAATCATACCGCCAGGGAGGTTAACTATAGTCAGTTTTAAAGCGTGTCAGATATAATTGCTAAAATAAACTAAGGCGGTATAGCCTGTATAAAAAAAAAAATGCAGAATAAAATTTCTAATTGAAAGAAAATGAAATGAGCTTCTTCTAAAACGCATACAAATTTAAGCAATAGCAGCTCTTATACTTCTGTCCCCAGAAATTGTTTCTAATATTCCAGGCAAAAAGGCAACCATATGCCACACAGCCTAATATAATTCCCTCCCATGTCTCCCCTCTTAGTTGAAATTCTTAATGCATTTAATGGCCAATTTTACCTGAAAAACTGAGTGAATAAAACCAGGATACCTAAAATAGGAACTCTGACTTAACTGTAAACTCCTTTTCTTGGAGTACAGTATAAGACAAAGGACTGGTATTCATACACCATGGATTATATGCTGCTACCTTCAAATGAATGGACACTGACTAATAAACCTTTTGCTAGGGCCGCCCCTAAAGTGTAACCATATAACCCTGCCAACTGCATGAGACTCCAGTTTTTTTAGCAAGCAATGAGTGGTGACCAAGACACACAGGGAAACGACCGGTATCCTGTGCTGTTCTCCAACATAAGGAAATTAGAAGTCAAAATTCCTATTATTTTAACAGTACAGGAGTTGTGTTCATAGACTATGAGACACACCCAGGCAATAAAACGAAGGGGTGGGCAACACAGCAACTTAGAACTGCCAACAGGCACGCAAGAAAAACAAGGGTTAAGTAACCCGAACAGATACTGATATAACAGTTTTCTGTTGAAGCTCGCATCTGCTGAGGTCTTAACACCCACCTGATAGAACCTGGAAAACAGAAAACATGTGAACAGAGGACCAGGGGGCACCCTTACAAATCTGGAATACAGATGTTTGATGCTGAAAAGTCAAAAATTCACCAACAGTTCTGCTTAAATGGGTTCTAATGGGAAAGGGAGGAAACTTTTCCTTAATGTGATACTAAAGGAAAAACCAAAGTGGTGTAATCTGTCACTAGCATTAACAAAGCAGTCTTTGTTTTTCTACATCCCCTGTTTTTTACTTGTTGATACTGTGGTTGTTTTTCAATCGCCTGTGACCAAGCTATTAAACAAAAGAGGCAGTTAGAGGGTTGAGACAAACCATTTAACGCGGACAAAAGGAAAAAACTGGATTTTTGACTTACCGTAAAACCCTTTTCTCTTAAGCTCATTGACAGACGCAGGACTCATATCTTGATATCCCGCAGCTATGTCCAAACTCTTGCCCTCCAGCTGTTCAGGAACTACAATTCCCATCATGCCTAGTTTTTTCTGTGAATGTCAGAGATTTACAATGCCTCATGGGAATTGTAGTTCCTTAACAGCTGGAGGGCCGTAGTTTGGACACCCGTGCGTAGGGTATTGCTGCCCCTACAGGAGTAGGACACTAGGCAGAAAAAAAGTTCTGGCTACACCTATGGGCAGTCCCAGGGGGTATACCCTCTCTCTTCCTGCTATAGGATGTCAGTTATGTAACAAAGCAGAGTCAGAGAAACCACACCAACCCAACTCAAAAATAGAGGGGGGGTACTGCGTCTGTCAATGAGCTTAAGAGAAAATAATTTTACGGTAAGTCAAAAATCCAGTTTTCTCTGTCACTCATTGACAGACGCAGGACTCATATCTTGATATCAGTAGGGACGTCCCAAAGCAGAGCCATAATTGAGGGGTGGGACAGCAGAAAAAAACAGTCCACAAGGCTAAAACATAGTCAACCAGGAAACATAGGACTCATCGGAACAAGAAGATTATACCCACCTGAAAACAAACAGAACCCCCAAGGTAAGCCAAGGGTGCCCTCAAGCAGCCAAAAGAGGCATCCGCAGATGCCAGCACATCAACCTTATAAAACTTTGTAAAGGTATGAACAGACGACCAGGTAGCCGCCTTGCAAACCTGAAGTACAGATGCCTGATGGCAAAAAGCCCAGGAAGCACTAAGTGCCCGAGTAGAGTGCGCCTTAACAGGGAAATGAGGAACCTGAGCCTTAATCGGATAAGCCTGCACCACCGTCTGCCTGATCCATCTGGAAATAGTCGCAGCAGATGCAGGCAGGCCTTTTCTAGGGCCAGCCGTGATCACAAAGAGCGATTCTGACTTACGAAAAGAGTCAGTAGTTGCCAGGTACACCCTGATTGCCCGAACCACATCCAAAGTGTGCAGTGCAAATTCCTTAGGATGGATTGGCTTAGGACACAAGGAAGGCAACACGATATCTTCATTAAAGTGAAAACTGGAAACCACCTTCGGAAGGAAGGACGGATCTGGACGAAGAACCACTTTATCCCTATGAACCACCAGATAGGGGGAATGACAGGACAACGCAGCCAGTTCTGACACCCTGCGCGCAGAAGTAATAGCCACCAAGAAGGCCACCTTCTGGGATAAGGTAAGCAGGGGAATTTCACTAATATTTTCAAAGGGAGGTTTCTGGAGAACCGACAGCACCAAATTAAGGTCCCAGGGTGGCAATGAAGGGCACAACGGAGGTACCAGGTGCCGCACCCCCTGGATGAAATTTCGCACCAGGGAATGAGTGGCCAGTGGCCTCTGGAAGAAAATTGCCAAGGCCAAGACCTGACCCTTGATAGTACTTAAAGCCAGCTTCTGCTCAACTCCCCGTTGAAGGAAGGCCAAGATCCGAGCCACCGAGTAAGAATGTGGAGGAACACCAAGGAACTCACACCACGCAATATACGACTTCCACGTACAATGATAGATCTTCCTAGAAGTCGCTTTCCTCGCTTTAAGCAGAGTAGGAATAACTGAAGCAGACAATCCCCTGTCCTTCAGCACCTGGCTTTCAACAGCCAAGCCGTCAAAGCAGGATGGAAGATTGGCCCCTGAGACAGTAGATCCTCCCTGAGAGGAAGTCGCCATGGAGCGTCTGCAACTAGCCTGACCAAGTCGGCGTACCAGGCCCGACGAGGCCAGTCCAGAGCCACAAGAATGACTGGAATTCCTTCCGCCTCTATCCTGCAAAGAAGTCTCGGTAGCAACTTGAGAGGAGGAAAGGCATACAGCAGCTGATACTGCCCCCACAGGGCCACCAGCGTGTCTGTGGCGTCTGCCAGAGGATCCCGGGAGCGGGCTACAAACCTCTGCACTTTCCTGTTTATCTGGGACGCCAACAGATCCACATCTGGGGTGCCCCACCGAAGGCACAGCTGGTGAAACACCTCCGTATGGAGAGACCATTCCCCTTGATCCAAGGTCTGTCGGCTGAGGAAATCCGCCTGCCAATTTTCCACGTCTGGAATGTGAACAGCGGAGAGAGCTGGAACAAAACGTTTCGCCCATCGGAGGATGCCGGCCACTTCCAAGGCCGTAAGGACACTTTTGGTGCCCCCTTGGTGATTGACATAAGCCACAGCCATGGCATTGTCCGATTGAATGCGCACTGGACAACCCTGAAGATTCTCGGTCCAGTGAACCAGGCAAAGCCTGAATGCTCTCAGTTCCAATACATTTATCGGCAACCTGGATTCTTCCAGGAACCAGATTCCCTGAGCAGAAAACCTGCCGAGAACCCCTCCCCACCTGGATAGACTGGCATCCGTGGTGACAATCGTCCAATAGATCCGAAGAAAGGATTTTCCTTGAATGAGCATTGGAGACCGAAGCCACCATATCAGGGACTCCGCTCAGCCGGATCTGATTGTCCAGGGAAACAGGATTCCTGAGAAACAGGATTCCTGAGAAGAATCTGCTTCTGGAGGGTCCTCGTATGAAACTGAGTGAAAGGTACCGCCTCCAAGGACGCCACCATCAGTCCCAGAACTCTCATACAAGTCCTAAGGGACGACCATTGGCTGGAAAGCAACAGCTGAGTCGCTGTCTAGAGTTTGTGGAGTTTTTCCGAAGGGAGAAACACCTTGGCTAAGGACGAATCCAAAGTCAGGCCCAGATAGTCCAGTCTCCTGGAGGGAACCAGGGACGACTTCTTCAGGTTCACAATCCACCTGAACTCTTCCAAAGATTTCATGGTGATCTCCAAATTTGTCATCAGAGCCTGTGGAGACTCCGCACGGAGAAGGAGGTCGTCAAGGTAGCCCAGGACCGATATTCCCCGTTGTCGCAACAGCGCCAGGACCGGAGCCAAAACCTTTGTGAGGACCCACGGAGCTGAGGCGAGACCAAAGGGTAATGCCACAAACTGATAATGGTCCTCTCCCACTGCAAAGCGCAGAAAACTTTGGTGTCCTGCGTAAATGGGAATGTGAAGGTAGGCATCTTTGATGTCTATGGAGGCCAGAAAATCCCCCTGATGCAGGGAGGCCACCACCGTGCGAATGAATTCCATCTTGAATTTTTGCACCTGTACGAAACAATTCAGTGCCTTCAAGTCCAGGATTGGACGTACCTTGCCCTCCTTCCTGGGCACTGTGAACAGATTTGAGTAAAAACCCCAAAAAAGTTCCGCACACGGAACCGGAACTATTACTCCCTGTTGTACCAAGTCCTGTACTGCCCCCAACAGAGCCCGTAAGCGATCCGGGGACAGTCTCACATTGGAAGGGAAGAACTTTACCGGTGGAACTGATCAAAACTCGATCTTGTACCCCGACCGTATGACCTCGTGAACCCATTTGTCTTGAATCCGGGAGAGCCACGGGTCTGGGAACTGGCAAAGACGTCCCCCCACTCCTGATATGGGTGGGGGCGCACCTTCAGGCTGAAGTGGCCTTGTCCTCAGGTCTGGAGGATCTAGATTTTTGTTTTCCAAACCAGGGTCGCTTGGACCCCCCCGAGGGGGCCTTGAAGGGCTTCGCCTTGTCGACTGATCCAGAGGGACGAAAAAACTTCTTGTGTGCTGAAAAGGAGGGTCCCCATCTGCGACGGGGGTCCTTACCCTTGGTAGCTTGCGGGAGAAAGGTGCTCTTGCCCCCCAGTGAGACCTTTGATAATATCATCCAAGGTAGCTCCAAACAGGCGATCCCCCTGAAAGGGGAGATCAGTTAAGGCTTTCTTTGAAGCCTGATCCGTAGACGAGCACTTCAGCCACAGCATGCGCCGGAGCACCACTGCCGAAAACGACAAATGCCCCAGCATTGGAGCAGTATCCAGTGCGGCATTGCAAACAAGTTGCAGCCCTTGCACCATTTGGTCCAGCAGTTCCGAAACGACAGGGGGAAGGTGTCTCCCCTCCAGGTCACAACGTAGCAACCTAACCCATTCCGTTAATGTTTGCGAAACCAGGGCAATGGTAAACAGCGGTCTTAAGGCAGACCCCGCTAGGGAGAACATAGTGCGGGACACAGACTCCGCCCTACACTCCACCGGATTCCTAAAGGATAAGGAATTCTCCACCGGGATCACAGTAGCTTTATTCAGTCTGGAGACCGGCGGATCCACCGTAGACGGCACCGTCCACTTTTTAATGAGGGACTCTTCAAAAAGGTAGCCCCTAGCAATCCGCTTAGGCATCCCAGGGGAGCATTTCAGACGGTCCCATTCTTAAGTATATCGCCAAAGCATGCGGGAAAAGGAAAAATCTGTGTCACACTGGAGGGTTTGCGAGTGCCAAAAGCAACCTGCGCATCAGTCGCAGCTGCGTCCTCCATCTTTAGGGTATCACGTACAGACACAATCAGTGCATCCACCAGCGCCTTGTCTTGCGCGGCAGCGGAGGCAGAAAGGTCATCCTCACTATCAGAGGAGACAGGGCGCGAGGCAGTAGACCCGGAAGGAAGACATGTGTCAGCAGCGACCGATTCAGACTCAGAGTCTGAGGCATCAGACGAGGCAGGGGTAGGTGGAGCGCGTTTTCTAGCACCTCACCTCTGAAAGACCACCTCCACCTGGGACACAAACAAATCCAGGACCGCCAAAAGCGCATCTAGTCAGCTGGGAACCTGAGGGCCTTGCAGCGGCCTTCGAGGGGATCAGGTAGGGACACATGTACAGCAGGGTCCATGTTCCACCAGGGGAACCCTTTAGCAAAATTTAAAATAAGTGTTTTTTTTTTTTGGAAAATGTCTCGCCTGCAACATCGCCCCCAAGTGGTCAAACAGCGTGCCGAGAGACCCCCAGCAGAGAGAGAGAGACCCCCCCAAGGCTCACCAACCCACAGCAAGATGCACCAGAAGGCCCAGAGTATCCCAGCAGCACGTGTCAGCAGCGATCTTCCTCTCAAAAGAAAGCCTGCAGAGCGGAGTGCCTGGTTCTTAGGAGGTTCCTGGTTCCTCCAGGACCCCCACACATTGATGCGATGCACTGAAATGCGAGCCGGGTGTACCAAGATGGCCACCTCCATGCAGAGCACACAAGAGGCTACAAGGCTACAAGAAAATGGCAGCCCGCACGGGCCGCGGCGGTAAAGGGGACCCCCGGGCCCCCCCCCAGGCAGACAGAGGAGAGAATGGCAGATGGGCCCTGGGAAGGCAGGTAGGACCCCCCCGCACAACGTCCATCAGTTGCCGGCGGCACACCCCACCCCCATTTGCGGCCTGTTATCCAGATACAGCCCCCTGTAGCATAACAAATGGGACAGAGGGGAATCCGAGATGGCAGCGCTGGAGAAGAAATTTTCAAGGAAAGTATTTCTTCTAAAAGGTAAGTGCGACCCGGGACAGTACAGAGGCTATCCATTGTGGAATGTACTAGCCCTGACTGTCCCGGGGGTATTTTTAGCTAAATTTCACCCCCCGAGGCCGGAACTCCGCTTTAAGATAACTTATTTTAAACTAATCATTTTAACTTTTCTTTAACCACTTGCCGACCGCCACAAGTACATATACTGCGGCGGTCAGCCCCTCACAGGCAAAGTGACGTATGGGTACGTCACTAGCCTGTGAGGCTCTGGGGAGCGAGCGCGCTCCCGCTCGGCCAAGGACCCCCCCCCCGCGCGCGCGCGCGTGCCCGGCGGACCCGATGTCCGCCGGGCACTCGCGATCGTCCGTGACAGCGGGAGAAAGGCAGGCGGCTGATGTAAACAAGCCATCTGTCATTCTCCCCTGTGTAAGAACAGTGAACATACGGTTCTACTATGTAGGACCGTTGTTCACCGTTCCTACACCACAAGCCACAGCCAATCACAGTAAGAATCACGCCCCTAGGGACACACACCACCCCTCCCTCTCAAAAAAAGTTAACCCCTTCACTACCAGTGTCATTTTACAGTAACAGTGCATATGTATAGCACTGATTACTGTATTAATGTCACTGGTAACCCCAAAAGTGTCAAAAATGTCAGTCAAGGGTCCGATCTGTACGCCGCAATGTCGCAGTCCCACAAAAAAAAATCGCAGATCGCCGCCATTACGCGTTAAAAAACAAAAAACCAACAAAAATTACAAAAATCTTTCCCTTAGTTAGTAAACGCAATAACTTTTGCGCAAACCAATCAAAATACGCTTTTTGCAATATTTTTTTTTACCAAAAATATGTAGCATAAAACAAATTGGCCTAAAATATTAAAACATTTAGATTTTTACATTTTTTTGGGGGGGGAATTTCATATAAAAAATTTAAAAAAAATTGATTTTTGTAAGAACTTACCGTAAAATCCTTTTCTCTTAAGCTCATTGACAGACGCAGTCCTCTTTGATTAATATCAAATTGGGTTATACTGCCCTCTACAAGAGTAGGACACTAGGCAAGAGGAAAACGTTCTGGCCACACCTTAGGGGCAGTCCCAGAGGGTATATCCTCTCTCTCTCTGCTACAGGATGTCAGTTATGTCACAAAGCAGTGTCAGAGACTTTAACCCAACCCAACTCAAAAATAGAGGGGCGGGTACTGCGTCTGTCAATGAGCTTAAGAGAAAAGGATTTTACGGTAAGTTCTTACAAAAATCCATTTTTCTCTGTCGCTCATTGACAGACGCAGTCCTCTTTGATTAATGTCAAATTGGGACGTGCCAAAGCAGTGCCACAAATGAGGGGTGGGATAACGGAAATAAAAATCCAATCCAGAAGGCCCAACCGGTGCCAACTAGAAGTCTTAAAGGCTCATCAGACAAAAGGATGAGACTCAACTGAAAACCCAACAGAAAAAAACCCTCGAGGTAGACCACCGGTCTCCTCAAATAGCGGCCTGAAGAACCTTGCGGCCAAAAGAGGCATCCGCCGATGCCATCACATCAACTTTATAAAATTTTGCAAAGGTATGCACCGATGACCATGTAGCCGCCTTGCAAACCTGAAGCACTGACGCCTGGTGGCGAAAAGCCCAGGAAGCACTAAGCGCCCGAGTGGAGTGCGCCTTAACAGGGAACGGAGGCTCCCGACCCTTAATAGAATAAGCCTGTACCACCGTCTGTCTGATCCATTTGGAGATAGTCGCGGCAGATGCAGGCAACCCCTTCTTAGAGCCATCCGTGATCACAAAAAGTGAATCCGTCTTACAAAATGAATCTGTAGTATTCAAGTATACCCTGATCGCCCGAACCACATCCAAGAAATGCAACGCGAATTCCCGAGGATGAGTGGGCTTAGGACACAGGGAAGGCAATACAATGTCCTCATTCAAATGAAACTCTGAAACCACCTTAGGAAGGAAGGATGGATTCGGACGAAGAACAACCTTGTCCCTATGAACCACCAGATATGGGGAACGACAGGATAATGCGGCCAGTTCTGACACCCTGCGTGCAGAAGTGATAGCCACCAAGAAGGCCACCTTCTGGGATAAAGTAAGCAAGGGAATCTCCCTGATATTTTCAAAGGGAGGTTTCTGAAGAACCGACAACACCAAATTAAGATCCCAGGGAGGCAAGGGTGCACGCACCGGCGGAGCCAGGTGCCGCACTCCCTGGATGAAACTCCGCATCAAGGAATGAGTAGCAAGAGGCTTCTGAAAGAAGATTGCTAACGCTGAAACCTGACCCTTGATGGTGCTCAAGCACAGTTTTTGCTCAACCCCCTTTTGCAGAAAGGCCAATATTCGGGCCACCGAGTAAGAACGTGGAGGGAACCCAAGGGATTCACACCACGCGATACAAGACTTTCATGTGCGATGATAGACTTTTCTGGAAGTCGCTTTCCTTGCTTTAATTAGAGTAGGAATAACTGAAGCTGACAATCCTTTGTCCTTCAGCACCTGGGTCTCAATAGCCAGGCCGTTAAAGCCAGCGATCGTAAAGCAAGATGGAAGACCGGTCCCTGCGACAGCAGATCCTCCCTGAAAGGAAGTCGCCAAGGAACGTCTGCGATCAGCCTGATCAGGTCGGCGTACCAGGCCTGACGAGGCCAGTCCGGAGCTACCAGGATAACTGGGATTCCCTCCACCTCTATCCTGCGAAGAAATTTCGGCAGCAACTTGAGAGGAGGGAAGGCATACAGTAGCTGATACTGCCCCCAGGGGGCGACCAGCGCGTCTGCTAGAGGATCGCGGGAGCGAGCTACAAACCTCTGCACTTTCCTGTTGAGCTGAGATGCCAACAGATCCACATTCGGGGTGCCCCAACGAAGGCACAGTTGGTGGAATACCTCTGGATGAAGAGACCATTCCCCTTGATCCAGAATCTGACGGCTGAGATAATCTGCCTGCCAATTCTCCACCCCCGGAATGAATACCGCGGAGAGAGCTGGAACAAATCGTTTCGCCCAACGAAGAATGCTGGCCACTTCTATGGCCGCCAGGACACTCTTGGTGCCCCCCTGGTGATTGACGTAAGCCACCGCTGTGGCATTTTCCGACTGGATCCGCACCGGGCTACCCCGGAGCTGCTCGGTCCAATGAAACAGACAAAGTCTGATCGCTCTCAGTTCCAGTACATTTAATCGGTAACCTGGACTCTTCCAGGGACCAGAGCCCTTGAGCAGATAATTTGCCGAGAATTCCTCCCCACCCGGATAGACTGGCATCCGTGGTGACAATCGTCCAGTATATTGGAAGAAATGACTTCCCCTGGCTGAGCATTGGAGATCGAAGCCACCAGACCAGAGACTCCCTGGTCCGCTCGCTCAGTCGGATCCGATTGTCCAGGGAATCAGGATTCCGGTTCCATTTGAGAAGAATATCCTTTTGAAGGATTCGGGTATGGAACTGGGCAAATGGTACTGCCTCGAAGGAAGCCACCATCAGACCCAGGACCCTCATGCAAGTCCGAAGGGAAGGCCAGTTGACGGATAGTAACAACTGAATCGTTGATTGAATCTTCCGGAGTTTCTCCGCAGGGAGAAACACTTTTGCCATGGATGTGTCTAAAATTAGACCCAGATACTCTAGCCTCCTGGTGGGAACCAGATATGACTTCTGCAGGTTCACCAGCCACCCGAACTCTTGCAAAGAGATCATGGTGATCTCCAAGTTTAGCAACAGAGTCTGCGGAGATTCCGCACGGAGCAGAAGATCGTCTAGGTAACCTAGAATCGATATGCCTCGCTGTCGCAACAGCGCCAAAACTGGGGCCAACACCTTTGTGAAGACCCGGGGAGCCGAGGCGAGACCAAAGGGTAACGCCGCAACCTGATAATGGTTCTCTTCTACGGAAAATCGCAGGAAACGCTGATGTCCTGCATAAATGGGAATGTGAAGATAGGCATCTTTGATGTCTATGGACACCAGAAAATCCCCCTGATGTAGGGAGGCCGCTACTGTGCGAATGGACTCCATTTTGAATTTTTGTACCCTGACAAAAAGATTGAGTGCTCTTAAGTCCAGAATTGGACGCACCTTGCCCTCTTTTCTGGGTATTGTGAATAGGTTCGAATAGAACCCCTGAAAACGCTCTGTCCAAGAAACGTGGACCACCACTCCTTGTTGCATCAAATCCGTTACTGCCCCCCGCAAAGCTTCTAAGCGATCCGGGGATAGTCGGATATTGGAAGGGAAGAATCGCACCGGTGGAAGTGATCGAAACTCGATCTTGTATCCCGACCGTATGACTTCGCGAACCCATTTGTCCGGGATTCTGGAAAGCCATGGATCCGGAAACCGGTGAAGACGTCCCCCCACCCCAGATATGGGTGGGGGCGCACCTTCAGGCTTTAGTAGTCTTATCTTCAGCTCTGGAAGAGCCGGACTTCTGTTTACCCGACCAGCGCCCCTTGAATCCTCCTGGAGGGGCTTTGGAAGGCTTTGCCTTTTCGCCAGCCCCAGCGGAGCGGAAAAACTTTTTATGAGCGGAAAAGGAAGGCCCCCGTCTATGACGAGGTCCTTTACCCTTAGTATTCTGTGGCAAAAAAGTGCTCTTGCCCCCAGTAAGATCCTTGATAATCTCATCCAAGGTGGCCCCAAATAGGCGATTCCCCTGAAAGGGGAGATTAGCCAAAGCTTTTTTGGAACCTTGATCCGCCGACCAGCACTTTAACCACAGCACACGCCTGAGGACCACTGCTGAAATCGATGCACGCCCCAACAATGGAGTGGCATCCAGAGCGGCGTCACAGACAAACTGTAGCCCTTGTATCATCTGCTCCAGCAAGTCTGATACTGCCGGGGGGATGCTTCTCCCCTCCAAATCCCGGCGTAACAACTTTCCATTCTGTCAATGTTTGTGAAACCAAACCAATTGCAATCACTGGCCTAAAGGCTGACCCGATCAGGGAAAAGATGGAGCGGGACACGGCTTCCACCTTACGATCCACCGGATCCCTAAAGGACGGGGCGTCCTCCAATGGGATAACCGTAGCTTTATTTAGTCTGGAAATTGGTGAATCCACCAATGGTGGTACTGTCCATTTTTTAAGGAGGGATTCCTCAAACAGATAACGCCTAGCAATGCGTTTGGAAATACCAGGGGTTCGTTTTGGACGACCCCATTCCTCTTTAATTATATTACCAAAACATTTGGGCAAGGGAAACACCCTCGCCATCTTGGTAGGCTTGGTAGTACCAAAAGGAATTTCAGTATCAGCTATCTCTGCCGGTGTAACCTCAAGACTTAAGGTTTCCCGGACAGACACAACTAGTGCATCCACCAACGCTTCTTCTTGTGCTATGGCGGAGGCAGAAACGTCCTCCTCACTGTCTGAGGAGACCGTACCCGAGACACAAGCCCCAGAAGAGGGACCTGCAGCTCTAGTTACAGGCTCAGAATCTGTATCTGAAGTGTCAGATGAAATCGGGGTAGGCGGGGGTCGCTTCTTTGCGCCCCGTCCCTGACAGGCCACCTCCACCCGGGATACAAAAGACTCCAAAACCGCTGACAATGCATCAATAGTAAGTGGGGAACTGGAGGGTCCTGCGGCCACCTCGAGGGGATCAGGTGGGGATATATGTGTGGCAGGGTCCATGACTAATCCAGGGACACTTGCCAGCAAACAAAGATTGCAAAAAAAAAAAAAAACTTTTTTTTTTTTTTATGTGTAATCCCCCAGCGCAACAGCGCCCCTCAGCGTTACCTGCTTTGGACCCCCACAGAGAGAGAGAGAGAGAGACCCCAAGGGCTCACCACCTAATGCAGAGAAGCTTCTACCAAACTGCTCTCAGCGCTGTCCTTTGCAGAACAGGAAGTCTTGTGAATAGTTTTCCCGGGTAAAGGAGGCGGCTCCGCCCCTTTACACGCCTTCCGGCGCTCCCACTGCTACTCCTCGAGGTAGCTGGGCATATCAAACATGGCCGCCCCATGCAGGAGACACCAGGCTACGCCAAAATGGCGGCCTGCGCGGCCTGTGGAAAGATGGCGGCTAACTCATGCGGCCTGCGGGAGGATGGTAGCGGCCTGCGGGATCCGTGCGGCCTGCGGAAGGAGGGCGGCGGCCTGCGGATCTCGTGTGGCTTGCGGGAGGATGGCGGCGGCCTGCGGGATCCGTGCGGCCTGCGGCAGGAGGGCGGCAGCCTGTGGATCTTGTGCAGCCTGCGGGAGGATGGCGGCCTGCGGACGGCCTGCGGAAGGATGGCGGTGGCCTGCTGAATCGTGCGGCCTGCGGGAGGATGGCGGTAGTCCATGTAGCTGCATCACTATGCATTGGGTAGGTGCTTGATTATATCACCCTTTTACATGACTATTTCAACTAGTAACGTCAGCCCCTCTCTCCATCCTTGACCCCAGTCATGGCTTCCTCCTCTTACAGCGCCTTTTCTTTACAGTGACTATCAGATAGTCAGCTCCCAAACCAAGCCTCCTGGAGTGTATCTCTTATTCACCAAATCACACTATCAAGAGGGAGATCTGTGAAACATGTCATAGGATAGAAGGGGAACCCTAGGATCAAGAGGGTCCGACCATCCACAGAGGGGCCTGTATCCATCCCAAAACCCGACAGGGGGGGAGGGGGAACATTCTACTCACCATACCGGAACCGGCGGGCACCCACTCCTAACAGAACCCCTCTCCACCGAGGTGGGGGGGCTGTCGACAAATACGGACGCCATGACTCAGTTTCCGACTGGTCGTAGGCGTCCTGGCCAGACGTTTAACTCGCAGGGCCAGTCCCCGTCCAGCGGGACTATGTCGCAGGCCGACCCAGCGCGGAGCTAGGGCCTGCACACGCTCGTAAGCTGACTGGGGTGACCACTGGATCTCAACATCCAGCCCGTCGCCCAGCTCCAGCATAATTGTTAACATGTGTCGCGGCCGATCCAGCGCGAAGCTGGAATCTGCACGCGCTTGTAGGCCGGCTGGGGTGACCACTGGACCTCAATATCCAGCCCGTCGCCTAGATCCGGCATCTTTGCTTGAAGATCTCACAGGAACAACTGGAGAAAAAAAGCTAACTAAAAAGAATTTATCTAATAAATCTTGCCAGGACCAAAGATCCCAGCAAGGAACTTAGGTCCTTACTCCTGACTAGACAGAAAAAAACTGACATCCTGTAGCAGAGAGAGAGAGGATATACCCTCTGGGACTGCCCCTAAGGTGTGGCCAGAACGTTTTCTTCTGCCTAGTGTCCTACTCCTGTAGAGGGCAGTATAACCCAATTTGATATTAATCAAAGAGGACTGCGTCTGTCAATGAGCGACAGACAAATATTGTTATTTTTGCAAAATTGACGCTCTATTTTTGTTTATAGCGCATGATCAAAAAATTGCACAGGTGATCAAATACCACTAAAAGAAAGCTCTGTTTGTGGGGAAAAAAAGGACGTCAAATTCGTTTAGGTACAGCGTTGCAGGACCGTGCAATCGTCCGTTAAAGTCACGCAGTGCCGAATCGCAAAATACCCCCTGGTCAGGAAGGGGGTAAAATCTTCCGTGGCTTAAGTGGTTAATAGCACTCAAGTGCCAGCTCAAGAGTGAGAATCCCTGAAACAGTATTTGGAGAAGGACTGCTGTCCCCTGAGTGAAAGCAGTGGTCTATCTGCAGCAATCCCACCCACCGCTTGCACAGTCACATATTTTCTCCAATCAGAGAAGCTCATGCTTCCTGCCAATTGGGTGTAGTTATAACTGTGCAGTGGACTGTTAAAGAAGCAAACAAAAAAAAAATCATCAGCAGACCATTTTGTACCAATATGAATATGGTGGTAAGTTTACTTCAGAGGACCCAACATCATCTGTGCTGTGCTCCCTTCCACTAGGATATTAGTCTGAGCACCACAGCTCACGCAGAAGCAGAAAGATTTGATTGCTCTGGATGCTAAGACTTTTCTATTAGTTCACACCTATTCAGCCCACACACCTACAAGCAGAAGACGTGATATTTTTTCTAACTGGGTGCCTAGGGACATGGATATGCTAGAACCATTTCATTTTTCATGAAACAGGTTTGTTTTGTTCCCAACATTTCACTGGAGTCAAGATTTCCAGATATAAAGCAGTTCACACTGCCATTTAAATTTACAAAGAACTGAGAAAAAAAAATCGGCCGTAGAAAGGTTTTACTCTACTAATAAGCATTAGCTTTTGCTACAGAGGAATACTTTGTACCTAAAAAGCTGAACTCCAGGAATAAAAAATTTCATTTACATTTATTTTTCAAAGGACAAAAACAATAAAAATCCACTTTGTTTACACAACCTGGTTAAAAAAAAAAGGGGGACACCATCACTGTGCTGCACATAGCCGGTACAGAAAGCAGAGCTGTGGGCAGAACCCAAACTAAGACAGCTTATACATACTTTATTTATTTTTTTTTCATTCTACCAGCAGGTTTAATAAAAAAAAATGACCTGGTACCCCATCCACACATTATATGTGGATGGGGGAATCCTTCCAGCTGAGTTATGGTATTCTGACAGCAGGGAAACCTCCTCGTCATTAGAATACACTGATCGGTGCTGCCCGTTATAGCTGGTGGCACTGATCAATTGGGAAAAACCCAATAGGCTGGTTGTACAGAAGTTGATCGGTAAATCTACTTCTGTATAACCAGCCTACCCACACATGGATCAAAATTCAGCCAGTCCATGCTAAACTGGCCAAATTTTGATCCATGCATGGTCAGCTTAAGTGGAGAAACAAACGACGCACAAAACCAGAGCTAAAGTAACAAGGAAAAAAAAAAAGTGAAAAATACCTCCATCTCCCATCATATCAGGTCTCATCTCCATGTTCGGGTCTGGATAATATTCACCATAGAAGTCTGGGCCTGGTGGACCATCAACCATCATATCAGGTCCATCATCGGGGCCATAGGGCATCATAGGTGGACCTTCCTCCATATCCATATCATGGTGCATTGGGCCTTGAGGGCCCATAGGTCCAGGAAACCTTGGTGGAGGTGGCCCAGGGGGACCTCCTGGTTGACCAGGTGGCCTAAACAACAAAGACAAACAGTTCAGTCAATCAGAACCAAGAAAACAAATTAAAAACAGTACACATGCCAAACATCTTACCTGACACCCAATTTATGAGCCAAATGGGCAGTGGGCCGCACAACAATTTCAAAAAGGGATGGTATTTTTCGCTGGCACATTTGTGGATCCATAGGCCCAGATCCAGGACTGCCTTGCATTGTTTCCATTGGAGGACCCCCTGGTGGACTTCCAAGCATTGGTCCTTCATCTTGCATTGGAGGAAGTGGACCTCCAGGTCCACTATGCATTGGAGGCATTGGACCTCCCTCACATGGATGCATAGGGCCTCCTTGATATGGATGCAATGGTCCTTCTGGTAGTATTTGCTCTCCAGGCCCAGCAAGCATTGGGTGCATTGGGCCACCAGGCATTGGGCCCCCAGGAACTGGAATACCGGGCATTGGCTCTCCATGCAATTGATCTCCATGCATTTGTCCTCCTGACATATGGCCTCCTGGCAATAGGTGGCCACCATGAATCGGTCCACCCATCACAGGACCTTCAGGCACTAACCCAGGACCTCTGGTCATGATTTCTTCTTCTGGAGGACTTCCAGGTCCATGCATGTCTGAACCTGGCAATTGCCCACTTAGAACCGGACCTCCAGGAAGTTGAGGAACAGGAACTGATGAATCCGATGATGTTACTGGTACAGCAGGTGGTGGGGACTCTGGATCACATGGACCTGCAGTATTAGAAGGCCCTGATGGTGCTGAAGGTGTAGGCAGAAGCCCCACTCCAGGCGGTGGTTTGGGCAAGGGGTTTATGCCTTGTTTTTTCAGTTCTTCTACATCCTTTTCATCCTCAGCCCCAGCTTCTGCATCCTCCGCTAATAACTGAATAAAGAAAAAGTATAAATTCAGCTCCCTCAAAACCAAAGTAAATTTACCACATGACAAATACGGTTACAATCTAGGAACTGTTTTTAGCTTGGTAGCTTTTGTGTTTTTTCATACAGGCGATGAGCTCATAAATCCTAAATTTGTCAAATTCTGAGACTACCTGGCTTACTGCGAGCCAGATAGACAATATTTAAGGAACTGCAGCCTAGCTAAAAATAAGTGTATGGATTTATTAACCACTTAAAGACCAGCTGCAGCAGACATACTGCGGCAGGCTAGCTCTCCTGCGCAAACCGACGTATGGGTACTTCGGCTCGCGGAAGCGCGTCTCAGGCGTGCGCGCTGCCGGCATGATCGCGCGCCTGCTCTATAGCCCTGCAGCTAAGCAACCGGTCTGGCTACCGTGATGGCCGCCAGGAACCCGGCGATCGCTGCAGGGACTGACAGAAGGCAGTGTGCCGTTGTAAACCCGGCACACCGCTCATCTGTCACTGATTGAAACAGGGCTTCTCTGTTCCTGTTATTTCGGAACACAGGAGCCCTGTTTCCATCCACCAAGTCTTTTCCCCACACAGTTAGAATCACCCCCTAGGAACACATTTAACGCTTTGATCGCCCCTAGTGTTAACCCCTTCCCTGCCAGTGTCATTTTTACAGGAACAGTGCATATTTTTAGCACCGATTACTGTAATAATGTCACTGGTCCTCCCAAAAGTATCAAAAATGTCAGTAAGGGGTCCAAACGTTCCGCCGCAAAAATCGCAGATCGCCGCCATTACTAGTAAAAAATAAAAAAAAAGACATAAATCTTTCCCTTAGTTTGTAGACGCGATAACTTTCGTGCAAACCAATCAAAATACACTTATTGGGATTTTTTTTTACCAAAAAATATGTGGCAAAATACAAATTGGCCAAAAATGATGAAAAAATTTGATTTTTTTTTTTTTGGGATTGTTATCTAGCAAAAAGTGAAAAAAATGCTTTTTTTTTTTTTTTTTTTCAAAATGGTCGCTCTTTTTTTGTTATATAATCAAAAAACCCAGAGGTGATCAAATACCACCAAAAAAAACCCCCGTTGGTGGGGAAAAAAAGGACGTCAGTATTATTTGGGTACAGCGTTGCACAACCGCGCAGATGTCAATTAAAGTAACGCAGTGCCGAATCGCAAAAAATGGCCTGGTCATTAAGGGGGCAAATCCTTCCGGTCCAGAAGTGGTTAAACAAGAAGCTTTATGAATAGCTTTAATTAAAGCTTTTCTGAGATAATTATGGCTTTTGCTATTGCTGATCTCATTTTGAAAGTGCAATTTGCCCTGAAGGCAGAATGTATTTTACCTTAACGCATTCTCTGCAATAAGGTAAAAACCTTCTGCATGCAGCTCCCTCCCCAGCCCCCCTTATACTTACCTGAGCCTAATCTTGATCCAGCAATGTGCATGAGAGCAGCTGCTCTCTCGCCTCATTTGACAGATAGGCAGCAGGGGGACCCATTGGCTTCCGCTGCTGTCAATCACAGTCAGTGAGCAGAGCGCGGGGCTGAGCCATGCTCTGTGTGTCAATGTACACCCAAAGCTGGCTTGGAAACAAGCACACACGAGTGCCCCCAAAGCATGTGGCGTACAGTAGGGGCTCTCAGCAGTGGGGTGGGGCCTGAAGCACTGGTGGGGGACCCCAAAAGAGGAGGGATGGGGCTGCTTTGTGCAAAATGATTGCACAGAGAAGGTAAGTATGATATGTTTGTTAAAAAAGAAAAAAATCTGCCTTTAGAATTACTTTGAACTAACCCCCTGGCTTTAATACTTCAATGACCATGAACAAGCATTCAGACTGTAAAAGTTATGCTATCTGTATACTTGTTCTGTGTTAGGTACAGAATGGGGTTTATTTACTAAAGGCAAATGCGCTGTTCACCTACAAGTGCACTTGGAAGTGCAATTGCTATAGATCCGAGGGGGACATGCAAGGAAAAAAAAAACAGCATTTTTGCTTGCACATGATTGGATGATAGAAATCAGCAGAGCTTCCCCTCAAATCTACAGCGACTGCACTTGCATTGCACAGTGGATTTGCCTTTAGTAAATCATCCCCATAGTTTCAAAGGAACAGGGTCAGTACGACAGCCAGATGTCTACCATTGGCAGAATGAAAAGCAAGGTACAGTACCACTATTTAACCCCTTGACGCCGATGGAACGCAAAAAGGCTGCCTCGGCTTCAGGGGGTTGTACAGGCGTGATGCCTGCAGCTAGAGGCATCACCCCAATACCGTTTAGTGCCGACAATTGTCTTTCTTGTAATGACAACCGATGCGCATGAGTAGCTGCTTGATTGTCATTACAGGGAGTGGGAGTGGGAGGGGAAGGGGAAGCCCCCCCCCCTCCCCCCACGGGGTTGCCCGGGTCTCCCGTCCTATCTGCCGGCTGGCTGTAAACGGAAAAAGCGGCTCTGATCGGGTCTCCAATGTACAAACCCGGAAGCAATGTCATGATATCACTTCCAGGTACAAGAGCCTTAAAGGCGCAAGATTTAAAAAAAAAAAAATTACAACATTCAAAACAGCCAAACTTGGCATTTTGAATCCTTTTAAGTGCAAAGGAGGGATTTGGGGTCTTTTAGATCCTATAATCCTCCATAAAGAGTACCTGTCACTGCCTATTACTGTCACAAGGGATGTTTATAACCAAGGCAGACTTCTGTAGATTCAGAATCCAGCCGAACTCCTTCAGGGTCCGTATGGTGATTTCCAGGTTTTCCACCAGCGCAGTAGGAGACTCTGCTTGCAGAAGGTTGTCCAAGTAGCTCAGGACCGCGATCCCCCGCTGACATAACAATGGTAGCACTGGGGCCAACATTTTTTTGAAGACCCGAGGAGCAAAGGCGAGACCAAAGGGTAACGCCACTAACTGATAATGCTCCTCTCCCACGGCAATGCAGAGAAAGCACTAGTGACCGACACATATTGGAATGTGAAGGTAAGAGTCCTTGATGTTGATGGAGGTAAGAAAATTTGCCTTGAGGTCCAGAATTGGATGCACCTTGCCTTCCTTCCTGGGGGACTGTAAACAGGGTTTGAGTAAAACCCCTGAAAACTTTCTGAAGTTGGAACTGGGACAATCACCCTTTGATGTAAAAAGTCTTGCACCTCCCCAAAAAGAGTCTATAAGCGGACCGTGAACAGTCGCACGTTGGAAGGAAGAACCTTACCGGAGGGTAAGAACGATCTCGTGGACCCATTTGTCCTGTACCAGGACAGTCCATGGGTCCGGGAACCAGCGAAGACATCTCCCCACTCCAGATATGGGTAAGGATGCACCTTCATGCTGAAGGGGTCTTGTCTGAGGTCTGGAGAAGCCCGCTCTTGACTTGCCAGACCAAATTCCCTTGGACCCTGCAGAGGAGGCCCCGAAGGGCTTCGATTCCTTGTCAGTCGACCCTGGAGGACAAAAAAAGTCTTATGAGCAGAGGAGGGCCCACGTCTACTAAGGGTCATTGCCCTCAGTAGCCTGTGGAAGAAAGGTACTCTTCCCCCCCTGTGAGACGTTTAATGATGTCATCCAGGGTAACACCAAACAGGCAATCTCCTTGAAATGCAAGATCAGTCAAGGCCTTTTTAGAAGTCTGTTCCGCAGACCACCATTTGAGCCAAAAGATACGCCGAAGGACCACTGCAGAAACACAGAGCCGAGCCATTAGGGGAGCCACATCTAAAGAGGCATCACAGATAAACTGCAGTCCCTAGACCAGTTGGTCCGCCAGCTCAGCAAAGGCAGGGAGCTACTCCCCCTCCAGGGCACAGTACAAAAGCTTAGCTCATTCGGTCAGAGTCTGCTACACCAGGGCAATGGTGAATATCGGCCTCAGTGCCGAACCAACCAGGGTGTACATATTGCGGGCCACAGCCTCCGCCTTCCTGTCAGCCGGGTCCTTAAACGCCGGGGACTCTTCAACTGCAATCATAGTTGCCTTGTTTAATCTGGAAACCGGAGGGTCAACCACTGGTGGAGCAGTTCACTCCTTAAGAAAGGACTTCTCATAGGGGTATCATCTAGCAAATTGCTTAGGGACCCCAAGGGGACGCTTTGATCGTCCCCAATCTTTAGTGACAATTCTGTCAAAATAGGCGGGGAAAAGAAACACCTTTGCCGCTTTGGATGTCTTTTGAGTGCCAAATGGAACCTGCACCTCCATTGCAGCTGCTTCCTTCACCTTTAAGGTCTCACACACAGATACAATTAGTGCATTCACCAGTGAAAAAAGTGGAGGAAACATCCTCACTATCTGTGGATTCAGGGCGCGTGGTCGCAGGCTCAGCAGGATGACCCACGTCCGGTCAATCGCCTGGTGTACCCCCTGGGACAGCCCATAGGCATAGCCAGAATTTTTTTCTGCCTGGTGTTCTTCTCCTGTAGGGGGCTGTATAACCCAAAGCTTAAGAAGAACACTAGCTGTGTCCATCAAGGAACGAGATAGAAATACTGATTTTAACTTGTAAGCAGCATATGTAAGAAAAAGGCTTAGGCTCCAAGGGGTTAAAATATGATAGATGTGATTTGAGCCGATGCCCCACAAGCCTCTACTACATTATGATAACAGACCGTTCAGCTTACAAAACAAAGCAAAAAGCTTGCACAGCTAAGATTCATTTTTTTCTGTTCAAATACACTGAAGTGGGAGATGCTGAAGAGGAGGTGTGGCCAAAATAAGGAAGAAATATTCAAACCTCTCTACTGGAAGCAACAGAGGAAATCTGCAGTCTTAAGCCTCTTACACACCACTAGTTTTAGTGGTTGAAAACTTCCTTCAACCGCTGGGTTGAACCAAAAAAAAAAAAAAAACCTGACAGGTTCAGGTCGGTGCCGCTGTACTAACAATCCAATGTTAATACAGCGATCTCCAGTGCTGTGCTATTATATTCGGATGAGAAAGGCCCGCCCTTCCCAGAACACTCCAATCAGCGAGCTCAACCATTGGTTCAGCCTTTTTCGGTCATGCCCCATCGACAGAACTTGGACGTTCGACCGGCTTGTGTCGAACCGGATGCCATACACACGGGCTGAATGCCAGCCGTTTTCTATTGAGCTGGCCGACATTTGGCCCGTGTGTACTGGGCGCCTATAAATTGTCCTTGGCTGGAGTAAACGCAGGGCCATAATGTTGCAAAGATACCTATCAAGCTTTTGTTTTGCCAATAGAAGGAATGTGTTTTTTGCCTAATGATATAAACAATCACAATCATAAGTCTATGGCAAAGTGGTTATAGAGTGGTGGAGAGATTGCACATAATTGTCATAAAAGCAACTGTTAAAAAAACAACAATGTACTTTGTACCTTATCAAGCAACTCTTGTGTCTCTTCTGTTAGTGGCTCATGAGAGAACATGCACTCTTCACCATTAACGCAGCTGCCTGTTGTGTGATACAGCTTACAAGGGAAATCACGTGAAAATTATTAAGGAAAAAAACAACTCAGTGTAGTCTGATGCCAGTACATGACTATAAACAACTTGATTCTTTACAGTTAGGAGTAAAAGGTAATTATTCTGTATATAGGTTATAATGCTTGTTTCTGTGCCCTACAGCCACAGATGTACATCTTCAATCCCCTGCCTCTAAAAAGCATCTGAGGTACCTACACCATGTAGTTGATTTACTAAAACTGGAGAGTGTAAAATTAGGTGCAGCTGTGCATGGTAACCAATCAGCATCTAACTTCAACTTGTTCAATTAAGCATTGACAACCAGATTTTGCACTCTCCAGTTTTAGTAAATCAAACCCAATGTGTTTGATAACATTTTATCCTCTACAAATGTCATGCTGTTCTGGAGACTAACAAAACTCTTTACAAATAAGAGTCTCTATCCCAGAGTAGGAGGCAAGAGCTTCAGGAGCTGGACCCTGAAGTTCACATTTTGGGGATTGAACTGTTATAAGTGAATACAATTGGCACTCTAAGTAAACCTCCTCCCAATTCGCTCTTATTAGCTCACCTCATATCACAGGAAAGGAAAAATTGTATTTTTCAGTTACCGTAAATTCCATTTCTCTGCGTTCATTGAGAGACACAGCTCCTTAGGATTCTTGACCATTGGGTTATACTGCCCTCTACAGGAGTAGGACAGTAGGCAGAAAAAGAACTTGACTACGCCTATGGGCAGTCCCAGGGGTATTCTCCCCCTCTCTGCTATAGGTACTCAGTTTTGTTTCAAGCAGTGTCAGAAGTATTACAACACCATAGAGGGGAGGGTGCTGTGTCCGTCAACGAACGCAGAGAAATAGATTTTAGGGTAAGTCGAAAATCCAATTTTCTCTTTCGTTCATTGACAGATACAGCTCCTTAGGATTCTTGACCTTTGGGACGTCCCACAGCAGACCGCACTGGTGGAGTCAGATGTCAAATCCCTTTAATAAAGGTAGGCACCAGGGAGAGTGTGCTCATGGGTCGTTGAAAAAAGGCCTCCAAGGCCGACACCTGGCCCTTGTTGGTACTAAAGGCCAATTTCTGCTCAACCCTCCCTTTGAAGGAAGGACAAGACCCGAGCTTCCGAAAAAGAGCGAGGGTGAACACAAATCGACTCACACCATTAAATGTACGCTTTCCACGTACGATGGTAAATCTTCCTAGAAGTAGACTTCCTAGCTTTCAGGAGTGTCGGAATCACCAACCCAGGCAAACCTCTATCCTTCAGCAACTGGCTTTCAACACCCAAGCCGTCAAAGCTAGCGACTGTAAAGCAGGATGGAAGATTGGCCCTTGGGACAACAGATCCTTCCTGAGAGGCAGTCTCCAACGGACGTCTACGACCAGCCGCACCAAGTCGGCGTACTGCCAGAGGATCCCGTGAATGTGCCACAAACCTCTGAACTTTTCTGTTGAGCCAACATATCCACCTGGGGGTGCCCCACTGGAGACATATCTTATGAAACATGTCCGGGTGAAGGGACCCCTCCCCATGGTCCAACGCCTGCTGGCTGAGATAATCCGCCTGCCAGTTTTCCGCTCCTGGAATGTGCATGGCGGACAGGGCCGGAACGAAGCGTTCTGCCCACCTTAGAATGCCAGCTACCTCCAGAGCTGCCAACACACTTCTTGTTCCACCCTGGTGATTGACATAAGCCACTGTCGTGGTGTTGTCCGACTGAATCTTCACTGGAAACCCCTGAAGACAAACCGTTCAGTGATCCAGGCACAGCCTGATCGCCCGGAGTTCTAGAACATTTATTGGTAGTCTGGACTCTTCCAGTGCCCAAACACCCTTAGCAGAGCCCTGACCCAGGACACCTCCCCACCTGGACAGACTGGCATCCGTGGTGACCACTGTCCAATACAAGGGGAGAAAGATTTTCCCTATAGAAGAGCCAGAGAGCAAAGCCACCAGACCAGAGACCTTTTGGTTTTTCGGCTCAGCCAGATCTGATTGTCCAGAGACTTCGGACACTTGTCCCATTTGACCAAGATCTCCCTTTGCAGGGACCTCATATGGAACTGTGCAAACCTGACTGCCTGGAAGGTAGATACCATCAGGCCCAGCACCAGCATGCAAGTCCAGAGGGATGACCATCTGCTAGACAGCAGGATATGAATCGCAGCATGCAACTTCTGGAGTTTGTCCAGAGGAAGGAACACTCTGGCTAGAGTTGAGTCCAGATTGAGACCCAGGTTTGTGAAGACCCGAGGAGCGGAGGCGAGACCAAAGGATAACGCCACAAACTAATAATGCTCCTCTCCTACAGCAAAGCGGAGGAAGTGCTGGTACAGGTCACATATAGGAATGTGCAAATAAGCATCCTTATTGGATGGCTTTCTTCTGACAATGCTTGTAACAAAACTGAGTGCCTATAGCTGAGAGTGGATGTACACCCCCTGGGACTGCCCATAGGCGTAGTCAAGCTTTTTCCTGCCTAGTGTCCCACTCCTGTAGGGGGCAGTATAACACAATGGTTAAGAAGAATCAGGAGCTGTGTCTGTCAATGAACAAAAGAGAAATTGGAGTACATTGGAGTACATTACGGGACACAGAGCAGGCATTAAAATTACTATGTGGGTTATGCGCCACCTATAGGTGAATAGACACTGGCAGATCAATCAAACAGGAAGTCCTCCCCTATAAAACCCCTCCTACACAGTAAGTACCTCAGTTTTTTTTAGCAAAGCAATGAATATCCGAAAAATAAGAGGAGGGGCCCCTGTGTCCCATGTTGTACTCCAAGAAAAGGATTTTACAGGTAAACTGTAGGAAAAATCCAATTTTCTTTATAGAACATCACGGGACACAGAGCAGCCATAATAATTACTACGTGGGATGTCCTAAAGCAATGCCCTTGAGGGGAGGGAGACACAATTACAAAAACTGCCACCTGAGAAAGACATATTCTGCAGCCATAACATATTGTGGCCAAAGTAGTATCGTCAGTGGCTTTGATATCCATCTGGCAAAATCAGAGTTTTAACGTGTCACCACAGGATGACACTGTGGACACTCAAATATACCTGTGCCTCGTCCTATTCATATAGAGGAAACTAGAAAGAGTGATTCAAAATGGACTTTGTTGGCACGACAACAGGACACAATGACATAAAATTTCTGTATTTTCATTCAAAAAAACAAATTTGTGATGCAAAAATGTACAAAACATTGTTAAAAATAATAGTCTGGTGACCCTGCCCTTGTACCCTCCAGCCTAGATAGAGCCCTATTGGTGCTTTCCGACCCGACCTTAGCGGACTTGGCTGGCCCCTCGCCCCTAGCCCAGCCCCTGGGTCCAGACCCCCCCTCCTCTTAGGTTACAGCTGGGTGCTGCGTGCCGTCAGCAGCTGGAGTGTGGTAACTGGGACATGTGGTGGAGATAGGTGTGCTCCGGATGGCAGCAGGTACGTTTCCCTCTCCTTTTTTTTCCCTACTGTCCCCCCTCTCTGTTTTTTCCCATTTCTGCTATTTTTTCTCTCTCGTTTTGTGTCACTCACTGACTGTGTGATGCCAACTGCTTATGTTGTATGTGCCCTGCGACAGGCATGCTGCCGGCGTAGTGTCTGTTGACCCAATGGGTCGTGGACGCCCTGTCTGATATCAGTACTGGGTGCTATGGTGTGCCACATACCGATATGCGATTATGTGCAGGCATATATATATATATATATATATATATATATATATATATATATATATATATATATGTCGTGCCAAAAAAGTCCATTTTGAATCACTCTTTCTAGTTTCCTCCATCTGGCAAAATCCTGTGAATGTATGAACGGAAGACCATGTAGTGGCCTTAAACACCTGAGCCACTGACACCTGATGGCGAATGGCCCAAGATGCCCCCACACACCTGGTAGCGAGCGCGCTCACCAAAAAGGGGTGGGGACCTTGCCCTTTTAAGTCATAGGCTTGAATAATTAACTGGCGGATCCAATGAAAAAAATAGGTAATTTGGATGCATCCTGCTCTTCCTGGGCACTGCTGGCAGCACAAACCAGGATTCCTGACCTGCGTTGACAATTCAAGTAAATCCTGACTGCCTGAACTACCTCCAAAGTATGCAGCGATCTTACTCCTGCCAACTGAGGATTAGAAAAGAAAGGCAAGAAACTAGGTGAAAACTAGAAACCACTCTAAGCAAAAAAGATTGAGGAGGATGCAACATCACCTTATCATGATGTTAGACCAAGAATAGCTCCTTGTATGAAAGAGCTGTCAGCTCAGAGACTCCACATGCGGAAGTGATAGCAACCAAAGAAGCCAACTTCTGAGTCAAAGGAATAACCGTTTCTCAAGATGGTTCAAAAGGTGGCCTCTGCAAGGACAGTCAGGAGCAAATTCAAGCCAAGGACACAAGGGTGACCTGACAGGCGGAACTGTCTGCGTTACACCCAGTATGAACTATGAATCAATGAGTGAGAAACAACGGCATCTAGAAAAAAATGGATGGGGACAAATCTGATCTTTAAATGGTATTTAAAGCCAATCTCACTTCCCTTTCCGATTGGAGAAAGGAAAAAAAAAACTCTCACTCACATATGTGCAGGTGCCACTTCCTGGTTTCACACCAGGCAAAAAATATTTACAAGTCCTGTAATTGATGCTCCCTGAAGCCGGCTTCAAGGCGCTCAACAGAGCAGAGATAACAGGACTTATGACCATTAGGTCCAGCTGGACTGGAAGTGTCCAAGGCTATGTCAGAGTACCAAGCCCTCCTTGGCTAAATTCGGCTAGCACTATTATCAGTGTTATCACCTCACAAATTTTTTGCAAAAGATGCGGTAGTAGTCGACACAGAGGGAAAGCGTCAATTAGGGAGAACAAGTCCCTAAAGTATTACCAGTGCATCTAAACCTATTTCTACTGGGACTCTCGCCCCAGACATGACCTGTCCAACTTGTTGTAGAACTTGGAATCCAGTAGATCCATCCGCTTAGTTCCCCAACATTGGCAGATTGCAAGAAACATCTCAGGAAGCAGGGACTGCATGGTCCCCGCATTAGTTGCTGATGACTGGAAAACCCCCCGTAATTTTTCAATACCTGGAAGAATATGTACTGGCGACAGAGACAGCACCTATTGCTCTGCCCCAGACAGAATGTGGTTCCCTTCCAGAGTTGCACGACTCTGGGTGCCGCCCTAGTGGTTGATTATATGCCACTGTAGAGGCTTTGCCGGGTTGAACCTACAACTGGTTCATCCAATAATCTAGAGAACAGTGGCGGCTGGTGCTCAAAATTTTTGGGGGGGCGCAAAAAGAAAAATGTAATAGGTATTGCTTCGCGCCAAAAAACGCAGTAAAAAAATTGCGTGACTTTGAAGCTGTGCCCCCTTCAATGCAATGAACACTGTGCTGTGCCCCCTTCAATGCAATGAACACTGTGCTGTGCCCTCTTCAATGCAATAAACACTGTGCTGTGCCCCCTTCAATGCAATAAACACTGTGCTGTGCCCCCACAATGCAGAGTTCAGCGTGCATGCCCCCTTCAATTCAGAGCGCCACAGCATTGTCCCCAATCACTGCAGAGCGCCACAGCATTGTCCCCAATGATTGCAGAGTGCCCACAGCATTGTCCCCCAATGATTGCAGAGTGCCACAGCATTGTACCCCAATGATTGCAGAGTGCCACAGAATTGTACCCCAATGATTGCAGAGTGCCCACAGCATTGTACCCCAATAAATGCAGAGTGCCCACAGCATTGTACCCCAATGATTGCAGAGTGCCCTCAGCATTGTACCCCAATGATTGCAGAGTGCAACAGAATTGTACCCCAATGATTACAGAGTGCCACAGAATTGTACCCCAATGATTGCAGAGTGCCACAGCATTATACCCCAATGATTGCAGAGTGCCACAGCATTGTACCCCAATGATTGCAGAGTGCCACAGAATTGTACCCCAATGATTGCAGAGTGCCACAGCATTGTACCCCAATGATTGCAGAGTGCCACAGAATTGTACCCCAATGATTGCAGAGTGCCACAGCATTGTACCCCAATAAATGCAGAGCGCCACAGCATTGTACCCCAATAAATACAGAGCGCCTCAGCATTGTACCCCAATAAATGCAGAGCGCCACAGAATTGTACCCCAATAAATGCAGATCGCCACAGCATTGTACCCCAATAAATACAGAGCGCCTCAGCATTGTACCCCAATGATTGCAGAGTGCCACAGAATTGTACCCCAATGATTGCAGAGTGCCACAGCATTGTACCCCAATGATTGCAGAGCACCACAGCATTGTACCCCAATAAATGCAGAGTGCCCACAGCATTGTACCCCAATGATTGCAGAGTGCCACAGCATTGTACCCCAATAAATGCAGAGTGCCCACAGCATTGTACCCCAATAAATGCAGAGTGCCCACAGCATTGTACCCCAATAAATGCAGAGTGCCCACTGCATTGTCCCCCAATCAATGCAGAGTGCCCACAGCATTGTCCCCCAATCAATGCAGAGTGCCACAGCAATGTACCCCAATAAATGCAGAGTGCCACAGCAATGTACCCCAATAAATGCAGAGTGCCCACAGCAATGTACCCCAATCAATGCAGAGTGCAGCGTGCGTGCTCCCTTCAATTTAATGCACTTACCTGGCGGCGGCGGCGGGTTCTTCCCTCCTCGATCCTCTCTGCGGCGGCGGCGGGAAGGAGAGCGGCTTCTCCCTCGTCCTCCGAGCGGCGGTGACGGTGAGTGAATGACTCACGCACCGGCACCGCCCCCATTGTGACGTCAGGGATCGGATGTCCTGGATGATGATTGGTCCAGGCTGGAGACTGGACCAATCACAGCCAGGATATCCGAAAGTGGGGGTGTCCAATCGCAAGGACTTGCGATCGGGTTACGCCCCCAGAAGGCTGCCGATCGGCGCCTCTTCTGGGACGTAACCCCAACTTTATTTGTTCGCTGTCTTTTTTTTTTTTTTTTAGGGGTAGGGGGGGCGGCGCCCTGGCGCCCGCTATGCACGGGCCGCCACTGCTAGAGAAAGGTTTACTGGCCAAAAGTTTCAAGATATCGATGGGCAATATTCTCTCCTGTGGAATCCAAGTCCACAGAACTGTAGCCACCTTCAAACTAACTGGAGCGACTTGCCTCAGTGGTTATTAACTTCCAAACCCCTAAAAGGAAGAATTTCACCCTATCTAGATTCCCAACCATCAACCCCCAATTTTAGCTCTGCAACATCCCGGGAACAGAGCTCTCTGGCAATCCAATGACTGGATCTTCATGTTCCAGACAGAGGGAATAATTCTCTACAAAAAAACTTGGAGTAGGACTGTCCTTAGGAAACATGCTCTAACCTAGATACACTTCTGCAGGAGAAAATTGTATCGAAAGAAAACCTGAAACCGCTGCTTCCTGAGCAAAGATTATTAGGGTATACTGAGACTGACACCCCCCCCCCCCCCAGCTTTGCGAACCCCCGAGAGCTGTGGCTAGCTCGAAGGGCCGAGTCACAATTGAAAAAAGATGACTTTCTACTGCAATTGCAGAAACCTTTGATGAGCCTGGAAAAAAAACGGACCATGAAGATATGCGTTATTGAGGACTATGGACCCCGAAATCTACCTCTTGCAGAGAGGAAATCACTGAACAGACCGCGCCTATCTGAAATAGAAGGATGCCCAGCAGCTTGAGAGCTTAAGATAGACCTCATGTTCCCATTTGGTTTTGGAACTGCTACTATTCAAGTGTTTTACAATATTGAGCCAATAGCTTCTGCTCTAAGAGCTAATGCAATGCAAAAGACTGGCGACTCTGTAGCAGATCCAGAAGGTTCCAAGAGGTGTACCTAACCTAGCGGATTTCTGCCAGCTACAGACAGACCGACCCACCTCAGAGTCTGACCCTCTGGCTCAAGATACTCTCAAACCACAGCAGCCCCAGAAGGCTCCCTCACTCAGGAGGAGAAAGCTTACAGCACCTGGTATCCCAGGCAGTCCCATCCAAGTACTAACCAGGCTTGATCCTGCTTAGGCTCCAATCAACGGCGATCAGGCATGTTCAGGGTGATGCGGCCGCAGTTTATCTGGCGAAAAATTAGTCAGAAAACACAGCAATGCTAAACACCACAGTGGCTCAGATGTATCTGAAACCACTGGACATCGGGAGATGTGGACACCGCCAGATCACTGAACCTGAGAGCAGTGCACCTGCCTCTACCGGCTCCCTCTCCCTTCTGGAGCCATTTTAGCTGGTATAACAGATACAACATGTAGCAACTTATATTAGTTAACACCTAATAATACGCAGTCGCCCAAGGATGCAGGCACAAAACAACGTTGGTCTACCGCTATGCAACCCAGAGGGTAAGTAAGTATGCAAGTACCCAGGTATGCCAATATGCAGGTATATAAGTAATCTTGCCGTTCATGCACATATGCATGCAGTTAAAGGCAAAAGAGCACGCATGCATGCAGCTCAAGGCAAATAAGCATGTATGCATGCAGTTCAAGGCAAAAAAGCATGTATGCATGCAGTTCAAGGCAAAAAAGCATGCATGCATACAGTTCAAGGCAAATAAGCATATATGTATGCAGTACAAATGAAAATGTGCGTTTATGCAATATGCGTTTATAGAAGCAAGCAAACATGCATTTATGCAAACATGTGTTAAAGCAAACATGAAAATACGTGCCTATGCAACGCATACCCACGCAAACACGCATCCACGCAATAAGCAAGCATGTGTTTATGCAACATTCCTCTATGCAAACTTGCGTTTATGCAAATATGCGTTTGTGCAAACATGCACTTATGAAAATATGCATTCACGCAAACATGAACACATGTCCATGCATTTATGCAATATGAGTTTATGTAAACATGTAAGTAAGCATGCACTTATTCAACCTGTGTTTATGAAAAACATGCATTTATGCAACACGCGCCGATGCACGCGCCCAATCAAAGACTTGCCCATGCAAGCACGTGTTTATGCAAACATGTTTTCTATGCTGCCCCAGCTCAACTGCACTTGGCCCCAACTAATTTTGCAGGAATTAGCCAAGCACATAGACTCCAATGCAGCCTCAATGCTGCTTTAAAAACATCCTAAAAATAGGTTCCTTCAGACCAAATGCACGCTATTCTGGAGACACAACTCCTTAAAGTGCACTGATACCCATACAGGGGTGTATCAACAGACAGTTTAAGGTTAAGCAGTAAGTATACAAGTATACCTTTATGCAGTATTATAAACATGCTGGTCACTTAGCTGGTCACCTAGCTCTCCCATAGAAAGTACCCAAATGTCATTATGTAGCCATGGGCTACATTCCGTCTCAGAGGCCTTGTTGATCCTTCAGCCCCTATGGTCCACCAAAAATGGCCGCCCTTCTACTTCCTGTCTATACAGGAGTAGGTCATACTGAGTGAGCCTGCATCCTCTAGTGGCTAGAGGACACACAGCAGCCCAATACTTCTGAGAAGTACACAGGGCATGAACAGTACACTGCCCCTCCCCCCCAGTGGCCACTGGAAGAAAGACCAGACCGATAGAGCTCTTTTTTTTTTTTTTTTAAAGAGAAACTGCAAAATGCAGACTACACACGTAGCGATCGTCGGCCGAACGATCGGCCGTCTTTTGTTTAGGGCTGTCCTGTCGGTTGAAAACTGCAAAAGACTGCACACGAATTTTGTCGGCCAACAACAGCCGACTGCAGAAGTGATGTCATGTGATGGTTAACTTTCCGTGTGTTTTTTCTTCTCTGATCATGCCCAGTCTTGCAAATCTGCTGATTGTCGGCCGAATTCTGTACTGACTGGCGAACAATCGTCCGTTCTGGTGACGGCCAACAAATATTTTAAAGTCTGCACAACAGATTCTGTTCGGCCGAAAATGCGCTGTCGGCTGTCGGAAGCATCATACTAACAAGCCTACAATCAGCCGATCGGTCGGTGGCCGAATATTTGCGGCCGACAATCGGTACGTGTGTACGGGGCCCTTCCCTCCCTGCTGCAGGATCCTGAGCTAACAGTCCAATCTTAACCCATCACGGCGGGCTCAGTCATAAAGATTTTCAGGGACTGGGTCCCCTTTAATCTGGGGTCCACTCCCCTGTACCTGTATTGCACCCTGCAGGAAAACACCTTGGTCAAAACAAACACTGCTCAGGGATCCATTACGCAGGGTCCAGCGCCGTAAGGCTGCATTACAGGTAAACCTCAAGGAATCTTCTCTCCTATTCAATGAGGTTCAGGAACCATCCATTTTGGCTGACCGCTTTTTCGAATGGATACAATTGAAGTCCCTGATTCTTAACAGAACTGTCCAGACCTTTAAGTAAGCACATGTATCACATCAGTGACCACGACCTTACAGAAACTGAGGTACTTCCTGTTTAGGAGAGGTTATATAGGGGAGGACTTCCTGTTTGATTGATCTCCCAGTGTCTATTCACCTATAGATGGCGCATAACCCACATAGTAATTATTATGGCTGCTCTGTGTCCCGTGATGTACGATAAAGAAAAAAGCCACTTAAAAAGAAAAAAAAAAAAAAACATTTAAAAAGAAAAAAATGGCCAGGACCAGAGATTCCAACAAGGAGCTAGGTCCTTACTTGCTGACTAGGCAGAAGAAAATGGAGTACCTATAGTACAGAGGGGGGGGGGGGGAGTATACCGCCTGGGACTGCCCACAGGTGTAGTCAAGTTTTTTTTCTACCTAGTGTCCTACCCCTGTAGAGGGCAGTATAAGCCAAAAAAAAAAAAACCTTTAAAAATATTCCTCAGGTATGAAAAAGAAAAATCTCAATAAAACCACTAAAAAGGATATTGTGCATGTAAGGGCAATTGTCACCTCTAGCGCAATAACCAGTGACATAGAACTTGCACAGTCCACGGCGTCTTGGAACTTCCACGTCATGGCTGAAATTACAATGCTCCCCCTGAAAAAAAAAATGACAGACTTGTTGCAATACATAAATACGAAGAAAGCAATCGAGAAAACATATGGAAAATTCATATAAGCTGGTGACAAAAGTGAAAATTAATTCAGCGAAGCTTAGCATGGTACAGCTGTGCCACAGGTTGCCATATACCCGACCAATGATGAAATTCCATCCAAAATACTTACAATAAGGCTGGCCATAGACAGTGCAAATGTCTTTGCTGCAGCCACGGGTTACAGGAAAGAAATTTGCATGATTCCCATAAACAGCACAGACAGCACTGACAGGGGAATCCCTCCTGCCAAGACATTGTCTCCACTCAGCGGGGTAAGCCATCCCCGCCAGAAGAAGACAGTGATTATCGCTAGCAGCTATAGCAGCCACTTGCGATAATTAGAAGAAAATCCAGCAGGCTGGTTGTACCGAAGTTATCGATCAACTTAGTACATTCAGCCTGCCCATTCATGGTTCGAATCTCAGCCGGTTCCTGCTTAACTGGGCCGAGATTTGAACAGCGTATGGACGGCCTTAGGAACAAAAACCTGCTCCTGTCTAAGCTCATCCTAAGTGCTTAGCTCCGGACCTTGAATGTAGGAGACACACCCTAAAGTACTTGTTCTAAGTTCTGAGGGTTGTCTCCTAGGTCATGGTCTGCCTCCTCTGTCTTAATACTCCAAAAATGACAGCCATGACTTGCTTCGTATCACAGCAGCAGCTGCAGTAGCTCCCGGGTAAAATTACACTTCCAGGTAGTGTGTAGTGCCCATTCACACCTATGCTACCTTGCAGCGCACCGCAATGCACAGTAACACATAGAAATGGTGCATGTCAAATTTTCAGTCTGTAGTGGAGCATTGAAAAGTCTATTTAACAATAGGCTGCCTTGACACAATTGCTCAGTAAATGCACTGCAAACAGACTGGCTTGGTGTGAATGAGCCCTAATTGAAAGCTACTATGGAACAACATTATACAGTTGCTTTTTGCATGCATATAAAAGGGGTGAATTTTGATCTGCATATGACATCAGTTAACTACTTCACTGCCGCCATACGTCCTTAACCACTTCAGCCCCAGAAGGTTTTACCCCCTTCCTGTACCCTTGATCACCTCTGCGGTTTTTATTTTTTGCGCTATAAACAAAAAATTACTTACAGTAAAGGTTTTTGAAAAAAAAAAAAAAAAAACAATATTTTTTACTTTCTGCTATAAAACATATCCAATAAAATTTTTTTTAAAAAAATCTAATTTCTTTATCAATTTAGGCCAATATGTATTCTGCTACATATTTTTGGTAAAATAAATCCCAAAAAGCGTATATTGATCGGTTTGCACAAAAGTTATAGCATCTACAAACTATGGGCTTTTATTTTGTTTATTGTTTTTTACTAGTAATGGCGGCGATTATCGATTTTTAGTGGGACTGCGACATTGCGGGGGACAATTCCGACACTAAGTGACACTTTTTGGGGAACATTGACACCAATACAGTGATCAGTGCTACAAAAAAAATGCACTGTCACTGTATAAATGACACTGGCAGGAAAGGGGGTAACATCAGGGGTGATCAAAGGGTTAAGGGTGCTCCTAGGGAGTGCTTTCTAACTGTGGGTGGAATGCTATGACTGGAGGAAAACAGAGATCTGTGTTTCTGCTTAGCAGAAACACAAGATCTCCATTTTCCTCCCTCACAGAATGGCGATCTGCCTTGTTTACATAGGCAGACTGCCATTCTGCCTCTTCTCTTAAAAATATGCGGGTCCCGGCAGCCATAGCGGCCGCCGAACCAGCTGCTTGGCTCCCGCTGTGTTCAATCACAGTGAAATACCCCCAAAAGAAAACCCTTAAATTATACAGTATAACAAAAAAAAAAACAAAAGCACCATAAATGTCAGTTTAGTAGCAGAAGTGTGCTTGAGGCCTGCAAAATTAAACCCTCAATGGTTATTAAACACCACCAAAATAAATCTCCTAAAACATAATACAGTATAACATAAAAGGATATAGTATTGCATGACAGAGTAATAGTCAGTCAAAACTATCACAGTAATGGAAACTGAAAAATGGGCTGACAATAAAGGGGGTAATACGGGCTTGGTACTGAAGGTGTTAAAGCAACCTTACAAGGAAAAAAAAACAATATTCCTGTTCTAACCCTTATTAATGCTTACTCAAAAATGGATAAAGTTGAAAAAAAATGTGTAATACATGGTAACAACTGTGCCATGCTTTGTACAAGAAATATAATTTTTAATGACATTACAAAAAGTGAGTACAAAAGAGGTGCATTTCTTATTTGTGTAACATATTATTGCCTATAAGGACTGATCTGGTCCACAAGATTATATATATATATATATATATATATATATATATATATATATATATATATATATATATATATATACACACACACATACACAGTAGGTGCAAGGACTGAACTGGTTAGTATTATTACGTTCTGCTCAAGGACATAAAAAAATTACTTGAGAGTTGGCAAGAAGATTTAGGTCCCTTTCACACTTGCTGCTCAGTCGGCGGACTCTGTTTATCTCGGCAGGGGATCGACCTGCCGATCCCCCGCTGAGCAGGCGGATGGCAGCTCTGCCTCCGCGCTGTGTGCGGAGACAGAGCTGTCAGGTCCCCGCTGTTCTCTATGGGGGGAATCAGATGAGATTGGACCGTCTGTCCGTTCTCATCCGATCCCATCCGCTGGACAGATGGAAAATAGGGTTTCCATCCGTCCAGATTTGATGGATTGGATCAGATGTCAGCAGAGACATGTCAGAGATGTATGGGGTATCCGTTCAGATCCGCCAAAAAACGGACAGGCGCATCTGAACGGTCCCGCCTGTGTGAAAGGGGCCTTAGGCTTTTTTTTTTTGGGGGGATAGGAGTTCCTTTGCCCAACTAATTTCCTTGATAGATTTGTCAAGGGATTCCCCAGAGAAAAGTTCAGCATCAAAGAGCATGCATAGATGATGTTTCTTACAAGCTTATATAGCAGACCAAGCTTTTAGTCACAATTACTTGAGAGTTGGCAAGAAGATTTAGGTCCCTTTCACACTTGCCGCTCCGTCGGCGGACTCCGTTTATCTCAGCGGGGGATTGATCCGCCGATCCCCCGCTGAGCAGGCGGATGGCAGCTCTGTCTCCTCGCTGTGTGCGGAGACAGAGGTGTCAGGTCCCCACTCTTCTCTATGGGGGAATCAGATGAGAACGGACCGCTGACATCCGATGCCCTATAAAACTGAAAAACTGACAGGCGGATCTGAACGGTCCACAAGCGTGAAAGGGGCCTTAGGGACACTGCAGTAACAGGCAGTGGACATTCCTCATATCTCAATACATTTGCTATATATTTTTAATGTTGCAAGTAATCTAAAGGCATGACCTAAACCCAATTAGAAAGATGTGACAAAAAATATACCTTTGTGCTTCATGGGTTAAGGAAATATTTACTATCACTATTGTGGACTTATTTTACTTTAATAAAGTAAGCTACCCTTTTAACTTTTCAGTCTACAGCATAAAAAGCTTTTAAAAAAAAAAAAAAAAAAAATCAGACAAACCTAAAGGTGGACTAACAAGGATTTAAACAGATAAATTATGCTTACCCAAGTACAACGACCCTCCACAAAATATCTGCAGATGACTTTCCCTTTCTTGTCTGCTCGACGGTAAGGCTTCTCATACTCATTTCGGTACGTTCCTCCATCCTGAGCAAAAACATCAGAATACATTAATGTGAAAGGATGTTACTCTGTCAACTTGCACTTCACCCCCTTTGTTCTACCAATTGACCATTAGTTCCATATATCATGTCAGTGAACTGAGGTTTCTCTACATTTGATATTGTAACAGCTGTTGAAGTGCATTTTTAAATGTAATGCTACCATTTACTTTTTTTAGGATGTGAACCCAAAGCAGGTATAGACTTTTTTTTATTTAGAGATTTTGGTATTATTCAATGAAGTAGTAAAGATATTGATGAACAAGTATTTGTAGTCAGTTGCTGCAAAATTGCAAGTTGATCGCTGAAGAAAAGGAGAAAGAGGAAACTCTCTTCTGCCAGCAGCAGGCTGGTGAAATCGTCTTAAGCTAGGCAATCACTTAACCAAAGCTTTCTAGTGATATATGGAACCATTTTTTATTTAGAAAAATTATACTGTAACTGTGTATTGTGACCTATCGGGAACTTATTTATGCAGGCTTGTAAAATTACTGTAATGTCCATGATAAGAGAATCAAATACGTTCCTCTCAACAGATACTAAGCATAAACTTTTATTGGCTTTTGCTTTTAAGGAGTTTTGTGAGGACATAAATATTAGTGCTGCTTGTTTTCTAAAGTTACAGGCACTAGGACTGTCATCACAATCCTGGATTCACTACCTTGTAAACTGCTATTCTTGAACAAGCACATTGCATGGAAGCCAACCACTGACCACAGACTACGCACTCATGAAAATCACAATGCCTTTGCCCTTATGTTCTTGGCTGTGCTTATACAGCACAAATCCCTGATACTGCCTCCTATATAAAGTCCCGCTGAAGGACAGTGGAATAAATTAATGCTTCCTGCTGGTTGCATAGGGTGATTACATAATTATCCAAGGATGTACCTATCAGGCTTAGGCATGATCACCTGACTGGAGTTCAACAACTGCTTTTCAATAATAAAATTCCATGCAATAACAGAATTGTATTCATGCATATTTGTAAAGTTACTCATACAGTAGGTCTGCTTTAATAAACTGAGGATAATAAAAAAATTAGATTTTTGTTTTACCGTCAAATCTTTTTCTCTGATGTTCATTGACGGACACAGCTCCAGAATCTTCTTGACCATTGGGTTATGCTGCCCCCCTACAGGAGTAGAACACTAGGCAGGAAAAAGCTTTACCATTCCTATGGGGCAGTCCCAGGGGGTGTACTCCCATTTCCTTCTATAGGCACTCAGTTTAGTTGCAAGCAGTGTCAGAAGAAAAAATAACCCAACTCAATAGAGGGGTGGGAGCTTTGTCCATCAATGAACATCAGAGAAAAGAATTTTACAGTATGACAAAAATACAATTTTCTCTTTCGTTCATTGACAAACACAGCTTCAGAATCTTCTTGACCATTGGGATGTCCCAAAGCAATGTCAAACATGAGGGATGGGGAAAAAATACAGCAGAAAACAAATCCCAAAAGGCTAAACCTAGCCAACCAAGTAACATGGAGCTCAACCAGGAACAACTGGAGCTCACCTGAAAAAAAACATACACCCTCAAAGAGGACTAATCCTCTCAAATAGCAGCCTGCTAAACGTTGTGGCCAAAAGCAGCATCAGCAGATGCCAGCACATCTATTGTATCAAATTTTGTGAAAGTGTGCACAGACGACCAGGCGGCCGCCTTGCCAACCTGCACCACTGACGCCTGATGGCGGAAGGCCCAAAAGGCTCTAAGCGCCCACGTAGAGAGCATCTTAACAGGGAATGGAAGAACCCGACCCCTGATGGAACAGGCCTGCACCACCACCCATCTTGTCCATCTGGAAATGGTTGCGGCAGACGCGACCAACCCTTTGCGAGGTCCATCTGTAAGGACAAACAATAAGGCTGATTTCCTAAACTACTTGGTTGCCCCAAGGTACACCCTGATCGCCCGACCCACATCCAGAGAGTGCAAGGCAATCTCCTTAAGATGTTCAGGCTTAGAACACAGGGAAGGCAACACAAAGTCATTCAGATGGAAACCACAAACAACCTTAGGAAGGAATGACTGACAAGGGTGAAGCACCACCTTATCTTTGTGAACCACCAGGTATGGTGAACAAGACAATGGCGCCAGCTCCGACATCCTGCGTACAGAAGAAATAGCCACCAAGAAGCCTACCTTCTGGGACAAGGTAAGTAGAGGAACCTCGCAAATATTTCCGAAAGGCGGGTACTGGAGAACCAACAGCAACAAACTGAGATCCCACGGAGGCAACGAAGACCGTACTGGGGAGCCAAGTAGCGAACCCCCTGAATAAAGGTGCAAGCCAAAGAATGTATAGCCAAAGGGCGGTAAAAGAAGACCGCCAAGGCTGAAAACCTGGCCCTTGACGGTACCCAAGTCCAGTCGCTGCTCAACACCTCGTTGGAGGAATTCCAAAATCTGAGCCACCAAAATGGAACAAGGATGAACCCCAAGAGACTCATTGCATGATGCAATGTACACCTTCCAGAGCAATGGCAAAACCTTCCTAGAGGTAGATATTTTTAGTCTTTTATAACGTGGGTATCACCGATTCAGACAACCCCCTATCCTGCAACACCTGGCCTTCAAGCAGGATGGAAGATTGGCCCCTAAGCCAATACATTTTCTCTTAGAGAAAGTCTCCAAGGGGCATCGATGACCAGCCATACTCGATCGGCGTACCAAGTCCGGCGAGGCCAATCTGGAGCCACTATGATGACCAGGCCCCTTCTGCCTCGATCCTTCGCAGAAGACTTAGCAGAAGTTTTAGCGGGGAAAAAGCGTATGTCTGTAAAGTCGGCCAGAGGATCCCGAGACCTTGCCATAATTCTCTGTACCTTCCTGTTGAGACGAAAGGCCACCATGGGAGTTTCACACCAGAGACACAGCTAAACCTTAGAATTTCCCGGCTACCTCCCGTGCCGCCAGGACACTTATTGTGCTGCGTTGGTGATAGACATACGCCACGGCCGTGGCATTGTCCGATAGATCCTTAACAGGCACTCCTCAAGGAGATTTGTCTAAAGAGCCAGACAAATCTTATCGCCCCAAGTTCCAGTATACTGATCGGTAGTCTTGACTACCCCAGAGTCTAGACCCCTTGAGCGTATCTGTGCCCAAAACGCCTCCCCACCCGGACAGGCTGACAACCGTGGGGACCACTGTCCAGTACAGGGGAAGGAAGAATTATCTAGAGACTGTGGATCCTTGTCCCATTTAGCAAGAATCTCCCTTTGCAGAGGCTCAAGTGGAACTGTGCAAACGGAACCACCTCGAATGTAGACACCATCAGGCGCAGCGCCCGCACACAAGTCCAGAAAGAAAACCGACTGCTGAACAACAGGATGTTTTTTTTTCCCCTGGAAAAAACACCCTAGCGGAAGCCAATCCAGAGTCATCCCCAGATAGTCCAACTTGGTGGACAGAACCAGAGCAGATTTTTGGAAGTTCAAGTTCCACCAAACTCCTACAGAGCCTGCACAATAATGTCCAGGTTGTCCTTTAGAGCAGTCGGACTCTCTGCTTGCAGAAAATGATAGTCCAGGTACCCAGTACCGCAAACCCCCGATGCCGCTACAATGTCAACACCGGGGCCAAAACGATGTCACGGCCAACCTAGCGCGAAGTTGAGGCCTGCACGCGGTTGCTGGCCAGACTGGGGAGACCATAAGGATTTACAATATCCAGTCCGTCACCCAGTCCAGCAGTTAATTGTAGTTCTCACAGGAACAGAAAACAATAAAAGAAAAAATCAGTTTAAAAAGGAAAAAATGTTAGGTCCAGACATCCCAGCAAGGAACTGGGACCTTACCCCTGACTAGGCAGAAAATGGGAGTATGGCAGGAAGTGGGAGTATACCCCCTGGGACTGCCCCATAGGCATGGTAAAGCTTTTCCTGCCTAGTGTCCTACTCATGTAAGGGGCAGCATAACCCAATGGTCAAGAAGATTCTGGAGCTGTGTCCGTCAATGAACGAAAGAGAAACTATAGTTTTCTTAGCTTGATGTAAATAATCTGATCAATAACTGTGGGGCTTGATTTAAACTGTTCCTTGTGAGTACAGCATGTATAATTATGCACACATGTAGGTGTGAATGGGTTCATAGAGTTTCCCTTTGACATTCACAGTGCAAAGCATAGATATGAACAGACCACACAGTAAAGATTGGTACTTCTACTTAATATGCATTTTCATGCACCAAAATGCATGTGCGACTGTTATTTCCTCTCAACATTTGGTAAGCACTTAGGCAAAGTTCTTGTAGTAGCATATTTACTCTGATTCTAGTTGCTAATCTACAATTGTACACATTATACAAAAATATAAAAAGAGAGCAAGTATGTAAAAACGTGAAAGCCGCCAAAAAAGTATAATAACTTTAAACTCCACAATAATAACAAAGTATATGTTCACTGAAAAATAAACTACACTTGCTTTTAAGAAAGTTGGTGGTGTTCCTTCCACCATCAAAATATGACATCTTTCACCTCAAACTTCATTTTATCCAGGTGCACAGTAAAGCTCAGTATACTAGGGATTAGAAATATGTGGAAACTTACTCCATCTTCCTCATAGTAATCGTCATCTTCATTTTTTCCTCTGCCTCGCCCTCGACCCATAGGTTTAAAGCCCCTGCCACGGAGACCTCGGCCACGGCCCCTATGAAACACTTAAAAGGAAGAAAGACAAGCGAGTTTAAATCCACATTCTTCAAAACTTGTTATTAACCCTCCTTTATTGAAGAATAAACTTACCTCTACCTCTGCCTTCCTTAGACTTGCGATATTGATTCAGCTCTTTGGAGTAATCATCATATTCTTCATCTCCCATCACTTCCTCATCTCCATACTGCATAATATAAAGAAAAGCAATGAACGTGAATATGTTAAAAAGAATAATATATCTAAAACCTAATACAACTAATTATCCAAAACAGAAGCTCGTGCACGTAAAAGATGTATTTCAAGCACTCAGTGAAACAAGTGGGTCTTTACCCAAATACACACAAACTCAATGAGTACCTCCATCTCTTCTTCATACGGCTCATCGTCCTCTTGCTCTTCACCAGAGAATCCTCTTCCTCTACCTCTTCCCCTATAAATTCCCCTTCCCCTCATCATTCCTCTTCCACGCCCTCGTAATAATCTACCCCGTCCTCGCATTCCTGAGAGGGGAAAACGAGTCATTACACTTCATTAGGGCTGAAACATTGAAATTATTAAATCGACAACTAATCGATTATATAGTTACCAACTATTTTCATCATCGATTAGTTGGTCTGCATACAGAATGCATTATTTGTTCACATATAAGGAAAAGCAGTGCAGCACACATACAGCTCAGTACACCATCCATACATTTCAGAAGACACAGTGCAGCACACATACAGCTCAATACACCGTCCATACATGTCAGTAAATGCCTGAGAACTTGTGAATGTGTAAGGAGCAATGCCTCATGGGACATGCAGTCCTAGGCAGGAAGTAAATGGTTCTAAAGGCAGAAGTTTTTTTACCTTGCTATAGGGGCAATCTATACTATACTTTGCAGCTTGCTATTGGGGCACTCTGAAAGCAGAAGGAGTCAGAAGTGTTGGTGGGGGACACCAGAAGAGAAGAATCAGGGCTGTTCTGTGCAAAAGCAATGCACAGAGCAGGTAAGTATAACATGTTTGTTGTTTAAAAAAAAAAAAAATCACTTTAAAGATTTAGAGAAGGTAGAGGCTGATAGATTGGAGGTAATATAAGGCATTACAATTACAAGAATTTTACCAGTATTAAAATGATAATATTTATGAAAAGAAAGTCTCAGCTTTTGGTACTACTTTAATATAAAAGATGTATATCTCCGTTTCACCCTTCATATAGAATTATATCTGACTCCTAGTTAAAATGCCCATATATCCTACTTCTGGGTGTATTATTATATATATGACATCATATATATTATTACTTTCACTGTGTCACAGTATAAATAAAACCCCTATAGAAGTGGTTATCTGCTCTTTTTGTACTATAAAGGGCTAATTTTTTTTTTTTTTTAACCCCATTATGACAGGTGATACAAAAAAAAAAAAAAAAAACATCTTAGGTTTACATCTTTAGTAGAACCGTTTGATCATCATTCTTACACAGGGAGAACTGACAGGCGGCTTTGTTTACACTAGCCGCCTGCCTTTCTTCCGCTGTCACGGACGATCGCGAGTGCCTGGCGGACATCAGGTCCGCCGGGCACACGCACGGGGGGGTCTGTGACCGAGCGGGAGCGCGCCTCCGGCGGCGTGCACTCGCTCCCCACACCCTTACAGGCTAGCGACGTATCCCTACGTCGCTCTGCCTGTGAGGGGCTGACTGCCGACGTAAATATTCGTGCGGCAGTCGGAAAGTGGTTAATGGACTAGGCCTGCCCCACCGTCTGCCTGATCCATCTGGAAACGGTCACAGCAGACGCAGCCAGCCCCTTACGGGGTCCACCCATAAGGACAAATAGGGAATCTGATTTCCGGAACGACTCTGTACCCGCCAGGTACACCCTGATCGCCCAAACCACATCCAAAGCATGCAAGGGTACTTAGGCCTAGGACACAAAGGCGGCAACACAATGTCTTAATTTAAATGGAAACCAGAGGCGACATTAGGAAGGAACGACTGGCAGGGACGAAGCACCACTTTGTCTCTGTGAACCACCAGGTAAGGTGAATGACAAGACAACGCAGCCAACTCAAACACCCTACGTGCAGAAGTAATAGCCACCAAGAAGGCTACCTTCTGTAAAAAAGTAAGCAGATGAAGCTTCACAAATATTTTCATAAGGCGGAGACCTCACCAGTGGAGCAAGGTGGCAGATCCCTGAACAAAGGTGTGGCCAATGCGTGCTGAAAGAAAATCGCCAGGACCAAAATCTGGCCTTTGATGGTACCCAAGGCCAAACGCTGATCCACACCTCTCTGGAGAAACTCTAAGACACGAGACACCAAAAAAGAACGGGGGGAAACCCCCCCGAGACTCACAAGACGCAATGTAGGTCTTCCAGACTCGATGATAAATCTTCCTGGAGTAGATTTTCTACCTTTTAACAGCGTAGGAATCACAGATTCAGACACCCCTCTATTCTTCAGCACCTGGCTTTCTATAGCCAAGCCGTTAAAGCCAGCGGCTGTAAAGCAGGATGGAAGATCGGCCCTTGAGCTAAAAGATCTTCTCTGAGAGGGAGTCTCCAAGGAACATCGGCGACCAGCCGTGATAGGTATGCGTACCAAGAACTGCGAGGCCAGTCTGGGGCCACTAGGATGACCAGAATTCCTTGTGCCTCGATTCTTCGCTGAAGAGTTATTGGTGGAAATGCGTATACCAGACGATACTGGCCCCAAAAGGGCCACCAGAGGATCCTGGGACCTAGTTGCTCCAAACCTCTTCACCTTCCTGTTGAGACGAGAGGCCAACAGGTCCACATCAAGAGTCCCCCACTGGGCACACAGTTGATGAATTACCTCTGGGTGGAGACCATTCTCCCTGATCCAATGTCTGCCAATTTTCCACCCCTGGAATATGCACAGCAGAGATGGCTGGCTGGAACAAAGCGTTCTGCCCACCTTAGAATGTCTGCTACTTCCCGGGCTGCTAGGGCACTTTTGGTGCCCCCTTGATGATTTACATATGCCACAGCCGTGGCATTGTCCGGTTAAATCCTTACAGGGCACCCCTGCAGATGATCTGTCCATTGGCTCAGGCAAAGCCTGATCACCTGAATTTCCAGGATATTGATCGGTAGGCTGGACTCCTTCAGAGTCCCAACCCCCTGAGCACAATCCATGCCCAAGACACCTCCCCACCCGGTTGGTTAGGAGTATGCGATCTAAAGAATTGTGAAACGCGTCAACCTGTCCCATGCCTGTATGATGCACTGTATGTATTCAAGTTCTATGGGGAATTAAACACTTCCATTTTCATCTTCTCCTGAGTGCGGTCAAACTTTCTCTTTGATTACACCTCCCTACCCGGACAGGCTGGCATCCGTGGTGACCACCATCCATCCAGTACAGGGGGAGAAAGGATTTTCCCTGTTGAAGCACCGGAGAGCAGAGCCATCAGATCAGGGATCCTCTAGTACCCCCAGCTCAACAGGATCAGACTGTCTAGAGACTATGGATTCTTTTCCATTTGGCAGGATACTCCTTTTGAAGAGATCCTTGAAGGTGCAGACCATCAGGCCCAGCGCACTTGCATGCAGGTCCTGAGAGATTACCGTTGGTTGGACAACAAGAGCCGAATCGCATCCTACAACTTCTGGAGTTTCTCCTCCAGAAGAAACATCCGGGTTGAGGCTGACTCCAGGGTCAGGCCCATGTAGTCCAGTTTGGTGGACGGGACCAGAGCAGATGTTTGGAAATTCAGTTTCCACCCGAACTCTTGCAAAGTTCTCACCGAAATGTCCAGATTGTCTTGTAATATATTTGGAGACTCTGCTCGCAGGAGGAGGTCGTCTAGGTACCCCAGTACCTCAATCCCCTTCTGCTCTAGCAGTGCTAACACCGGGGCCAAAACTTTTGTGAACACCCGAGGAGCTGAAGCGAGACCAAAGGGTAACGCCATTAATTGGCAAAGTGAAGCAAACACTGATGCCCGACATATATTGGGATATGAAGGTAAGCGTCCTTGATGTCGATAGAGGCCAGAAAATTCCCTTGATGAAGGGATGCCACTACCATGCGAATAGACTTCATCCGAAATTTCTGAACTCGCACAAAGCAGTCCAAGGCCTTGAGGTCCAGGATTGGACGGAGTTTGCCTTCCCTTCCAGGGAACAGTAAATAGTTTTGAATAAAACCCCTGAAAGGGTTCCGATTCTGGAACCGGTACAATGACCCCTTGTAAGAGCAGACCTTGTACCGCCCCCAAGGAGACCTCGTAGGCGATCTGGGGACAAGCGCAGGTTGGAAGGGAAGAAGCTTGCCGGAGGCAAGGACTGAAACTCGATCTTGTAATCGGACCGAATCAACTCGTGGACCCATTTGTCTTGAATCAAGGTGGTCCACAGATCCGGAAAGAAGCAAAGACATCCCCCCACCCCAGATATGGGTAAGAGCGCCCCTTCAGGCAGAAGTGGGCTTGTCTGCGGTGCTGGAGGATCCCGCTCTCGGCTTACCAGGCCAGGGCCTCTTGGAACCCCCTGCGGGGTTACGGGCGGATTTTGACCCCTGGTCCTTAGATCCCGAGGGATGAAGGGACCGCTTATGGGCCGAGAAAAAAGGGCCACGTTTGCGACAAGACTCTTTGCTCCTGATAGCCTGTGGAAGCAGAGTACTCTTACCCCCTGCAAGACCCTTAATGATCTCTCCCATGTAATCTCCGAACAGGTGGTCTCCTACAAAGGAGAGATCAGGCAGTATCTTCTTGGAAGCCTGGTCCGCAGACCAGCATTTCAGCCATATCATGTGGCGAAGGGTCACCGGTGTCACGGACACCCTGCAAGCTAAGGTGCCGCATCCAGAGAGGCATCACAGATATACTGCAACATCTGGACCAACTGGTGCGCCAGCCCTGCCAGGTCAGGAGGAGGTTGTCCCCCTTCCAAATCCTGGCGCAGGAGCTTAGCCCATTCCGTTAAGGTCTGGGAAACCAAGGTTATGGCAAACATCGGCTGCAGAATGGAACCAGCCATGGTAAAAAAAAAAAAATTATCGGACCAGAGACTCAGCTCTCTTGTCAAAAGGGTCCTTAATAGACGAAGAGTCCTCCACCAGGAGAAGGGTGGCTTTATTCAACCTGGAAGCCTGAGAGTCTACCACAGTTGGTACTGCAAGTTTCTTTAACAGGAACTCTTCAAAAGGACACCTTCTAGCGAAATGTTTAGGTGCCCCGAAAGTGCATTTAGGGGAACCCCAATGACTCGCGACGATGCCGTCAAAATAGGCGGGAAAGGGGAAAAGATTCCATTGCCGACAGGTAAACCCTGATCGCCCGAACCACATCCAGCGAATGCAAAGCAAATTCCTTGGGATGCTTGGGCTTCGCACAAAGCGAAGCAAAACAATACCGTCAATGAGGTGGAAGGCAGACACCACTGTAGGGGGAAAAGATCGGTTGGGTTGCAGAACAACCTTAACACTATGAACGACCAAAGAAAGCGAACGGCAAGACAGAGCGTCCAACTCAGACACCCTGCGAGCAGAGGTGATAGCCACCAGAAAGGCAACTTTCTGGGACAGCAAAGGCAAAGAGATTTCTCTGATATATTAGGCTCCATGTACACGGGACGTTGTAAATGGCCGTTTAGGAGCAGTTGGGCGTTTTTTTCAGAAGCCCCTGAACCCATCTACATTTTATCTTATCTGTCCATGTACACCAGGTCGTTTACAGTCATTTGCAGGCAGTTGAGTTCAGGGACGTTTTTTGGAACGCAATTATTTGCGTTCGAACGTGTGTTTCCCGGCGTTTCAAACGCAGAAACGCGGCCGAATGTGACCAAACGTGATGAACGTACGTTCAGCCACGTTATAAGTTTTTTTCTTCCATTCAAAATCAATGGTTCCCTATGGGAGCCTATTGATTTGAATAGAAGTCGCACCGCAAGTCGGATCAGGATGATCCGACTTGCGGCACGACTTGCGCTGTGAGAATCTTGAGGGGGAACTCCACGCCAAAAAAATGGGGAAAAAACTGTGTGGGGGTCCCCCCGAGGTTCCAAACCAGGCCCTTCGGGTCTGATATGGAATTTGAGGGTAGCCCCACGCCGAAAAAACGGTGTGGGGTCCCCCCCAAAATCCATACCAGACCCTTATCCGAGCATGCAGCCCGGTAGGGCAGGAAGGGGGAGGGGAGGGGACGAGCGAGCGGCCCCACCCTCCCCTGGACCATACCAGGCCACATGCCCTCAACATGGGGGAGGTATTGGTGCTTTGGGGCAGGGGGAGCTCTGCACCCCCCCACCCCAAAGCACCTTGCCCCCATGTTGATGAGGACAAGGGCCTCATCCCCACAACCCTGGCCGGTGGTTGTGGGGGTCTGCGGGCAGGGGGCTCATCGGAATCTGGAAGCCCCCTTTAACAAGGGGGCCCCCCAGATCCCGGACCCCCTCCCTATGTGAATTGGTATGGGGTACACTGTACCCCTACCAATTCACCCCATAAAAGGCAGTGTATGGAAATAACGACAGGAGACGTTTTGGAACGTTTATTAAAAATCTTCATCTGTTCTTCTCTGCTCTGGTCTTCTGCTCCTTTGCTGTCCGCTCTTCTGCTCTTTTGCTGTCCGCTCTTCTGTTCTTTTTTGCCCTCGGCTCTTCTCTTCTTCTTCCTCCGGTCCTCCTCCGACGATGTCTCCGGTGATTATGCCGGTCTCCGGTCTCTGCAGCTTGTTATATAGCCATTGTGGGCGTGGCCCCCGATGACTTCATCGGGAGGCCCCGTCCCCTCATGTCGCAGATGACGTCTGCAGCTTATGTAAGCAGCTTATGATATATTTTGTACTCATATTTTGATTTTAGCATTTTTTATATATTTATTCACAGTCTATAATTCTATTTAATAATTTATCTAGACACACCAAAAGCGCAGGGTTTTTTCCGTTATACACTTACAATATTAGCCTTGTGGAAGAAGGAGGACAGTTATGACTTTGGGATATTATCACCAGATATATAAAGCCAATAAATACGATCATCCAGTAGCCACTCAAATCTAACTAATAATCATTTTAAGGTTGTGTTGACTTTTAAATACACTGAAAAATGCTAGGTATAAGAAACCGCTTTGGCTGTCCACATGTCCATATCAAGGTCTGTTATTAAAGCTAAAATCAATGCAATACAAATATTGTCTAAATACAAGAGCCCTGGGAATTTTTTTTTTTTTTTTTGGCGCTTGGGTATCTTTTGTGTATTTTTTCATATCTGTGTAATAATCCAGCACAGAGCAAGTCCTGTACTTTTCCTTTTTGTAGAAGTTTCCTGTAAGAAAGGCTAGTAGCTGCTGTTCTCTATCCTTGTAGGATGACTGGTCTTCTATCTGCCCAGTTCATAGAAGTAGAAAACATGGGCAAAAAGTTATTTCTTTGAACCAATGAAAATATGTTCATTGATCACAAAAGAAATAATTCAGAAAGGTTAGATGGCACTAGTAGCTATAATAATAATAATAATAGCTACCTAGCCAACCTGAGAATTTCAACATTCCACTAACGTCACATGGACAAGACATTAGGGAGACATCCAATCGTAAAACAAGTGCTAAGACCAAAGAACACGTTAATGATAGGATTACATTTAGCAACAGGTCAGATTAGGTTTAAAGCTGAGGGTAGATTAGTGTTAGGTGGCAGGATTAGGATCAGACTAGGGCAAAGTCAGAGTTTAGGGTTAGGCAGTGGCAGAAGGTTAGGGTCCACAAAGCAGAAAGTTTTCATGTTAATAGCAGAAAAGGCGCTACTTTTCACAATAACTGCTGACATAAGGCAAGCAAGTTCATTACCTGATTAATAGCTTATTGCCAGATAACAATAAAAACAAACTGGCTCCTTTCCATGCACAGTGAAAAACAGAAAAACACATTTATACCCAATAATAAATAAGTTAAAGAGACTTATCACACACCATGCACTATAGGGATGCCATAAAATATCAAAATGATAATCTCTAATCCTAGTTTGCCTTTTCTTGCATTTTCAGAGACTGAAAATGCAAGTAATATAAAATTAAAAAAGTAATACTGCTTGCAAATGAATTCTATAAGAATAAAATAGCACCTGCTGCATTTTTGTTCCACATTTCCCACTCAATTTAACCCTAAAGAACCCTAAAATGGTCCATTAATCAAAGGTTAGCATTACAAAATATTCAACGGCAGAGAGACTGGTTACAATGAATCCATACCTCTACCACGATGGCTACCCTCTTTGGCCCTTCGGTATTGGTTCAATTCCTTGGCAAAGTCATCATAATCCTCTGCAGCCATCTCATCTCCTTCATCACCTTCGTAATCATACTGATCGTTTTCATAATCCTCGTACATGCCATAGTTTTTGCTATCCATTTTGGGGTAGCCCTTCTTAGAAGGAGGTGGTGGAGGAGGGTACTGTGAATGAGGCTAGAATTAAAAAGGAAAAATAGGCACTACAAATATATATACAACTTATTTTAAACATCAAAAACAAAAATTGTGACTCCGCTATTTTTATAAATATATACACTTCATCACTACAACTAAAAATTCATCTGTACTTCAAATGTAATACCCAGAAACCTAAAACCATCAATTTCATCAAAAATATTTTCCCAAAACAGTGCAAAAATTCATAAATATAAGAGATTCATGATGTAAAAAAAAGTTTAAAATGTATCATCAATAAAGTGCCCTGTTCAAAAAAGCCTAGGCCTGGGCTTGCCGCTGGAGTTGACAGTACTTTATATATGCTTAAGTAGGTTATCCTTATTGTCGGGTAGACACGTCCTAATAAAAGTGTGCTGTTTTTTTTTTTTTTTTTTTTTAATCACTTGGAATAAGGGGGATTTAATCCTATGATGCCTTTTATATTTTATACATGGTCTCAGAGGGGAGAGATAAGTTTACAGATTCATCCCTTTGTGTTCTGGAGTTTACCCGGGGGCTAATTCGAGGAATTCAGTGTTAAAGGGTAAGTTCACCTTTTGTAACATGTTACACTTATATTCAGGGAGGGTGTTACATGTCACATAAGCACTGGCCCCCGCTCCCAATCCCCTGTTTTGGCAGCTAGCAGGGGATCTTCTCCCCACACTAGCTGTCACAATCTAAAAGGCCCCCCCGACTGCGTCATACCCTCAGTGTTCTGCACAATGTGCGGCTTTCGGCTTGTAGTTCTCAATGAACTACTATGGCACTGTTGAACGATGTGGTAGTTCATTGAGCTTCCCGTCACAGTGAAACTGCCTGCCCATATTGGAGGCATGGGCCAACAGAAAGACAGTCTGCAGGTCCGAGGCATTACACCAACGATCTGCTGATTGTGGGTGCAATACTTTACAGGTCCCTAAAGAAAAAAAATAATAATAATAATAATAATAACAAACGTATATTTTTTAACCTACAAAAAAATGTACATTTATTATTGTTATGTAAAGGGAAACTGATCCTTTAATGAGCTGGAGGTATAGAACTGGGTAGAACTTCATATAAATTTGGCTGGAAACTGTTGGCAGTTTATATGACTAGAGCCTGAAGGGGTTATTGGTGAGTACTTAGCGTGCAAAGGTGAAGGGACACGTGGTGTCGAAGAGTCACTGAGAAGACAATATTTTGCAAAAAGCACAGCGGCACTTCTATTGTGGACTCGCAACACTGTTTCACTTTCCTACTTTTTTTCTACAGGACACTATTTATTGATGATGAACTAGAGCTTTTTTTACAGCATGAATTATATTTATGAATTTTTGAGCTGTATTTTGTAAAAAAACATTTTTGATGAAATTTCTGGTTTTAGATTTATGGGTATTACACATGACATACAGATGCATTTCTAGTCATTTTTAGTGATGAAGTGTATATACTGTATATGCGTTGATTACCCCCATACTTAAAAAGTCCTCACTGAACCCCACCAGCCTGAACAACAAAACCTTTAGAACGCTTAGTCTGCAACTGTCTGAGCTCCTGCCTCACTGACAACAACCTTCTTGACCCCTTACAGTCCATCTTTCGCTTACTACACCCCACGAAACTGCCCTACTGAAACTCGCTAATGATCTACTAACTGCTAAAACCAAAGGCCACTACTCCATACTCCTACTACTAGACCTCTCTGCAGCCTGAGATACTGTTAACCATCCCCTCCACCTCAAAAACCCCACTTTCTTGGCCTTCAAGACTCTACTCTCTCCTGGTTCTCCTCCTACCAATCGCAGAGCTCCTTCAGTGTTACCTATAACTCTGTCCCCTCCTCTCTACTTTCTCTTTCTGTAGGGGTCCCCCAAGGTTCTGTCCTCTGACCCCTGCTCTTCTCCATTTACACCTCCTCCCTTGATTACTTGATAAAATCCCATGGCTTCCAGTACCATTTCCCCAAGCTGACACACAAATCTATCTCTCTACTTCTTACCTCACTTCTTCTTCAGTCTCTTCTCCAGTTACTAACTAATATATCAGCATGGATGTCACACCACTTCCTCAAATTGAGCTCATAATATTTCCTCCGGCCTGTACCTCCTTCCCTGACTTATCCATCACGATCAATAATATTACCATGAGTCCCTCCCTTCATGCCAGGGTGCTAGGTGTAATCCTGGACTCTGAACTTTCCTTTCAGCCCCAAATTTTGCGGACTTCACCTCTGTAACAAATCCAAAATATTCCCCTTTTTAACCGTTAAAACCATTAAGCAACTTACTCATTCCCTTGTTATCTCTCGTCTTGACTATTGTAATTACCTCCTCATTGGCCTACCACTCTGCAGGCTATCCCCTTCTTCAGTCTATTATGAAAGCTGCTCTCAGACTCATCTACCTTACCAACCATTCAGTGTCTGCCACCCCTCTCTGCCAATCCCTCCACTGGCTTCCCATTGCCCAACAAATAAAATTCAAAACACTAACAATAACATATAAAGCCATTTACAACTATGCCCCAAGCTACATCACCAATTTTGTCTCTATCTATCACCCAAAACGTCCTCTCTGCTCTTCCCAAGACCTCCTGCTCTTTAGCTCCCTTGTCTCCTCCTCCCATGCTCCTCTTCAGGACTTCTCCAGAGCCTCTCCCATCCTCTGGAACTCAATAGCCCAATCTGTCCAGCTGTCTCCTACTCACTTTTACTTGTTCACTTTTAGGTGATCCCTGAAAACTCAGGGAGCCTATCCTGCCTTCAGCTAACAACTAAATATTCTACTTCTCCCATCAGTTCATCCCTCACAGTTACTATCTTTTATTTCACCAGCCCCTCCCCATTAAATTTTAAGCTTGCAGGAGCAGGGACCTTTTAACCCTCTTGCATTAAATTGTGTTTCTGCTGTATTGTCTCCCTTTAAACTGTAAAGCGCTGAGCAAACTGTTGGCGCTACATAAACCTTGTACAATATTACATTTATAGAAATAGCACAGTCACAAGTTTTGTTTTTTGGCACTTTATGCTTTTAGTGACCGCAGCTGTAGATTTAGTTTAATTTGGAGTAAAACATCAAAATCTACCTAAAATTTAAAATCTTCAATTAGGTGGATGGCATCAGCTCTACTGCTGTCCAAATCCCCCCAATTCCAACACTGAATCAACATTAAATTGCAATAAAAAAAGCCCCTAGGGAGGCAGCACAAAGAAATTATGCATTACTTGCTTGAAGTGCAACTGTTGTTAGGCTATAGACATTTAAGTACTTACGCATTCTCAACAAGCAGTAAGTGAATGAGCTTTATAACAAGCCCTTACTGAACCTCTGTAGCTGCAGGAACTGGAGTGGAGCAATTCATCCTCAAAGATCATAGCAAAAGTACTTTTACTAACTTGGGTCATCCTGCTCCGCCTTCTGGTGGCTTTTTTTATCTAATGTAAACACAGAACAGCTGCAAAGGTAGAGTAATAGAGCAATGTGCAGCGACTGCTTCTTTTGCGAACTTTGAGGATAAATTACATCATAGTACCTACAACTACTGAGGCCACTAAGGGCTTGCTATAAATATAATTTACTGTTTGTTAATGTAAGAATACTTGACTTTCCATAGCCTAGACACAGGTTCACTTTTACCTTGAAACTCAAATCACTATCATTCTGGAGGTGATGCCTGACCAACTTAATGGGATCTTGGACAGTATTCAACCACTTGCCAACCAGCAGGCGTACATATACGGCAACAGGTCGGCTTGTTCCCACGAAACGACGTGCCTGTGCGTCGCTTCGCAGGTCCGCGAGTAGGGCGCATGCCCATTCGCCACAGGGAAAGCTGATCTGCGGGTCTTGCGGCCTCGATTGCCGACGGGCACCCGCAATCATTCTCCGTGAAGACAGAACGGCGATCTGCCATTATAAACACGGCAGTCGCTGTTCTGTCAGCAATGAACACAGGGCTCCTGTGTTCCTCCTACTTAGGAACACAGGTCCCTGTGTTCATTCCATAAGACCATCCCCCACACAGTTAGAAAGCACCCCCTATGGACAAATTTAACCCTTTAATCACCCCTGGTGTTAACCCCTTCTCTGCCAGTGTCATTAGTACAGTAACAGTGCATATTTTTAGCACTGATTACTGTAGTAATACCACTGGTCCACCAAAAGTGTCAAAAATGTCAGATCTGTCCGCCACAATGTCGCAGCCCTGCTAAAAATCGCTGATCGCCGCCATTACTAGTGAAAAAATATAAAATAAAAATAACAAATTTTTCCCCTAGTTTGTAAACGTGATAACTTTTGCGCAAACCAATCAATATACAGTAAATGGGATTTTTTTTTACCGAAAATTTGTAGCAGAATACAAATTGGCCTATGATGATGAAAAAATTAGATTTTTAAATTTCCTTTTTTGGGAATGTTATATAGAAGTAAACAACATTGTTTTTTCTCAGAATTTTTGTTTATAGCGCAAAAAAAAAAAATCACACAGGTGATCAAATACCACCAAAAGAAAGCTCCATTTGTGGGAAAAAAGGACATTATTTTATTTGGGAACAACGTCGCACGACCGACCGCGCAATTGTCAGTTAAAGTAATGCAGTGCCGTATCTCAAAAATTGGCCTGGTCATTAAGAAGGAAACCTTCCGGCTCAGAAGTGGTTAACACATGGTAGAAGGTAAACCTTGCACCTCGCCACAAAAAGCAGAGAAATCTATTTTGGGTAAAGATGCTCTTTTATGTGCAGACTATGCAATAAAACTAAATTGAACACAGTTGTAAATTCTACAATGCTCCAATAGTTAAAAAAAGAGGTTCTTTAAAATAGATTACATGAAGTACTATATTAGAATGTTAGAGGAAGGGTCTAGGCAATTAGTAGACAGTGCACACATTTTTGTCACTTACCGGAGGGTATGGTGGGCTGTACTCTCTGTATTTTCGGTGACTCTTCTCACTGGGACTGAAATCTGAGTCATCACTATAGTCAGAATAGTCTTCACTGGATGATGCATGTCTCTAAATTATAAAAAGGAGATGTGAACAAAGGATCCCCAAAACAATTTGAACCATCTAAAAGAGACAGCACACTGTTAGCCTGATCTTTGGTCACTTTTCTGGCACGTTTGTTTACAAGTTTAACACCTTGCCATCCGCGCGAAGTCCCAAGCCCCCCCCCCCCCCCTTTTTCTTTGTCATTTGACTTACAGGGATGGAGACACCAGTCAGCTCGGACTAGGTGTCCAATTTAAAGTCCCAATTCCCCTCTCTTTGCATGATGTATAGGGATGGAGGCGTGGGATTGCAGCTGATGCATCAAGTGACATCAGTGGACAGACCCAGTCTCACTGATGTCACTGATGAGGCAGACCAATTTACGTTGGTCTGCAGTTTTAGGACTACATTGCTGATGGGACAAACTGTATTTTTACCCTACATCGCTTTACATATTTTTATTTCTATCCCATTTGATCTCATAGACATAACTTATGCTATCTGTTTGGACTATTTGTATGAATTTAAAGAATTTATGAATCATTGTTCATTTTATATTTACTAGTGTATCAATTTTCAGCGCAGCTTTCCATTTGACATCTCTATTTATAGTGTTTCTCACTACAGCTGCTGCTTACATTTGTTATTGCTCAGCGCGGTTATTTACACTTTATTTTATATTTTATATTTTTATTTATTATGTCCTACACGGGCCAATTTTATGGAGCTGTTTAAAGTTTCCTACACCCGGGAGCTGCGATGCGCTCCGGGGACCTCCCCTTCCTCCCGCACAATTGAGTGGCGGGGTAGGCCATTCCGTTGCGCATCGGCGCCATGCCCCTGACATCATCCATGTTTCACAGGTGATGAGTCTGATATAACCAGCTGGCAAGCACACATGCTCTCCACGCGGACGCCTCTCTCATACACCACGCAAGCGTGACGCTGGGAGCACCCGGCGGGCATATCCGGCACATACTCGGCACTCTGGGGTTATCCAGCCTACTATACCCTCTCTCTAAGGGACACGGACTACCATCTTTCCAGTTCCACCACCCTCTTAGGACTCACTGGGTAATCATTTTGTGTTTGCTTCGACACCTAATTTCTCTCTTTACATCCATTTTCTCTTCTCTGTCTCTGCACTTGTTTCAAGCCTATAGTTATTCATATATCTCAGTTCTTTTTATTCATAACTGCAATTAATTTGCACTTTGAATTTTTCTGTCTCTCGTCACCTTCACAAATTCTCATCACATCTTTTTATTCGACTCATGCATTTCTTATTCACATACTAAGCCACTACTTTTATTACCAACCTATGGCCTGCACATTGGGCACATTGGTTCTACAATTTCAATGGATTTTTCCTTTGGCTTTATCCGATACCTGTTGGGTATTTCATGTTTTTTTCTTTTTCACTCTTCCTTTTCACTTTTCACCCCTTTCCCTTGGGTTGTTCACTTCTTGTCCCGATTTCCACTTTACCACTTTTCTGAAGGTTGGATTAGGTCTCCCCACTTTTTTCAGATATTTACATTCATATGAAAGCAGTATTTTTTTGATATTCGGTATATACCATTTATTTTTTTCTTTTTACAGACATACTGCTTTTCTGCTGCCTGTAAATACATAGATTTTTTACTCTCTTTGCTGGGGACCTTCCATCCCTGGAGCGGGCCTTGGTTGTGCTGAGGTTTGCCGCTGGTCATGCTCCCGGGTCAGACAGTACGTTTCTCAGCCACCTACCACCCTCAATAGATTCCAACTCTAAGCTTATCCGTAAGTCATGACATTACATTTTTTCTTTTTCTTGCTTTTTCCGAGTTGTGGGATAAGTTTCATGGATACTCATACATACATTTTTTTGCAGACCTATGTCCTGCATCCACTCCTGAGGAAATGCGACTTACGCATGAAACGCGTCAAGTGACTTTTGATGCAGCCCTATTACCATTACCTGATGTATATTGTTTCCATGTATGATATATGTTATGTTGCCATTTTTGAATGATGCATTGCATTTACTTTCTGTCTATGTATTTTTATATATACTGACTTATCCTTTTTAACATAAATTTTCTTTTCTGTAAAATGCCATGGTTCTCCTGTCCTTTATCAGATGATTCAATAAACATTTTATCAGCTGCTAACTCTTGCCTCATTTAAAGTCCCAACCCCCCCTCTTTTGTTTTTTTGTCATTTGACTTACAGGGATGGATATACCGGTCAGCTCGGACTAGGTGTCTCATTTAAATTCCCAATCCCCCCCCCCCCCCCCCCCGCTTTGCATCCGGACCAAATTATTACACTTCGCTCCTACATGTAAAAACCTACTTTTTTTTCCTAGAAAATTACTTAGAACCCCAAACATATATATTTTATAGCAGAAGGCCCTACAGAATAAAATGATGGGTGTTACAATTTTAGTATGCGATTTTTTTTTTTTTAGAGTATACTACCGCTTTAATAGATCTGTACTTTTTCAGTTGTTTGTATTTATTTGCCCTTAAAACTTTTACTAAACCACCTGAAAAGGTATGAGTCCTTGAGTATTAGTTACTGTTCTTTCTGTGGATGTGAAGTACAGCTTGATATTTAAACAAGGTGTATTTAATGACATGATGCTCCTCTATGCAGCATTTTGTGGAGTCTAGGGCAGGCAACCAGAGCTTACAGGAAGAGGGTTGCATAATGCTGGGCATCATTCAACCCAGAATAGGAGGGACCAGCTGAGCTAGGCAGCACCTGCCAAGGACAGAAATGTTTTATTCTTTGTGCAACCTGGTATTGAGCCTTAAAGTTTAACTCCATATCTTCTCCTTTTTTAGTTCGGAAAAGAGGGGAAGGATAAGAACCTTTCAGCTTTCTACTGCAGTTCAGGGCTCAGTTGGGCTAGTTTTCCCCAAACTTTAGGCCCCTTTCACAAGGGCGTCTCCGCTTAACGGAATCCACTTGCTCAGCAGGGAATTGCTCCGCTAATGATCCCCCCTGAGCAGGCAGATGACAGGTCCTGTCCACTCCGCTCTGCAGAGCAGACATGGACAGAGTCCCGCTCTCCTCTATGGTGAAATCGGGTGAAAACAGACCGCCTGTCCGTTTTGATCCAGACAGATGGAAAATAGGACCGCCATCCGTCTAGATTTGGATTGGATAGCGGTGGATGTCAACGGACATGTGTCCACTGACATCCGCAGCTCCATAGGGGAGACTGCAAGGTCTGATCAGGATCACCTGAAAAACTGACAGGTGGACCTTAGTTGTTGCTAGAGCAATTCTTGCCAGTGGCCACACACAACCTCTCCTGTGAATGGTACAGCTGCCAGAATGAAAGGCAACAAAAAATAGAAATTAGCTATTAAAGGATAGAATTGTGGAACATCTTAAATCCCATGGATTGCAAGATGAAAAACAACATGGGTTTACTTCAGGGAGATCATGTCAAACAAATCTTATAGATTTTTTTGACTGGGTGACTAAAATAATAGACGGTGGAGGTGCAGTAGACATTGCATATCTAGATTTTAGTAAGGCTTTTGACACTGTCCCACATAGAAGACTTATCAATAAACTGCAGTCATTGAGCATGGACTCCCATATTGTTGAGTGGATTAGGCAGTGGCTGAGTGACAGACAACAGAGGGTTGTAGTCAATGGAGAACATTCAGAACAAGGTCATGTTACCAGTGGGGTACCTCAGGGATCTGTACTGGGACCAATTTTGTTTAATATCTTCATATCTTTTGCAAGTGATATTGCAAAAGGCCTCGATGGTAAGTTTTGTCTTTTTGCTGATGACACAAATATATGTAACAGGGTTGATGTTCCTGGAGGGAAACGCCAAATGGAAAAGGATTTAGGAAAACTAGAAGAATGGTCAGAACTCTGGCAACTGAAATTTAATGTGGATAAGTGCAAGATAATGCACCTGGGGCGTAAAAACCCAAGGGCAGAATATAGAATATTTGACAGTCCTGACCTCAGTATCTGAGGAAAGGGATTTAGGAGTAATTATTTCAGAAGACTTAAAGGTGGGAAGACAATGTAATAGAGCAGCACGAAATGCCAGCAGAATGCTTGGATGTATAGGGAGAGGTATAAGCAGTAGAAAGAGAGAAGTGCTTATGCCGCTGTACAGAACACTGGTGAGACCTCACTTGGAGTATTGTGCGCAGTACTGGAGGCCATATCTCCAGAAGGATATAGATACTCTAGAGAGAGTTCAGAGAAGAGCTACTAAACTAGTACATGGATTGCAGGAAAAAACTTACCAGGAAAGGTTAAAGGACCTTAACATGTATAGCTTGGAAGAAAGAAGAGACAGAGGGGATATGATAGAAACTTTTAAATACATAAAGGGAATCAACTCGGTAAAGGAGGAGAGCATATTTAAAAGAAGAAAAACTACCACAAGAGGACACAGTTTTAAACTAGAGGGGCAAAGGTTTAAAAGTAATATGAGGAAGTATTACTTTACTGAGAGAGTAGTGGATGCATGGAATAACCTTCCTGCAGAAGTGGTAGCTGCAAATACAGTGAAGGAGTTTAAGCATGCATGGGATAGGCATAAGGCTATCCTTCATATAAGATAGGGCCAGGGACTATTCATAGGATTCAGATATATTGGGCAGACTAGATGGGCCAAATGGTTCTTATCTGCCGACACATTCTATGTTTCTATATAAGATGTTAATTTAGTGCCATGCTACTTTTCCAAAACCAAAACACTTACTCCTTAACATTGCTGTGTCATACTTTTCACTTTTCTGTGCTTATACAAAATATTATATAGAATCCTGTGCCAGATTACTTGCTGGTTTGCGCAGTGACATCACCCCGCTCCGCCCTACATGATGCATCACAATCCTCTCTCCTGGAGCAGGGTCTAATATTGATGCAAGTTATATGTGAATTAGTGCTGCACTTATTTTCCAGCATGTTGGACACAATTTAGATGTTAAATGATTTAGTGATAATTAAAAGTTTGATTTCTATTTCTATATAATAATTTTCATAAGCACAGGAGAAGTGAAAAGTCTGACACATTAACATAACAAAGTAAGGGTCCTATCACACAGGCTTTCCGCCTGGCGGACTCCGTTTTGCTCAGCGGGGGATCGATCCCCGCTGAGCAGGTGGATGACAGGTCCGTTTCTGCTCACTATGCAGAGACAGACCTGTCAGAGCCCTGCTCTCCTCTAAGGGAGATCGGATGAAAATGGACCACCTGTCCACTTCCATCTGATCCTTTCCGATCCTCCAGACGGATGGAAAATAGGGTTACCATCTGTCTCGATTTCACGGACCGGATCGGATAGCAGCAGGTGTCAGCGGACATGTCACCGCTGATATCTGCCACTCCAAAGGGGTCCATGGAGTGTCTGATCAGGTCAGCCTGAAAAACTGACAGGTTGACATGATCGAAAAGCCCATGTGAAGCCTAAGGCCCCTTTTACACATACAGACCGTTCATTTCATCAGTTCAGTAACGTTTGTTTGTCATCAGTTTTTCATCTTTTTTTTGTCCGTTTTTTTAACAGATGAACAATAGGGCTTTCATCCATTCAAAAAAAAATGGATTTTTGTAAAATCTTACCGTAAAATCCTTTTCTCTTAGCTCATCGACAGACGTAGTCCTCGGTGATACACCACCTTCAGGTTATGTTACCTCCGCAGGAGCAGGACTAGACAGGAAATTAAAAAGCTCTGGCCACACCCTAGGGGCAGTCCCAGAGGGTATATCCTCTCTCTCTCTGCCTCAGCAAATCAGTTATGTGAAAAAGCAGTGCTTAGAGAATTTAACCCAACCCAACTCCAAAACAGAGGGGCGGGGACTACGTCTGTCGATGAGCTAAGAGAAAAGGATTTTACGGTAAGATTTTACAAAAATCCATTTTTCTCTAGCGCTCATCGACAGACGTAGTCCTCGGTGATACACCACCTTCGGGACGTCCCAGAGCAGTATCACAACTGAGGGGTGGGAAAATGGAAATCAAATCCCAATCTAGAAGGCCCAACCGGTGCCAACTAGAAGTTTACAATGCTCATCCTTAATGATGAGACTCAACAAAACAATTTTCAAACAGAAAAAAACCCTCGAGGTAGACCACCGGTCTCCTCAAATTGCGGCCTGCAAAACCTTGCGGCCAAATGAGGCATCCGCCGATGCCGTCACATCAATTTTATAGAATTTAGTAAAGGTATGTACCGACGACCAAGTGGCCGCCTTACATACCTGGACCACTGACGCCTGATGGCGAAAGGCCCAGGAAGTACTGAGCGCTCGAGTGGAGTGCGCCCTAACAGGGAACGGAGGACTCTGACCCTTAATAGAATAAGCCTGTACCACCGTTTGTCTAATCCATTTGGCAATGGTCGCGGCAGATGCAGGCAAACCCTTTCTGGGGCCATCCGTGATCACAAAAAGTGAATCCGTCTTACGGAATGATTCCGTAGCTTTCAGGTATACCCTGATTGCCCGAACCACATCCAAGGAATGCAACGCATGTTCCCGATGATGCTTGGGCTGAGGACACAAGGAAGGTAGTACAATATCTTCATTCAGATGAAAATCTGAAACCACCTTAGGAAGAAAAGATGGCTTAGGATGAAGTACTACCTTATCCCTATGAATCACTAGGTATGGGGACTGGCATGATAATGCAGCCAGTTCTGACACCCTGCGAGCAGAAGTAATAGCCACCAAGAAGGCCACCTTCTGGGATAAAGTAAGCAAGGGAATCTCCCTGATGTTTTCAAAGGGAGGTTTCTGTAGAACCGACAAAACCAAATTAAGATCCCAGGGCGGTAAGGGCGCGCGGACTGGAGGAGCCAGGTGCCGCACCCCCTGGATGAAATTCCGCACCAAGGATTTGGTAGCTAAAGGTTTCTGAAAGAAGATTGCTAATGCTGAAACTTGACCCTTGATGGTGCTCAAGGCTAGCTTCTGCTCAACCCCTTGTTGCAAAAAGGCCAATATTCGAGACACCGAATAGGTACGTGGAGGAAATCCTAAAGATTCGCACCACGCAATGTAAGTCTTCCATGTGTGATAATAGACTTTGCTGGAAGTCGCTTTCCTTGCTTTAATAAGGGTAGGAATGACTGAAGTAGACAAACCTCTGTCCTTCAGTACTTGGGTCTCAATGGCCAGGCCATTAAAACCAGCGACTGTAAAGCACGAAGGTAAATAGGTCCTAGAGACTACAGACACTCCCTGAGACGAAGTTCCCACGGAACGTCTGCGACTAACATGTCCAAGTCGGCCAGGCCGGCTTGAAGAGGCCAGCCTAGAATTTCTAGGACCACTGGCGCTGATAGGATCTGAACCAGGCGTCCCTAGAGCTATCTGGCCCCGACCATCCGAGAAAGTCTGGTCGTTTTCTGTTCCCACACATTTATCAGATACCTGATAGTTATCAGGAAAGGTGATCTTTTCTGGTTGAACCTCAGGGACCGAAGTCACCCGACTAGAGGCTACTTGGCCTATCTGATCAATCAGATCCGATTCCTGTGAGGTATCGGGACTAATCTTAGGAAAAGGTAAAGGAAAAGATCTATACAGGGAACGGTAACTACCGCTTCCTGTACTTAAATGTTGGAAGGGAAGAATCGCACCGGTAGTAGTGGTAGATGCTCGATCTAATGTCCTGAATACCGGTGAAAACGTCCCCCCACCCTGAAATCGGGTGGGGGCGCACCTTCAGGCTGTGTACTCCTTTACTTCGGGTTTGGCTGGGTTGGTCCTCTGCTTGTCCGACCATCCCTTCTTGAACCCTCCTGGAGGAGTCTTGCCTTTCCCGGGAGTACCAGCCGGGCGCCCTTTATGGGCGGTAAAGAAAGGTCCTCGCTTGTTGCGAGGTCCCTTAACTTTTGCAGCCTGTGGCAAAAAAGTACTCTTGCCCCCGGTGGCATCCTTAATGATTTCATCTAGGTTGGCTCCAAATAGACGATTCCCCTGAAAAGGGAGATTGGTCAAAGTCTTTTTGGAACCTAGGTCAGCTGACCAGCATTTTAACCACAGCACACGTCTGAGGATCACTGCTAACTTAGATGCATGCCCTAACAAGGGAGTAGTGTCCAAGGCTGCGTCACAGATAAACCGTAGCCCTTGTATGATCTGTTCTATCAAATCAGATGTCTCCTGGGGAATATCTTTTCCCCTAAGATCTTGGCGTACCATTTTCGCCCATTCCGTAAGTGTCTGGGAAACTAGACCAATAACAATTACTGGTCTAAATGCTGACCCTATCAGAGAAAAGATAGTGCGGGACTCCGCTTCTATCTTTCGATCCACCGGATCCTTAAAGGACGAAGTGTCCTCCACTGGAATAACCGTGGCTTTATTCAGCCTGGAAATAGGCGGATCCACGACTGGTGGTACCGTCCATTTCTTAATGATGGATTCCTCAAACGGATAGCGTCTAGCAATACGCTTGGAAATAGTAAAGGTACGTTTAGAATGCTCCCATTCTCCTTTAATCTGATTACCAAAACATTTAGGTACAGGAAAAGCCTTCGCCGTCTTGATGGGCTTATTAGTCCCAAAAGGCCTTTCTGTTTCAGTTGCCTCTGCCGGTAAAGCCTCAAGTTTTAAGGTTTCTTGCACTGCCACAACTAGTGCGTCCACCAATGCTTCTTCCTGAATTATAGCAGGAGAAGAAGCGTCCTCCTCACTGTCTGAGGGGGCTTTACCTGGGATAACAGCCCTTGCAGAGGAACCTGCAACTGCAGTGACCATCTCTGAATCAGAGTCAGAAGTGTCAGATAGTATAGGGGTAGGCGGGGGTCGCTTCCTTGACCCCCGTCCCTGACAGGCCGCCTCCACCCGAGCCACCATAGACTCCAAAATTGCTGTAAATGACTCTATACTCTGTGCACCGGCGGGTCCCGAGGCCCCCTCGAGGGAAACAGGTGGGGGAATATGTGTGGCAGGGTCCATAATAACTCCAGTTACTTCCTGGATGATATAATTCAAAAGTAAAGAAAAAACTTTTTTTTTTTTTTTTTTTGACCCTCAGTGCCACAAAAAAACCCCTTAGTGTTACCTGCTAGGGATCCCTATCGATCGAGAGAGAGAGAGATAGACCCCCAGGCTCACCACTTGATGTTCAGAGTTAAACTGCAACAGCTTACAGCGCTGTCTTAGACAAACAGGAAGTCTTTTGGCTGGCTGCCCAGGAAGAAGGGAGGCGGCTCCGCCCCTCTGCACGCCTTCCGGCGCCTCCCCCAAGCTCCACGAGGTGTAGAATCACCTCAAACATGGCCGCCCCCATGCTGGAGACACGAGGCTACGCCAAAATGGCGGCTCGTGCGATCCAGCAAAAAAAATGGCGGCGGCCTGTGCTGACTAGCGGTGTGCTGCAGGCACACAACACTCTCTCTGCATGGGGATATGGCGTGGTTGGCGGTACCGGCCCTGGCGGACCGCATGGCCGTTCGGGAGGCCTGCTAATAGCTGGAGATCTGATTTGGAAGGCAGTCTACATGTCCATGGCTTCTGACTGGTAGGTAGCTTATACTTAACCCATAAGATTCCCAGAATGCCACAGATTACATCTTTAAAACATGTATACAATAGATTGTTAGCTCCCAAACCAAGCCTCCTGGCTTTTTGCACACATAAAATCACACTCAAAGTAGGAGGATTTGTGACATGTTATAGGATAGAAAGAACTCTTACCATACAGAGAGGGGCCCGCGTTCACCACAAAACCCGTCAGGGAAAAAGGGGGAACATACTACTCACCATACCGGAACCAGGCGGGCACCAACTCCTGACAGTACCCCTCTCCACCGGAGCGGGAGGGCTGTCGACCGATACGGACGCCGTGACTCATGGTCTTTGGCGTTTCAGCGAGACGTTTAACTCGCGGGTTCAGTCCTTTTAATGGGACTTTGTCGCGGCCGACCCAGCGCGGAGCTATGGCCTGCACGCGCTCGTAGGCTGAACTGGGGTGACCACCGGATCTCGACATCCAGCCCGTCGCCCAGTTCAGCTTTCTTGCTTGAAGATCTCACAGGAACACTGGAGAAAAAAAGCTGTCTAAAAATCCTTTTAGAAAAAAATTCTTGCCAGGACCTAAGATCCCAGCAAGGTATCTAGGTCCTTACTCCTAACTAGACAGAAAATAACTGATTTGCTGAGGCAGAGAGAGAGAGGATATACCCTCTGGGACTGCCCCTAGGGTGTGGCCAGAGCTTTTTAATTTCCTGTCTAGTCCTGCTCCTGCGGAGGTAACATAACCCGAAGGTGGTGTATCACCGAGGACTACGTCTGTCGATGAGCGCTAGAGAAATGGTTGTTGATGGAAGTGGATGAAAACGGCTGTAAAAAAAAATGGATCATCCATTACATCCATTTTTCCATAGAGATACATTGATGTCCGTTTTTCATCCGTCAACGGATGGATGAAAAATGGACGAACGATCCGTATGTGTGAAAGGGGCCTTAGGGCTCTTTCACACGGCCGTTCAGTTTTTTGGCTCCGCTCCGGTCCTTTTTTTTTTTTTTTCACGGATGTCATCCGCTCCGTATGTCCACATATCATCCCATCCGTTTGCGGATGATATACGGACATAATGTAAGTTTATGGGCATTGCGGATGTCAGCGGATGACACCGCTGACATCCGATTTTGTTTACTTTCCGTTTTTTTAACGGAGGAAAAATAGGGTTCTGTTCCGTTCCAAAAAACGGAAAACAGAACTGAAAGGAAGAAAATCGGATGTCAGCGATCCGCAATGCCATTGACAAACATTATGTCCATAAATCATCCGCAAAAAAATAGGATGATTTGCGGACATACGGAGCGCCCGTGTGAAAGGGCCCTTAGTGTTTTAGTTTCAGGAAAGTAGTGCTGCACAGATATACCATTTATATATAAGGCCCCTTTCACACATAGTTGAAATCATCAGTTCTGTCATCAGTTTTTTCAGTCAACATCAATTTCACATCGGTTTTTCATCCACTGCCATCAGTTTTTCATCCGCTGCCATCAGTTTTTCATCCGTTGTCATCCGTATCATGTACCCTCAAGCCCCTTTCACACAGGCAGACTGATCAGGTCCACTTGTCAGTTTTTGACCATACATTTCCCTCTATGGAATGGCAGATGTAAACGGACGTGTCCGTTTACACCCACTGACATCTGATCCGCTAAAAAGAGATAAACGGGGGATCCGTTTACAATCCATCTGGTGGATCGGATGACAGGCGGTCCGTTTACGTTCAACTGCTTATAGAAGTAAGAGGGCAGTGTCTGTGTCCGTGTCCGCTTTGCATAAACAAAGTAGACACGGACCTGTCATCTACCTGCTCAGTGGGGATCAGCGGAAATATTCCCTGCTGAGTCCACCAGTGTAAGAGCCACTTAGGAAAACTTCTCACGTTAAGTAGGGATACAGCTACGACACTTTAAGTATCTAGGAGAAACATCAGCGGGATGTGGATGGAGAAGTTATATGAACTGCAGCATTAACTAAGAGCCACTTTGCCTCAAGACAAAATATCTTGTCCTTTTGCTCCTTTCTTAGTGGTTCTGTAAATACCTTGTGCTTAGATCTTCTTTTCTTTTTAGCTCTCTTTTTGTCCTTCTCCTTCTTACGTTTCCTCTTCATCTTGCGATGTGACTTTTCATCGTCTGACTCGCTGTGGTGTTTTTCACTTTTCTCTCGTGGAGCTTCTGGCTCAGCCACAACATGGCTAACCTCTTCACCTCCATCATCTTCAAGTTCACCCTCTTCCAGCTCACCATCCTCCCTGTTCGAGTATAAGAAGAGAGTTTTAATATACAATAGATATCCTTGTTAACACCATCCATTCTAACTTTTCTCACAATTTACATCAGACATTCTCATCTTATTTTGGGCCTATGCAACATAAATCAGAAGCCTCATGTTCTATGCAGTCCCATACTGCATTTAGTACAACAGAAAAAGAGCAGTACATTATCTTGTCGCCTTGTTATGAATGTGCTATATCAACAGCCTTAGTAAAATACTAAGCAAATGTTGGTGTAATACTGTATACAACTGAATTGTGCAAAATGTATCAGGAATCCAGCAGCAACAAAGACTTGAAATGTCTTCAGCAGGCTAGTGCATGGGGGAAATGATGTGACTTTGCAAACAGACTTCTTGAACAAGATAAAACGTTGGTAACTTAAAAAAAACAAAACAAAAAATGTAATGCTTCTGAAACAGCAGGAGGATGTAAAACATGGCACTGGAAAGTGTGAGATACAAAAGCTATTTTATACTTCAGTAGCAACCAAGAGAAATATTGGTGCCAATAGCATTCTTAAAGTATAAAGGGCTGTACATTTGGGCCGAATAAAAACCGTCCGACAATCGCATCATGCGTATGGCACCGGGTCCGTCGATGGGGCATGCGTGAAAAAGCCAGGTCTGCCAATCGACATTCGATCGCGTCAATGGCCGAGAGCACTGACTGGTGTGTTCTGGCGGGAGAGAAGTCCCCCTGTCAGAACACGATAGCTCAGCGGGGGAGATCTCTGTAATAACATCACATAGTTAGTACAATGTCTCCTCCTGAGCCCTTCAGTTTTTTTCCTTCACGCCCCCTGGGTTGAAGGAGAAAAGTTGCTGGGGTGTACCAGGCTTACGTCTGCGCAAAAAAGACATATGCAGTACAAACAGAGATGTATAGTAACTAAGTAAAACTACTTCACTACTGTACTTAAGTACCGAAAGCCGGTATCTGTACTTTCCTGGAGTAGAATTTTTTTCTCCTACTTCCACTTTTACTTCACTACATTTTTTCAATGATTTCAATACTTCTACTCCGATATTTTTTTTTTGTGCTGCGTAGTTACTCGTTACAATTATAAATATTACCACTGCCAGAACAGTAGATGGCAGGTTTCATGAAGCTCAAAACGTGTATTATCAGCGCATACGAAAATAAATGCTACTGTGTGTATAAATAAAAGCTGCATTTGAAATAATAAAAAACAATATGATGTTCAAACTTTTGACTTCTTTCTTTAATAACTACATAACACAGTACTTGTACTTTTACTTTCAGTACTTGAGTAGCAATTTTTTTTTCAAAACTACTGGTACTTTTACTTTCAGTACTTGAGTAGCAAAATTTAAAAAAAAAACTACTTGCAATACTTAAGTACAAAAAATGTTGAATACTTTAGTACTTCTACTCAAGTCACTTTTTGATCGAGCACTTCCACTTCTACTCAAGTCACTTTTTGATCGAGCACTTCCACTTCTACTCAAGTCACTTTTTGATCGAGCACTTGTACTCAAGTATGGGTTTCGAGTACTTTATACAACTCTGAGTACAAAACCGGAACAGCTGTGCATGGCAACCAAGCTTCTATCTCTCATTTTCAAAGCTTATCTGAACAAGCTAAACATAGAAGCTGTTTAGGTTCCATGCCCAGCTGCTTCAGATTCTGTCTGCTCCAGTTGTGATACGTTTTTCATATGCATTCTTTCTTTCAAAACCTCTTTAAGGCACAAAAATGCACATCTCTTTTGCAGTCAGCTGAGCCATTCATTTTTAAAGCCATTCCAAAGTATCTTGCCAATGCGTATATTAAAATGCATGGCAACAAAGTATTTCCAGAGCAAATACCCAAGTTCATGTTCACCAGATAAGAGTGGCCAGAATACAGAAATATTATTAAGTATGCATGCTGCTCTTCAATGTGGACATCAATATGTTTTACTAGTTCAGGCCAACACACAACATATCATGTATTACTATTAGCCTGCTTCCAAGCAGGAGGTTGGTAAAAATAAAAAAAAAAACTGTTGACAGGGGCACAGACAGAGCCTGGCAGCTTCTGTACAGCACCATGGAACATGACACCAAAAACAGGAAGCAGATAAAGAAGAAACCTTTTCAATTACTGAGAAATCACACAAATGGTTCGGTCTCACCTGACTATATTAACACCATGTTTAATCAGCCATATTACAACCAGAGATTTCTACTGGGATGTATTAATGGGGAGCTGGGGAAAATGTACTTTACACTTGAGACAGGACTGCAGACTGAGGTTTCTCAAACTGACAAAATATTATCATATTAATCCTACAGATACCTGTAAATAAGTAGCAGGGATGGGGAGAAAATAGAGCCTGCCCATCAAACATAAGAGGTCATTTTATACTTGCGCAAGAGGAACTACACTTTGTGTGGGAAAAAAAAAAAGCGTAAAAACTGCGACACAAGTCGCAGCTTTGTAATTTCTCGTAAAATGCAATGTAATATGGCTACCTAAAGATGTTCTGTACACAGATGGTATACAGAACACCCTCCAAAATGCCATTTCCTGCTTGTGTGATTGGCTTAGGGGGTTTTACAGAAGTCTGCACTAAGGCTGGGTTCACACCCTCACATGCGATGTCTGTGTGATGCAAATTCAGCCATACAGTTAGTATGGCTGAAATCACATCGCATTCAAGCCAAAATGGTGCAAGACCCTTATTTTTGTCTGCACTGGAATCAGCCTGAACACCCATTCAATTTAATTCCATCGATTCCACAGTTAGCACTGTGTTCTGTGAACCGATTTGGGGGTGTCATTACTTTATATTGACACCCGCAGCAGTTCATAGAGCGTAGTGTGAACTGCCTGAGATTCTGATGCAGTACGGGAACCCGCACAGGAATCAATGTGTTTCCCGCATCGCACCAGTGTGAACCCAGCCTTAGAAATAAATCTGATTTTGGGCATCCCCTGCAACAAAAATGTAATTTTTCGTGAGATATGAAAGGGAAATCATGTCTAAAGGGATGCAGACCTTGTAGCTTTACTCAGAGCTCTGCAGGTGCAGCAGCTGATTGATAATGATAAAATAATTCTCATACAAATTCACTCTGTACATGGACACAAACAGCTAGTTTTTCAGAATGACAAAAGGTTAAAATCCTTGCAATGTACATCCCAGAGGAGAATGTTTATTTCTCAACAAAAATTGTGTTTCTCTTTAAATAAACCTAGGCAATTCCAACTAAGGATGAGATTAAACATTTGGATAAGCAACAACTACCTTCAACAAAGTTACATTTTAAAATGAACAGACAACACAAAGATTTGGGTGTCTGAAGTCATGTTCAAAGGTTTACTTTTTTTTGTAAAAGACAATCTCAGCCCAACCCCCCAACTTAACACCTTTATTGGCCCTTTAAAGTGAAAAGCAGCCCCACCACTTTTGCAGGTGAAGGAAATGTGTTGCCCGGGTTTGAGAATGGTTTCGTTTAACGTAACTCTTCTACTAAAATTCACAAAAAATTATCTATAGAGTCATATCTGTAGCAGCCTATGAAGTTCCTGTTTTAATGGCATTAATGGGGAAGACTTGCATACGCCTGTGCTTCCCACATATTCTGATTGGCTGATGAGAAAGCCTATCATAGTGATGGGAGGGAGTTTGGACAATTTATTTTGTTTGTAGAATATATAGCTTTATAAAAATTGGATTTTTGTCTTACCGTAAAATCCTTTTTACTGATGTTTATTGACGGACACAGCTCCAGAATCTTCTTGACCATTGGGTTATGCTGCCCCCTACAGGAGTAGGGCACTAGGCAGGAAAAAACTTTACTATGCCTATGGGGCAGTCCCAGGGGATATACTCCAACTTCCTGCTATAGGCACTCAGTTTTGTTGCAAGCAGTGTCAGAAGAAATATAACCCAACTCAATAGAAGGGTGGGTGCTGTGTCTGTCAATGAACATCAGAGAAAAGGATTTTACGGTAAGAAAAAAAACAAATTTTCTCTTTCGTTCATTGATGGACATAGCTCCAGAATTTTCTTGACCATTGGGAAGTCCCAAAGCAGTGTCAAACATGAGGGGTGGGAAAACCCAGCAGAAGAAATTCCCAAAAGCTAAACCTAGCCAACCAGGAACAATTGGAGCTCACCTGAAAAAAACACCCTGAAAGAGGACTAGTCCTCTCAAACAGTGGCCTGAAAAACCTAGTGGCCAAAGGCAGCGTCAGCAGATGCCAACACATCCACTTTGTAAAATTTTGTGAAAGTGTGCACAGACGACCAGGTGGCTGCTTTACAAACCTGCACCATGGATGTCGGATGACGAAAGGCCCAAGAGGCACTATGCGCCCTTGTAGAATGCACCTTAACGGGGAAAGGAGGATCTTGACCCTTAATGAAATAGCCCTGCACCGCCATCTGCCTGATCCATCTGGAGATGGCCGCAACAGACGCACCCAGCCCTTTACGAGGTCCATCCGTAAGGACAAATAGCGAGTCCAATTTTCTAAAGGACTCACTGACAGATACACCCTGATTGTCCGAACCACATCCAAGTTAATGTAAGGCAATCTCCACTAGATAAGCTGAACGACAAGACAACACAGCCAACCCCGACATTCTGCATGCAAAAGTAATAGTCACCAAGAAAGCTACCTTCTGTGTCAAAGTGAGCAGAGGAATCTCACAAATATTTTAAAAAGGCAGTTTCTGAAGAGCCGACAGCCCCAAATTGAGGCCCCACTGAGGCAACGGAGAACTCACTGGGGGAGCCAGGTGGCGGACCCCCTGTATAAAAGTATGAATCAAGGAGTGCGTAGTCAACGGGCGTTGAAAGAAAATCACCAAGGCCAAAACATGGCCCTTGATGGTACCCAAGGCCAAGCGTTGATCTACCTCATTTTGGAGTAACTCCAAGATTCTAGCCACCGAAAAGGAATGGGAGGAGACCCCCCCCCCCCCCCCCCCGTGTGCATGGGGACTGAATATTTACCCATATACATTTTTACTTTAATTTTGAACCTAACTATACCTAAATACTAAACAAAGAATGAGAGAGCAAATAGGAGAAATTTGATGTTGGAGTCTTTTAACCAGTTCTGGACCGGAAGGATTTGCCCCAATGACCAGGCCATTTTTTAGCGGGACTGCAACATTGTGGCAGACAGATGGGACCATTAACTGAACTTTTTGACACTTTTGGGGGAACCAGGGACATTACTACAGTAAGAGAGATCAAAAGAAGTGTTTTATTCCTCACTGAGGTACAAAGAGCCAACAGGCCGCCAAAAGAATTTCCAGGATTCATTTGAACCGAATTACACTATTTGGAGCCTTTTTTTCTCCCATATACCACCACCGATACCCTGGAATCCAGCGGAAATATCTGCATTGTGGAGCCATTTAAAGGGGATACCTATTAAGCCCAGGGGGCTTTTTCAAGCGTAAATGGTTCTAATACAATATGGTATATAGAACCCACTTCATCTGGTAAGTGACCCAGCCTATTTTTTTACAAAGAAATTGATGTCACAGCAAGCACGTGCACTTTTTGAATTGAAGATTCGCATATTTTATCACCAAGGACATTCACCATACCTTGAGCACTGAAGTCACTCTTATAAATTTTTGTGGGGACTTTATATATATATATATATATATATTATATATATATATATATATATAATTAATCCTTCTGATTATTCACGGACATTTTATTGAAATTTTTTTTCACTTACTTTAATACATATTTGTCCTATATTTATATAATTTATACAATTTTAGTCACCAACCATTTGCACATACCCACTGTATTATTTCGTTCACATGTTGTATTAATTTGCAAAACTTTCACACTGGTACATACCATTGGAATAAGATATAGTTATTAAATAGGTATTCACGGTTTTTTCTAAGCAAGCGCTGTATTTGGTCTAATCTAAGGCCTTAGACATCTTACATACCCCATTTTGTGCAGCAGCTGCTATTTATTGTTTTTAGGCTCTCTTTTTTATGATAAATTATCCACCACCTTTTATTAACCTTTATAGTACTCTTCCACTGGCGCGAGGTATATACTTTGTATATATATTTTAGGATAGTATCAAGGCACAGATCCAGGGAAGGGTACAGAAAAATATCTGCAGCATTGATGGTCCCAATGAGCACAGTGGCCTCCATCATCTGTAAATGGAATAAGTATGGAACCACCAGGACTCTTCCTAGAGCCAAACTGAGCGATTGGGGGAGAAGGGCCTTAGTCAGGGAGGTGACCACTCTGAGAGAGCTCCAGCTTTTCTCTGTGGAGAGAGGAGAGCGTTCCAGAACAACCATCTCTGCAGCACTCCACCAATCAGGTCTGTATGGTAAAATGGCCAGACGGAAGCCACTCCTCAGTGAAAGGCACATGACAGTGTGCCTGGGGTATGACAAACGGCACCTGAAGGACTCTCGAAACAAAATTCTCTGGTCTGATGAAACAAATATTGAACTCTTTGACCTGAATAGCAAGCTTCATGTCTGGAGGAAACCAAGCACAGTTCATCACCTGGCCAATAACCTCTCTACAGTGAAGCATGGTGGTGGCAGTATCATGGTGGGGGGATGTATTTCAGCAGCAGGAACTGGGAGACTAGTCAGGATCAAGGGAAAGATAAATGCAGCAATTTGCAGAAACATCCTTGATGAAAACCTGCTCTGGACCTCAGATTAGGGCAGGGCTTGACAAATTTTCCTGAAATCTAGGAGCCAGCTAAAAAAGTTAGGAGCCAGTTTTTTTCTTTTTTTAAACTAACAACCAAGCTTTATTTAATAAAACGGATACGAAATGTACACATAAATACGACTAGAACCCCACTGTCCTCTAGCGCAATTGGATGAAAACAGACTGTCTGTCTCTTTCCATTCAATGCCATCTGATCCGATCCACGGGATGGATAGAAAATAGAACCACCATCCGTCTGCTTTTGGCGGACAGGATCAGATGGCGGCAGATTACCGCTCCATAGAGGAGAATGAAGGGTCCGATCAGGTCTGCCTGAAAAACTGACAGGCGGACCTGATCAGACAGCCCGTGTGAAAGGGGCCTTCGGCTGTGGCATGGCGATGAGGAAAAAAAAAAAAAAAAAAAGATATTATATATATATATATATATATATATATATATATATATTATTTTTTTTAATAATAATTGGAAAAAAAATATATATTTTTTTTAATTTTTTTTAATAATTAAAAAAAAAAGAAAAAAATATTATTTCGTTTTTACATTTAAAAAATAAATTAAATTAATAATAAATAACCACACTCCCTGTCAAAGGTAACTAACTGGACAGGGAGATGGTAATGCATTGTAAACAAACAGGCAGTGGAAACAGTAATTACAACAGTCATTACTCCCGGCCACCACAAGAGGGTGCCGGTTCCCCATTGGAAGCCTCTCATCTCAAGTAGGCCGAAAAGCCGGGGCCTCAATTTTCGGATGGCCCGGAAGTCCGTGCACTCCCCGTGCGCGGAAGTCCGTGCAAAAATGACAGGACACCTTCTGCAGGGCACCCTAGGCGCCAGGTCGCTAATTCTAGTCGCAAATGCGACCTGGCGCCCGGGTTTTGTCGAGGCCTGGATTAGGGTGAAGGCTCATATTCCAAAAGGACGAGAACTCTACACTAAGGGACAGACCTGTGAATGTCCTTGAGTGGCCCATCCAGAGCCCAGACTTGAATACGATTGAACATCTCTGGAGAGATCTGAAAATGGCTGTGCTCTGACGCTTCCCATCCCACCTGATGGAGCTTGAGAGGTCTTGCAAAGAAGAATGGAAGAAAATGCCCACAAATTGTTGTGGAAAGCTTGTAACATCATACTCAACAAGACTTGAGGCTGTAATTGGTGCCAAAGGTGCTTCAACAAAGTATTGAGCAAAGGCTGTGAATACTTATGTACATGTGATTTTTTTTTTTTTTTTATAAATTTGCAAAGATTTCAAAAAAACTTCTTTCATGTTGTCTTTATGGGGGATTGTTTGTAAAAATTTTAGAAAAAAAATGAATTTAAAGCGGAGTTCCACCCAAAAGTGGAATTTCCGCTTTAGGTAATCCTTACCCCCTGACATGCCACATTTGGCATGTAATTTTTTTTGGGGTCATTTAGTTTTGAAAGGTACCCCCTCCTCTCCCCCTCCCTCCCTGCAATCTTCTGGGACATGTCAGAGGTCCCAGAAGATTGCCGGTCAATCAAGATGTGCAGCGCAACTCGCGCATGCGCATTGCTTTCCCGGCTGTGAAGCCGCAAGCTGTCACAGCCGGGTGCCCACACCAGTGATGCCGAAGCCACCGAGACCAGAGGGAGAGGATCGAGGCTTCGGCACCGCATCGCTGGACCGTGGGACAGGTGAGTGTGTTTATTATTAAAGTCAGCAGCTACACTTTTTGTAGCTGCTGACTTTTAACAAACACAGAAAAGGCTGGAACTCCGCTTTAATCAATTTTGGACTAAGGCTGTAAAGCCCCGTACACACGTACCGATGGTCGGCATACAAATGTTCGTCTTTTCTCCCCGGGATGTCGGTGTCTGTTGAAAAGTGCAAAGACAGCACAAGGACAGCACAAGAATTTTGTCTGCAGACTTCAGCTGACTGCAGAAGTGATGTCATGTAATGGTTAACTTTCCCTGTGTTTTTAATTTTCTGAGCATGCCCAGTCTTGCAAATCTGCGGTCTGTCGGCCGAATTCTGTACTGACAGGCGAACAATCGTCCGTTCTGGTGTCCGCAGACAAAAATTTTCATGTTTGCAAGAAAGACTTTTGTCCGCGGATTGTGCGCAGACATCTGTCGGAGGCACCATACTAACACGCGTACAATCGGCAGATCTTTCGTCCGCCGACGTTTGTATGCCGACGATCGGTACGTGTGTACGGGCCTTAACATAACAAAATGTGGAAGAAGTGAAGCGCTGTGAATACATTCCGGATGCACTGTTCTTGCCCACTTTAGACAGATCTCTACCCACACCCCTGTGCAAGCTATTACCATGCAGGCAGCTTCAGCAGAAAAGGTAGGGGATAGGGAGAACCAAAGGTCACAAATTAGGGGAGGGAGGGAGGATGTAGCTTAAAGCAACCTGCAACAACCTCTCCTACCCTCTCTCCCACTTTTGGCACAGGACCACCTCGCCTGCTGAAGCCAGAGTGAGTCTGCAGAGGCATTTCCAGACCCCTCCTAGAAATGAAAAGGTAGAAACAACATACAGGAATTGCTGTGCATGTGCCTGCTGAAGTGCAGAAAGCACAAGAGCTGAAGAGCAGTAGTGGGTGGGGAGCTTTTAACTTCTCTCTGTGCTTGTGTTTCCTGTAGGAGGAGGAGCCTATTTCTCATGTGACTGTCCTGGAGGATGACTTGGGAAAGTTCCATTAAGTGAAGTCTCTGCAAGTCGCGCCGAAGCGGTGCACGCGACTTCACAGGTCGCCCCCCGAAGTCGTGTCGCCTCAATGTGAATGGGCTCTTACTGTCTCCTGGACATAAACAAACAAATAATCCATGCCATATGGGCGTAGACCCCAGGACTGGACTTTAAAGTGGCTGGGGAGTTAAAAGGAATAAGGCAGGCCATATATTAATCATTTCTTTTCATTCAACCAGCATTGAAAAAAAAAAATCCAATTCCACCATCATTATACTCTAGCTGATTTATCGTGTTCAGACAGTGGGGAAGCTTCCCCACCATAAGAATACAATGACTGCTGCTGGCTATAGTTGGCAGCACAGATTCTTCTGGAAAAACCAAACAAGCTGGTTATACGCAAGTCAATCAATAAAACCCTGCTAAACCAGCAGAATTTTGATCCATGTATGGCCGCCCTTACTGCACTATTTGGAATGGCACTCTGTCTGCCCTCACAAAGGGTTAAGTACAACGAAAGGCAAAACTTTTTTTTCAGTTTTGGATAGGGTGCAGAGGGATCAGAACACCTGCCAGTTATTACTGCTGTCTGTGCCCCTTCCCAGTTAAGGAGATGCACGCTATTTGTTCCGTTTACTATTATCATTGAAAGTAAAAGAAAATCCCAAATTTTAGGGTTGTCCCCTGAAAAGTATTAGAGGGGAAATCTTCCAATGCTGGACACTAGTTGTGGTGAGCTGGGGGTCCCCAGGGAATACCCCTAATTTTCAGGGATTTTTTCTCACTTCCTGTTTGGCTCTGGGACAGGAAGTGAAAGGAAAATCTCCCCAATGGGAAACAGATGACAGAAAAAATTCTGACAGGGGCCTTTCTTGCTCTATCCAAAATGATTTTGCATATAGGTCTACTTTAAGGATCTCAAGGATTTGGTAGTGCATTATATGGTAATGGATTTTCAACCTAAAAGATGTATCTTATTCTCCACATTGTTATCTATTTAAAGCAATATAAGCTTCCAATGTGGAAAATGTCCTCAAACAACTAAAAAGGGAAGAAATATTTTTTGTTAATTATTTTTAGGTATGCTGTGCGACAGGGGACACAACACAATAAAGCTTCTCATATTTGACTGCAAAGGCAGAAATACACTATCCAGATTTATCAACTCTGCCAAATTCACCTCCGTGGGCTACAGAACCCCCCCCCCCCCGATATGGACATAAAATGAGGCAGTGATATTCTGCAAGGTGGCAAGGGTGATAAAGCTTCTCCTTCATGGATATAGTATAATGAGTATTGTCACCTTAGGACAAGAAGTGAGTTGCTGGCAGGATCGCCAGTTGAAAATAAAGGAAAAAAAGTCTTAAAATAAAATAACACTATCTAAATCTAAATAAAACATCACATCTAAGGACTGCTAAACTGAAAAATATTAAGTTTCTGAGTTTAGAGGCACTTTATAAATGGGTGGGTCAGCCTGATTTACCCTAGGGATTAATCATTCTGTTTGGGCCTCCTAGTGTGTCAAAGGTAAAAAAAACACACAAGCTAACAGCTAGTAAATACGCTAAATAATTAACCCATATATTGCAGATAATTCTTGACTTGAAGGTCACTTCAGATCACACATACACTGGACACCATTTAAAACAAACACAGTTACAAATCATTCCCTTTTCCACTAAGAGCCCATTCAGACTGGCGCGATCCGACTTCGAGGGGCGACTTGCAGGGACTTCACATAATGGAAGTCTATGCAAGTCGCTCCCAGGTCGCCCCAAAGTAGTACAGGACCCTTTTTCTAAGTCGGAGCGACTTGTGTCGCTCCTATTAGAACGGGTCCTGTGCTAATCTATGGCCCGCGACCGAGCGCGACTTGTCAGGCTGACAAGTCGCGCTAGTCTGAATGGACTCTAAATGCACAGGGCAGGAAATAAACTGGTCTCATTTACTCCTAAAATATGTTTAAACCCTAAACTAGTATTTTAGGGTCTGATGATGGTCACCTATACCAAAAATAACTGCCTAGGCAGTCTGTAGTTAAAAACAAACTGTGCATCTCTGATTAAAATTAAATAAGTCCTTGCTATAGGTGTAGGCCATTTATGTACCTCCTGAAGCCTGACTGGAATACTCCTAGAACATCGCTAAGTGAGGCCTAGTTATTACTGCTCACCTCTACCATCACAGGAGTGAGCTCTCTCTCTAACCTCACATGCCGCCCCCACCCATGCAGTAGCTCTGAGCTCAGCTTTTGACAGCTCCCTCCCATGAGGAAGGAGGTGACCAGTAATATCTAGGCCTCACGTAGCAACGTCCTAGCATCATCCTGGGAGTATTCTAGTCAGGCATCAGAAGGTACATAAATAGTCTACACCTATAACAAGGACACATTTTTACCTTTAGTCAGAGATGCACAGTTTTGTTTTTAACTACAGACTGCATAGGCAGTTTCTTTTGGTAAAGGTGAACTAACCCTTTAATGAGGAACTTCACTCACTGCTCTGACTTATCACTTACCTGTTATGCAGCATTGTGCTGGATTCAAATACTCACCTGCCCAGTGGATCAGTGTCCTGCTGTGATCAACTGATCAGCTGCAGCATCCCAGGTCCCGCGCCCTCATCCTAGTCCTCAATCATCAAGTCGGCTTCCGAACTCAGGCAGCCGGCCTCTGATATGACGTAGTAAAACCAGGAGACCGTAGGAGCAGAGACACATTGGTTGGGGGTAGGGAGCATAGACAGCTAAAAAAAAATGAAAAGTAAAGGGCTATTTGTAGTGGGGAGGGAGTACAGGGAACTATAGATGCTCTAGGGCAGTGGTCCTCAACTCCGGTCTTTAGGGCCCACTAACAGGCCAGATTTTAAGTATTACCTTGGAGAGATGCAGACTAGAGTACTGCAAGCAGCAAATGATATCACCTGGGGTGTATATCAGTTATCTTGCAAACCTGGCCTGTTATGGCGCTTTTCCACTGCATGGAACCGTACCGGTTCGGCACGCTTTTGTGCTTTTCCACTGCTGGTACCGCATGGTATAGGGTCGGAATGGTTCGGTACGGTACGGTATAGGTTTGCTTTTCCACTGCATGGAACCGAATGGTACGGTACGGTACGGCTCTGAAAAAACAGTACCTACTCGATTGTGGTTCCAACAGGTACCAAACTGGTATCATATCCCACAATCCTTTGCATGCAGTCACTACTAGCCACTGATTGGTCAGAGAATCTCACCCACCCCGTTGTTATCCCACCCACTTAACTTTAGTACTACTTTAGTGGAAAAGCAAACCTATACCGTACCGTACCGAACCGTTCCGACACTATACCATGCGGTACCAGCAGTGGAAAAGCAAACCGGGCCAAGCAGGGCCGAGTAGAGCCGAGCCGGTACTTGCAGTGGAAAAGTGCCATTAGTGGGCCCTGAGGGCCAGGGTTGAGGACCACTGCTCTAGGGCAGTGATGGCGAACCTTGGCACCCCAGATGTTTTGGAACTACATTTCCCAGGTGCTCCTGCACTCTGCAGTGTAATTGAGCATCATGGGAAATGTAGTTCTGCAACATCTGGGGTGCCAAGGTTCAGCCCAGAAGAATCCACCCAAAACAACATTATCCATTTTTAAATTTATGGAATTTTAAATTCCAGCGAAATGTTTAACTCTGTGTAAACCATGCACTGTTCTGCTGACAATCGTACCAAATGACTGCAAGCTATGCCAGCCTGTCCAGCAGACATAAGACATCTCAGGTCAGACTTGCCAAAGATCTTTGTACGCAAAGGATCAGCTACTGAAAAAGAGTTTCCATAATACACATTTCCTGGTGCCAGATACTATTGAAATAGTACTTCCAGATACCAGAAATGTATACAATAATAAAAACAATGTATATGTACAGCGCTGCGTAAATTGACAGCGCTATATAAGAACCTGAAATAAATAAAATATGATTTAAGAGACAAGCAAAAAAAATAAACAAAAAGAAAAAATTTGAAGAAAAAGTTTCAGGTTCAAAGTTTCCAGCAATAGTCAATTACAAAGATTTGTTTCTACAACCTATTTAGGTGTGCGAATGTTGGACTGTCTATTTCTGCCGGTGACTCAACTAAATGTTTATAGGGATGCAAAGACTGCGCCATCATTCAGTTTACAGCGGGATAAAGCACAAGAGCTACACATCAAAGCAACAATGTCTTTTTTTAGTTTTATCACTTTAGTCCATCCAGAAAGGAAACAATTATATTTGTCATATTTAAAAACGCCGCAACCACAGTATAGTGACCCGACACGCCGGAGGCTTAACCATATAAATGTTGACACCTTTGAAGTATTACAAGGTGTTCTTGAACAAAGGTGGTGTATATATGCTTATATAATGGGACAAGTCGTATGAAATTTTATATCTACTTCATGTGTCCTCCTGCATGGGCTGGAAGAACACAACCATTTGCATTAGCTGAAAGAAAAACCTCTCAGAGCAGATATACAGGCATGCGAGAGAGAGAGAGAGAGAGAGAGAGAGAGAGAGGAGACCTTACTGCGTGTGTGCGCTGTAATCCACAATTGGTTATTTCACACAAACGTGTTGCTGAGAAAAGACATTTTAGTTTGGGGGAAATAATACTCACATCCTCAGTTTCACTGTATTAAATTTTTACGCTCCTGCTTTTCCTGCTATGGGGGAATAGGAATGGGATTGCACCAAACTGGATAGAATTCAATGTGTTTGGTAAAGTAGCTAAGCTTGAAATAAGGTAGGTGTTTAGGTAGTGACTTTGACGAAGATTCCAGAATTTTTAATTTTAGTTCTTGTTTTCCGGGTCTTGTTTAAAAAAAGAAAAAATAAAACTGCAGCTAATAAAAAGGAGGGGAGGGAGGGTTTAAGGAAGAAAGGAGAAGCAAGACACTGGTTCAAAGGTCAGTTGGCAGGGGCGAGGCTTCACTTCTGCAAGAATAGCAGGTTATTAGGGGGGGGGGGGGAAGTATTTGGCATTCCTTTGTTGCATAGAGTAATAATCCAAGCTCACAGAGATTAAAGCCACACACTCATGCATAAAGAAACCTGGGGCGTTCCCATTTCTGATGAACAGAAAACCCTCCCCCCATACGCTGCCATTTTAAAACACTGAAGTCAGCCGAGAGCAAGGTTAACCCTTACTAATATGAACAAGCAGAAACGCCACCATACTCCGGGCTAAACATTACAAAAAAAATAAAAACTCAGGAGTAAGTAAAGGTTTAAGTGTTTTCCTTGAACTGATCTGAACGAGGAAATGTCCCAGGTCTATGTTTGCAACAAACTACCAAAAACATGGACACTGCCCTCAACTTATCAACTATAAGGCTCCATGTACACGGGACGTTGTTAAAAGTCCCTTTGAATGCTGGAATTTTTAGGACGTTTGAAACGTCCGTTAGGTCGCGTTTGCACCCGCATTTAGCGGGCGTTTGCGTTTAGAACTGTTCCTAGAGGTCAAAAAAATGATTCCCCTTTAAAATGGAAAAACACGAATGCTAAACGGGGGTCATCGCGTTCGGACACGTTTGTGCGTTTGAAACGCCGGGAAACACACGTTTGAACGCAAATAATTGCGTTCTAAAAAAAGTCCCTGAACGCAACTGCCTGCAAATGACTGTAAACGACCTGGTGTACATGGACAGATAAGATAACATGGAGCTGCGTTCAGGGGCTTCTGAAAAAAACTGCTCCTAAACGGCCATTTCCAGCATCCCGTGTACATGGAGCCTTAAAGGGTGATTTCTCCTTTAACCACTTGCCAACCGCCCACAGTATATTTACTGCGGCATTCAGCCCCTCCTAAGCAAAGCGACCTAGTACTACGTCGCTCGCCCAGGAGCCTGCAGGGGGCGAGCGCTCCCGCCCCCGCTTGTTCATGGCCATCCCCGCGCGTGTGACCGGTGGCTCCAATGTCCGCCGGCCACTCGCGATCTCCCCCTGGAGAGGGAGAAAGGCAGGCGTCTGATGTAAACAAAGCCGCCTGTCATTCTCTCTGGTGTAACAGCAGAGATCATACGATCCTGCTATGTAGGATCGTATGTCTCTGTGGTTACATCACAAGCCACGCCCCTTTACAGTTAGAATCACGCCCCTAGGGACACACATAACCCCTTAATCACTAATAAAGTTAACCCCTTCCCTGCCAGTGTAATTTTTACAGTAACAGTGCATATTTATAGCACTGATTACTGTAGTAATGTCACTGGTACCCCCAAAAGTGTCAAAAATGTTAGTCAGGGGTCCGATCTGTCTGCCGCAATGTCGAAGTCCCGCAAAAAAAAAAAAAAAATCGCAGATCACCGCCATTACTAGTTAAAAAAAAAAACGAAAATGACATAAATCTTTCCCTTAGTTAGTAAATGCAATAACTTTTGCGCAAACCAATCAAAATACGCTTATTGCAATTTTTTTTTACCAAAAATATATAGCAGAAAACAAATTGGCCTAAAATATTAAAAAAATTTAGATTTTTACATTTTTTTGGGGAATTTCGTATAAAAAAATTTGAAAAATATTGTTATTTTTTCAAAATTGGCGCTCTTTTTTTGTTTATAGTGCAAAAAATAAAAATCGCACAGGTGATCAAATACCACTAAAAGAAAGCTCTGTTTGTGGGAAAAAAGGACGTCAATTTAATTTGGGTACAGCGTCGCACGACCGTGCAATTGTCCGTTAAAGTCACGCAGTGCCGAATCGCAAAATAGGCCCTGGTCTTTGAGCAGGAAAATCCTCCGGGGGTTAAGTGGTTAAACTGTTTCTGATTCTTTTCATGGAATTTTTACAAATAAAGTTCCTTATTTAGAAGACATTTATGCAGAATGGTGGTATAGTGACCATTCAGAGGAGAGCTTCAGTAGAGGGGCACAGTAATTCCCAGGAGCAGGAACCCAGGTAACAAGATTGAAATCAGTTTTTAGCGGTGTATGTTGGGCAAACTAACGATCGCTCATTTATGAATGGTTTCTGCTGACTTTTATAATTTGTTAATAAATAAGCTCTAGAAGTCCCATAAAAGGTCTATAAGCACACATAGACAACGGGGGAGATTTACTAAAACTGGGGAGTGCAAAATCTTGTGCGGCTGTGCATAGAAACCAATCAGCTTCCAGGTTTATTTGTCAAAGTTTAAAGTGGTTGTTTAACCACTGAGTCTTGCTACAATCTCCTCTATTATATTAAATAATGTATCCAGTGTATGTGTTTTTTTTTTTTTTTTTAAATATGCCACTGTATACCTTATTTTATAGCGCCGCTGGGTGCTCACGTGACAGGTTCAGAGCTCAGCAGCCATGATAAACATGGGCAGTTTGCAGAGAGAAGGGCAGAACCAGGCAGGATCAGCCAGGTATTTTATATGATACAAAGGGCCAAATGACACAGCACAAGCACTGTGCTGTTATTCATGCTTTAAAAAAAAAAAAAAAAAAAAAAAAAAAAACAGGATCCATTTATTTCTTTTTTTTTTTTTAGGGTTACAACCACTTTAATTGAACAAGCTAAAGTTAGAAGCTGATTGGCTACCACGCAAAGCTGCACCAGTTCTGCGCTCTCTAGTTTTAGTATATCCATTCTATTGGGCCTGGTTTATTCCATTGCAGGTTGCAGTTGATGCGTATTTTTTTTTACACACATTTTTGATGCGTTTTGTGTTTTTAGGAGGTGTCTATTGTCTTGCAGAAGAAACCAGCAAAAACACAAGCACTGGGTTTTTAATGCGTTCCCATTGAAGCCTTTGGAAACAAAAACGCAACCTGTTGCCAGCAAAAAAAAGTCTCTGACCCTTTCCAAAAAAAAGCACTGGTTGAAAACGCACAGATATGAACGTGACCCATGGAAAATCATGTGGAATGGACTGTAGTGTGTTTCTGTAAAACTGAAAACTGCATAGGAGTGAACCGGACCTTATGTTTTACAATGACAAAATTATCAAAAAAAGTGAAGGTGTTGCCTATAGCTGTCATTTTTCATTTGCAGATTTTAAAATAAAGTCACAGAAGTTTGCGAGACGCTACAGTTCCACTGCTGCTTTATTCTCCATTTTTCCTAAATAAGCTCAATTACAGGTCTGTACTGGCGACTCCACAAGACATCCAATGTAATATTTATGAACCCCGGTGACCTGACCATAAACTAACAATTTCAAACTGTGCAACATATCCCAGGGAGGATCTCCAAAGCAGGAAAATGTCTATTCTCCAAAGCCAATTAAAACAAATGATTAAAATCAGAGCCATTCCCAAGCCATTCCTCTTTCTCAAGCTAACCAAAGAGCGGAAAATGAAAGCTGTAAAATGATGCCTAGTCCACATCAACAAGCTGGTTTTAATCCTGTAGTGGAAATGTGGAGAAAAGGTTAAAAATAAAGAGAATTAACTGGTTTCCTCTTCAGTGACTCCAAGTCATGTGGCTGAGAGAAATTACTAGTTGCAAATCCCAGGCACCCAACCTATAAGCCTGCGTCTGCCAGTATTGCAAAATTATTACATCACAAACTGCTAAACCCTCAAGGGTGACCACGGCTAAAACCTATCAAACATACTGACAGGGAATTTCTGTCAAGGTTCTGATCCTATGAGCACAGATCTTTGTCAGTTGCACAGTGTTGCGTTTTGGCTATAATTAGCAGAAACCCGTATGACTAATCTTCTGGAACGTCCCCCAGTCCAGTTGTATATAAGGGACTCGTACACGTGTCCATATAGGGCCTCTTCCATGCTAAGAATAGACCAGAACATATTTTGGAGTGCTTATGAGCCTCAGACCACAGGCCTCTGCCTTTATATTCTTTGTAACAACAAGCAAGTCCCCAACACAAGCAGCTCTGCTATCTCGGCCACTCTGAACTAGGGCTGTGCTATTTGCAGACAAGTTCATTGTATTACATATTCAGGCTGTCATCCCCAAACCAAACTTTATAATACTAGAGAGGATTCAGGGAAGCTCCACCTAAAATCTAAACTTAAAGCGGAAACCTTGCTTGTCTGCTTCCTCGCACCTTTTGGGGGGGGGGGGGTAGCGGGTGCCTGGTTTTGACAGGTACCAGCCCCCACTTTTCGGCTCAGATCAACACGGCAAACTGACCCAGAAGTTTGCCCCCTCCTTCCCTCGCAGCCCTCTGGGACACTTCACAGGTGCCAGTAGACTGCGGCCCATTCATAAAGTGCAGCACGCTTCGCACATGTGCAGTAGAAAACCAGCTGTGAAACCACAAGGCTTCACTGATGGTTTCAATAAGTTAAGATGGCGGCGCCAACACCCGATTGAAGAATTGGCTTGGGTGAGGACATCGCTGGACGCCTGGACAGGTAAGTGCCCCAATATTAACTGTCAGCAGCTGCAGTATTTGTAACTGCTAACTTTTAATTTTTTTGTGGGGAGCATAAAGCTCCTCTTTAAAGCAGAACTCAACCCAAATGAGAAGCTCCACTTGTCTGCCTCCTCACCTCCCCTGCCACATTTGGCACCTTTTTGGGGGGGGGGGGGGGGAGCGGGTGCTTGGCTTTGACAGGTACCCGCTCCCACTTCCAGCTCAGTTTGCCACAGCAAATGTTCGACCTTCCCCCGCGGGCCCATTCAGTGGGAAACTGGCTGTGAAGCTGCAAGGCTTCACTGTTAGTTTACCTTAGTCAAGATGGCAGCGCAAGCACCCGATAGCTGATTGAATAATCAACTCAGGTGAGGACACCGCTGGATTCTTGGACAGGTAAGTGCCCCGATATTAAAAGTCAGCAGCTACAGAATTTGTAGCTGCTAACTTTTATTTATTTTTTTTTGGTGGGGGGGCTGGTGCTTCTCTTTAACTTTCTCCATCAGCTTATCATTTACAACTTTGTAAATCTGCCATAAAAGAAGCTCATGTACTTTTTTTGAGCTTCAGGGGAAAAAACGCTCATATGTGAACAGAAGCCATTGAAATAAATGGGATTTTGCTTGTTGGGCGTTTTGAGACTTCAGAGATGAGTATTTTACGGGCTGAAAAACACTCAGGTGTGAACAGGGCCTCAGACTGTAAGCTCTCAGGATCAGGGCCCTCCTGTATTGTCTCCCTTTTAGACTGTAAGCTCTCGGGATCAGGGCCCTCCTGTAACCGTATTGTCTCCCTTTTAGACTGTAAGCTCTCAGGATCAGGGCCCTCCTGTATTGTCTCCCTTTTAGACTGTAAGCTCTCAGGATCAGGGCCCTCCTGTATTGTCTCCCTTTTAGACTGTAAGCTCTCAGGATAAGGGCCCTCCTGTATTATCTCCCTTTTAGACAGCAAGCTCTCAGAATCAGGGCCCTCCTGTACTGTATTATCTCCCTTTTAGACTGTAAGCTCTCAGGATCAGGGCCCTCCTGTATTGTCTCCCTTTTAGACAGCAAGCTCTCAGGATCAGGGCCCTCCTGTACTGTATTGTCTCCCTTTTAGACTGTAAGCTCTCAGGATCAGGGCCCTCCTGTACTGTATTGTCTCCCTTTTAGACTGTAAGCTCTCAGGATCAGGGCCCTCCTGTAACCGTATTGTCTCCCTTTTAGACTGTAAGCTCTCAGGATCAGGGCCCTCCTGTATTGTCTCCCTTTTAGACTGTAAGCTCTCAGGATCAGGGCCCTCCTGTACTGTATTGTCTCCCTTTTAGACTGTAAGCTCTCAGGATCAGGGCCCTCCTGTAACCGTATTGTCTCCCTTTTAGACTGTAAGCTCTCAGGATCAGGGCCCTCCTGTAACCGTATTATCTCCCTTTTAGACAGCAAGCTCTCAGGATCAGGGCCCTCCTGTAACTGTACTGTCTCCCTTTTCCTATAAAGTGCTAAATGAATCCTGTGTACAATATTAACAATAACAAATGCAGTGCTACTTCCTCCACTTATTCCACAATAGAAATGACACCGTGCTTATCTGCAGCATTGAATGATTAGAATATTTACAAACATTCAAGAGGAAAATTTCAAAACTTTGCTCCAGCTCCCACAACAGTCTCAGGGATGAAAAGTTATTTGTATTTCCAACACTACTAGAGTTCCATCAACATATAAAATCACAAAACTTTCAGCAAGCTCAGCGATCTGCCAAAACCACACCAACTTTCCAGTCACAATCTCATAGCAGATCGCTAATATATAATTAAAGTGTTTGCACAGCAATTTTTTTTTTTTTTTTTTTGATAGAGTAGGGAAAATGTAAAACCCTGTCAGGTTATTCTTTTGCTGTCTGTCCACCATTGCGGCAATTTCCCTTCACTTCCTTTATCACAGATACAACAGGAAGTTAGGGGAAATTCCCCTTGTAGACAGTTATCCCTGAAACAAGTGTCCCCATTGGATGATTCCCCTCACCTCGTGATGGCTCTAAATAGCTGGATCTCCCCTCACGGGCAATGCTCAGCAATACAAATAGAGGGGTAACTCTTCCTAGACAGCAATAAAAACTTGACAGAGGGTCCAACCCTTCCCCTTCTATCCAAAATGTAAAAAAAAAAAAGTTTTGCCTGATCGCGATTACTTTTAAAGCCGGTGACACATTGCTGTGCTTAGGCCGCGGCACGGGTGTATTTGCGATTGTCGTGGCGGTTTTCAGCAAAGACTTTTTATTAGATTGTGAGTTTGTGCCGTGTTTTCTGAAAGAGCACCAAAGATGCAGCATGCAGAAACCTGCGACAAAAACGCACAAATAGAAGGTCTATGGCGAAAATCACGGATACACCCGTGCAGCGCAGCAGTGTAAAGATTGGTCAAAGTCGTATCCATAACCAAATTGTTTTCTAGCTTATGGGAAGTTAGAATCTCTGTCAGGTTTTACTGTTAACAGTGGCTCCAATTCAGAGACTTGCCCTCACTTCCTGTTCTACCAGATGCATGTGAGGGCAAAATCTGCAACAGGTAAACAAACAATAAGAATCTGACAGGCGTCCTAGCGTCGCCCTAAAAACAGGGGTTTGTTACACCTGTCTGTGTTGTTGCTGGAGGCTTCCCGTCTGGTCAAAAATGGTGTCACCAGGACAGGAAGTGAAGCAAAATCTCTCTAACGGAGTCCTGGATAGCAGTAGAACCTGACAGGGGTTGTCGTTGTAACCTTTGCTTACATCTGCAAACAAACAAACAATTCTGGCTGTAGTAGACACTTTCTGACACCACAAACGTCCCGTATGAGGATATACAAAATACCAAATCTCACAGTTGCCATTTTCATTACATTTCAGCCCCGAATAAAATCACAAACTGGACACCTATCATCATCACAGAGGGGCGCTACTACAAAGTCCCCTACTATCTGCATAGATGTCACCGTGGCCCCTCAGCACACCCACCAGGGGGCCCCCCAACACCTGCAGACACAAAAATAACTCTGAAAACACAGACTTGCGATGTTAGTACAGCATGGCAGGAATAGAACATTGACATTTTGGTCACACATTAGTCACACATTCGTCACATCATCACACACACAGCAACAATCGTAAAAGGCCATTTTTACGCTCCCAGTGCTTTATAGACATCAATGATCTGACCGACTGGGGGGGTCTTCTAGGGGTACCCGGCCACCATTAGGATAGAAAATCACATTCGATCACCTATCATCAAAGGGGCGCACAGCGGACACCCCACAAGTACACACAACGCCCCAATCTATCACCGGACCGCCATCCATATTGCCGTGGCCCCTCAGAACGCCCGCCAGGGGCCCCCCCAAGACCTGCGGACAGAAGAATGACTCTGAAAACACAGACTTGCGATGTTAGAACAGCATTGCAGGAATAGAACATTGGCACATTGGTCACACATTGGTCATGCACACAGCGACATTCGCACAAAGCCATTTTTTCGCTCTCTCTCATGGCTCTGTCTGGTAGACGCGGAGGGGCTGGGGGGTCTCCAGGATAGAACCCAGGATTAGCACAGAAGACAAGAGAGATCCTATAAGATCCATAGAGTGGCCATAGAGTGTGCTGGCAGACACAGAGGACATGATGATGGCACAGCTTTACCTTGCAGTGGACCCCCCAGATGGTGGAAGCCCCCCAGCCCAGCCCCCTCCAGACCTGTGGACACAAGGGTGACTCTAGACACACAGACTGTGGATATTACTCGACCTTTCGGCGGGGAGGAAGAGGAGATTTGGTTCATTTTCATGGTTTGATGTTGGGGAGGAGGATTCATGGACACTGGTGCCCTCCACGGCCATAACAAGCATTAACTTTCTGTACTGGACTTAGTGTCACTTGTGTGAGCGGCTACATCACATGAGAGTCCAACGTGTGGTTTGCACTGTAACAACGGCGGGGCCCAGCTAGAACTTTAGGGCGGTTTGGAGGGGTCCACAGCGGCCCCTCTACTGGCTTTCGCCTCAGGTGGTGAGATGGTGGCGGTGGGCAGGGAGCTCAGTGGAGTGGGTATAAGGCGGGAAGGGAACACAGGTGGGGAGGCAGGACGGGGGGGTTTTTGGGGTATCAGTTCCTGGGAAGCGGGGATATTCCGTGTATCGTGGCGCAGTGAGAAGACACAGACTCAAAATGGCGTCCGCACAGGACTAAGAGGAGGCGGCTCTGCTCGTTACGTCACAATGGTTAACCGAGGCCGCCGCTTTTTCGAAAGGGGGGGAGGAGGAAGCCTTAGGAAGATTCCGGAGAGTGGGCGGTGGCGAGGGTTTGGGAGGACGTGATTGGTCGGGGGAGCCGCTCCCAGAGGTGAGAGGGCAGATTCGCCAATGAGACAGCGGGAGATAGGCGGGGACAAGAGAGGCGGAAAGTGGATTGGATGCGGTGGGCGTGATTTGTTTTAGTGATGCGGTGTCGCAATGCAATGTGGTAGTTGTAGTCTGGGAAGTGTGTGTCGTCATGTAGAGAGGCAGGTGTAACACACGAGGTGGGCTCCTGAACCTATTCAATCCAATACAGTAAACACCTCTCTATTGCGGGGGTTATGTTCCGGACCCAGCCGCGAAAAGTGAAATTCCGCGAAATAGAAAAACCCTATTAAAATGCATTGTAGGCATGTTTTTTTTTACTGTCACTGTACGTGTAAAAGCATTTTAAGGTCTTTAAACACACTTTTAAAACAATAGAAACTCATTTAAACACATAAAAGATACTAAGAGACACAGCAAGAGCTATGGAAAACACAAAAATATTTCATTTTTAATGATTAATATAGTAAAATAACATTACAAAAAAAAACAACAATATACCGCAACCGCAAAAACTGAACCGCGATGGAGCGGGGGTTTACTGTACATTTTGTGACATTAAAGCGTAACTCCACTTTTGTTATAAAAAAAAAAACATTCCCCTCTGGGTGATCTCTGTACATTACAAGGATTATAACAAACTTTGTTGCAGATTCCTAACTTTTGGTATTCTGAAGAAATCCATGTTTGTTCCTCTGTACTGAGTGGGTCTAATGGGAGGGGTTTCATAATTATCTATCAGCTGTGCAGCTGCAGGGCTCTAATGAGGAAATCTGCTGGGCCTGCATCCCCTTAAGGCCCCTTTCACACTTCGGCGACTTAAAAGTTGCACAATTTTACTGCCATTTTGTTGCCGCAATTTTGACTGGGCTTGAATACATGTTTTTGGACCTCAAAACGCATTAAAATTAGGTCAAAGTAGTGCAGGGACTATTTTGAAGTCAGTGCGACTTCAAGTCGCACAGATATGAATGGTACTCATTGGAAATAATGGAGAATGACTTGTCATGCGATTTTGCAGTCCCAAATCATAGGACAAGTCGCACAAGTGTGAAAGGGGCCTTAGACGTGTTCCAATTGGGAGTATCTCACCAACAATGACATTTAGGTTGCAGGGGATGCCAGAAATCTGACTTGTATCTTAGGCAGACTTCCAGGAAAATTGGTGAGCCAATCACACAAGCAGGAAATTATGTTTCTGGGGTGTGATATACTGTGGCAGGGTGGCTCGGCTGCGCAAAATCACGTAGATCTACGTGATTTTGTGCATGCAGTCTCCCGCAATCGTCAGAGAAACTGACAGAAGACCCTCCTGCTTATGTAAACAAAGCAGGCGGCTCTTCTGTCACACAGGCAGAGAGAGAATCAGGAGTCTCAGCTAAGCTGAAACCCCGATCTCTCTGTGCCTGTCACAGAACCCTTCCCCCCCCCCCCCCCCCACCGTCAGTAAGCACCAACAGGCATGTATTACCCCTTTGATCACCCCCAGTGTTAACCCCTTCCCTGCCAGTGTCATTCATACAGTAACAGTGCATATTATTTAGCACTGATTACTGTAGTAATGACACTGGTCCCCAAAAAGTGTCAAAAATTTCAGTTAGGTGTCCGATCTGTCCGCTGCAATGTCTCAGTCCCGCTGAGAGCCGGTTCACACTACCACGACCAGAAAGTCGCCCCGTGACTTGAAGAGACTTGTTTAGAGACTTGCAAGAGACTTGTGCACTACTTTGAAGAGACAGGCGACTTTGTCTGTGGGGAATGCCTGGCTAATCGCTTTCTTCTTCCTGGAAAATCTGATAACAAGTCGTGTCAATTAAGATAAGGAGGCGACTCCCATTGAAGTATATGGGACAGTCGGATCACAGGTCGCCACAAAGTAGTACAGGACCCTTTTCTGAAGTCGGAGCAACTTCAGTAGTGCCAATTAAGACGGCACTGATTGATTAACATTGCTTTTGTTATGTCAAGCGACCTGGGGCTACACAAGTCGCCTCACAAGTCGTGCTAGTGTGAATGGGCTCTAAAAATCACTGATCACCACCATTACTAATAAAAATAAATAAATAAATAAAAAGTCCAAAAATCGATCTCGCAGTTTGTAAATGCTATAACTTTTGCGCAAACCAATTCAAATACGCTTTTTGGGAATTTTTTTACCAATAATATGTAGCAGAATACAAATTGGCCTAAACTGATAACAAAAAATTAGATTTTCTAAATTTTATATTGGGAACGTTTTATAGCAGAAAGTAAAAAATATGGTGTTTTTTTTTAAAAATTGTCGCTCTTTTTTTGTTTATAGCGCAAAATCTAAAAAACCGCAGAGGTGATCAAATACCACCAAAAGAAAGCTCTATTTGTGGGAAAAAAGGACATCAATTGTATTTGGGTACAGCTTGCACTACCGCGCAATTTTTCGTTAAAGTAACGCAGTGCCGAATCACACAAAATGGCCTGGTCATTAAGTAGTTAGTATTAGTCTACCAACCAATAATCAGTTCCACAGTAGTGCAACCACTGCTACTATGCAGTAGTTTAAATAATAATAAAATAAACTGCGCTGTGTGTTAAAAATATGCAGCTGAACACAAATGTATACCAAACCAGCATAAAACATATATAAAACAAAAAGTGTAGCGCACTAGCAGCAATAAATGTCTATGAACAAGTCTCATAAAAACTGAACTCCAAAATGACGATCATAAATTTCATATCTGTCCATGAAGGTGCAACAATAGATCACTTGTGAAACACCGTCACCACCAGAGAGATTGAAAACTCACCAGATGATGTTGCTACCATTACATGAAGTTTCATCCTAATTGAAATGACCCTGTGACCGCGTCTATTAGGACGAAACGCGCCAGAGCCCTCTTTTGGCATTTGACATCCCTGCTGCTATGTTATTCCGGGTCGCCAGCAGCGTTCTATGTAAGGCTACATTCACACCTGAGCGTAGCGTTTTCGCGCTTTTTACCGCAATTTTTACCGTGATTTACATGCGTTTTTACAGGCGTTTTTTGTGCAGGCGTTTTTAGATTGAATAGAAACCAATGGAAAACGCCTGTAATCTGCCCAAAAAGAAGCTCATGTACTTTTTTGAGCGTTGGGCGTTTTGCTTACAGCGTCAAAACGCTCAGATGTGAACAGGGGCCATTGAAATGAATAGGATTTGTCTTGTTGGGCGTTTTGAGAGCTGATCCTAGAGCAGAAAAACTCCCCAAAAACGCCCCAAAACGCTTAGATGTGAACAGAGCCTAAGTTCTTCACAATGTTTGTTTTCTAATTCGATTTATATTATGTGCCTCAATAAACATACTACACCATGATTCCCACCTCTGGGCTCTGTTTGAGCTATTTTACTTCCAGCTGGATACTGTTGTGGTGGTTCACCTGTAGTTCACTTCCTCCATTGGCATCCAGAGTTGATCCTGGCATATTACGTTTAAGGCTCATGTGCTACTGTAATAGTAGCAACATCATCAATCTTATTAATGACTGTTATTTTGGACTTCAATTATTATGACACTTGTTCAGTAGCAGTAGTTGTACTACTGGGGAATTGATTATTAGTTGGTACACTAATATTAAAGCAGAGTTCCGCTCCTCCTTCCTCCAAGAATTACTGACTTTTAATATTAGGACACTTACCTGTCCTGGAATCCAGCGATGTCAGCACCCCAGCCGATGTTTCCATTGGCTGTCAGGTGCTGCCACCGCCATTGCTTATAATCGAACCTTGTGGCTTTACAGCCAGTTCCCTACTGTGCATGCACAAAGCTTATTGCCCTGACAGCAGACTAAGGAGGGGGCCGATCTGGTGATGTACCTCTCCGCAGCGAGGTCTGACGGAAGTAGGGACAGGGTACCTGTCAAAAACAGGTACCCACCCCCCCTTCCCCGAAAGGTGCCAAATGTGGCACTGGATGGGAGAGGAATCAAAGTAGCAGCACTGAAATATAGAACACTATAGGTGATTTTTGGAATGCTGAGCGCAGTGAAATACACAAAATATTCCACCCAATAAACGTGTCCTTTGGAGGGGGGCTATTAACTAAAACTGGGGAGTGCAAAATCTGGTGCAGCTTTGCATACCAATCAGACCAATCAGCTTCCAGGTTTTACTGCCAAAGCTTATTTGAACAAGCTGAAGTTTGAAGCTCATTGGTTACCGTGCACAGCTGCACCAGATTTTGAGTGCTCTGGTTTTAGTAAATCAACCCCACTGTGTCACGTCACACCTGCGCGCTGCAAAAATAAAAAAGGACGTGCAATATTTCTGAGGCACATTGGGTTCACACAGGTAAGTGGAGTACACACTATAAGAAAATCGGGTGAACAATTGTCCGATTTTCCTCATTATTTCAAAGCAAATCAGAACCGATGAAGGAAAATTCATATGAAAATTCTCGTATGACAAAGGCCTTTTTTGTTGTTATTTGTTTCTGATCATGCGCAGTCTTTCATTTCTGATTTTTTTTGTATGCAAATGGTACACATTCAACGAAAATCATTAGTTCTGCTCCTGTACGAGAAAAATTTTGGAGCTTGTCCCTTTGGAAATTTTCTTTCAGAAGGTCGGAATCAGCTGTAGAAAGTTATGTAATGTTCCTCGGACAAAAATGTTCATCAGATTTTCTTATAATGTGTACGAGCCTTTACACTATGGTTGATATCCATTCTCTGTGGCATCCTAAAATACACTATATTGTCAAAAGTATTGGCGCCTGCCTTTACACACACATGAACTTTAATGGCATCCCAGTCTTAAGCCCCGTACACACGCGTCGAAAATTGGCAGGGAATTTTCGTCCGACGACCGATCTGCCGATTTTCGGCTTGTTAGTATGATGCTTCCAACAACCAACTTCGACTTTTCGGCCGAAAAAAATCTGGTGTGCAGACTATAAAATTTTTGTTGGCCGTCAACATAACGACCGATTTTCGTGCAGTCAGTAGAGATTTCGACAGGGAAAAATCTGATGAGCAAGTCTGGGCAGAAGAAAGAGCACAAAGAAAGCAAACCAACACATGACATCACTTCTGAAGTAGAATTTTGTTGGGCGAGAAAACTTGTGTGCAGTCTAGGCACATTCCAACCAACAAAACACAACTCTGGACAAAAGACGGACGATCGGTCGGCCGATAATCGTTGCCTGTGTATGGGGCTTTAGTCCATAGGGTTCAATATTGAGTTGGCCCAACCTTTGCAGCTATAACAGCTTCAACCCTTCTGGGAAGGCTACCCACAAGGTTTAGGAGTGTGTCTATGGCAATGCTTGACCATTCTTCCAGAAGCACATTTGTAAGCTCTGTATGAGAAGGTCTGGCTCCCAGTCTCTGCTCAAATTCATCCCAAAGGTGTTCTATCTGGTTGAGGTCAGCACTCTGTGCAGGCCAATCAAGTTCCTCCATCCCAAACTCGCTCATCCATGTCTTTATGGACCTTGCTTTGTGCACTGATGTGAAATCTTGTTGGAATAGGAAAGGGCCATCCCCAACTTTTCCCACAAAGTTGTGAGCATGAAATTGTCCAAAATGTCTTGGTATGCTAACACTTTAGGAGTTCCCTTCACTGGAACTAAGGGGCCAAGCCCAACCCTTGAAAAACAATCCCACACTATAATTCCCTCTACACCAAATTATTTAGACCAGGTCGCAAAGCACACATCTGTATTTATTTTCATGTTAATGACGACTTCAGTTCCTTGTCTATTTGATTGCAGGATATAAGGCACGCTATGTTTTCTCCCCCTGCTGGACTGACGCTGTTACTTCTTTACCTATGATATCTCTTGATTTGCCAATTCGATCTGTTGTATAATCTGTTCATGTATGTTACCTGGTGTTGTTTTGTCCTTTTTTTCAGTTTTTCTTATTTTTTCCTTTTTTTTTTGCTATGTTTGATTCCTTCTTTTCTTTATCTCACCCTCCCTCTTGTGTGTGTGCATGGCATATAAGTAGCATTATTATTGTGAGGTTTAGTCCAGTTTGATGTAGCTATGCTACATATTTGGTCAATTTGAGGAGCCACACATACTCTAGGTTTTTTTGTGTATTTTTAATATAAAGCTTTTTAATTTAATATATATGTGTGTTGCATGAGGATATTGTTTATGGAAGATACTTTGTTGTAATATGATCATATATACAGAGTTTTATGATATTGATTATTATGTATCTCTATATATGTATGTATGTTTACATTTTTTATTATTGTCATGTTTTCACACTCAAATTTATTTTCGTTTTTGTTTTTATACAATCCCGGGTTTGTAAATGAGCAAAGTCATATGTGACCTAATGACGAACCCGTTAGGGGTTAAATTGTTTGGTCATTGTTTGGTCATTGACAATTATGCACATTATGGAGCTTTTTGTTATCTATATATAACTTGTTTTTAGACATGCACACTATAGCTATGATTAAGCACTGTTAGTAGTGTGAAACGTGTCAGCTGTCTTTGATCCGTACCTCTGTATGCTGTGGTATTTTATCCTCTTTTCAAATAAATATTTGCATTGGAGTGCGGCTGTCCAGACACACTTTTTGTTCTATATGGCTTGCATATTGAGTCTGCACCCTGCACCTGTGCTGTTACTGTGAGGATTTTTGAAGACATTTCCACCTGTGTGTGGTTTCTATAGTTTAGCTCAGGGCGAAGCCTGAGCCTTGGAATCTGGGATAGGGTTTACTAGAGTTCAGGGCTGGTGACTCATTCTGGCAGCTATCTTGTGCTCCCCCTGGTCTAGAAGGTTGGAAAATCTTCTAGAATTAGTGGGTGAGGTTAGGAGGAACTGTATGGAGTCTCAGCCAATCCTCAGAGGTAGGCTGGCAGGGGGCTGAGACCACTCCTTAAACAGGCATGAGCCATGCCAGCCGAGAGTCAGGTGGAAGATAGAGATACAGTGCTGAGGAGGCTGTCGGTGGCCCTTGAGGCAAACCCCCTAGTCTGGGGAGAGTGTTCTGCCTTGGGCCAGGGCTTAGGTGCTGGAAGGATCCTGCCATAACACACAAGAGGAAGCCCTTCCTGGAGGCACAGGAGCAAGAGAGGACAAAATAAGTAGATCAGCACGACTTATTTTGTAGTGATGGACAAGGTGGGAGACATGTAACCAATCTCCCTGAAGACAGCTGTGTGCTTAAAGTGTAACTTCAATTTTGTTGAGAAAAAAACATTCCCCCCCCCCCCCCCCTGGGTGATCTCTGTACATTACAAGGATTTTACCAAACTTTGTTGCAGATTCCTACCTTTTGTTATTCTGAAGAAATCCTTGTTTGTTTCTCTGTGCTGAGTGGGTCAAATGGAAGGGGCTTCATAATTATCTATCAGCTGTGGCAGCTGTGGGGCTCTAATGAGGGAAGCTGCTGGGTCTGCATCCCTTCAGACATGTTCCTATAGGGAGTATCTGAACAAAAATGACATTTCTGTTGCAGGGGATGCCAGAAATCTGACTTGTATCTTAGGCAGACTTCTGGGAAAATTGGTGAGCCAATCACACAAGCAGGAAATGATGTTTCTGGGGTGTGGTCAGTATACATTCTGTGTACAGAACACCTCCAGGTAGCCATATTGCATTGCATTTTCCGAAAATTACAACAGCTGCAGATTGAAAAGGAAAGGTCATTTTAATAACATTCAATCACAATATGATTTGTGTTGCATATGTATACACTATATTGTTTTTTCTTTATTTGCTATTTTTCCCCCCAAGAAAGTGAAGTTACCATTTAGGTCTTCGTCCTTCCCTGAGAGATCTCCTGAGAGTCTGCTGGATGGGATGGAGACGAGTGAGTCAGGAGGACTTATGTGGAAAGTTAGCCTGCAGGGCTAGTGAAAGGGGCAGCTGGATTGGCAGTGAAGAGGTGGTGTTTGGAGCAGTGGCCACAGAGGAGAAATGACAAGCTGTTTCACTACATTTTTGCTACACAGCAAGGGGCTTCGAGTCCCTGCCTGAAAAGGGCTTTTGCTAAAATCTGACTGGGAGCCTGTCCGATTATCCTGCAGCGATTCAGCTAGAGCAAGCAAGCATGTGTAAGAGGCCAGTAAAGGAGTCTGTAAATAGACTGTATATAGGAAGATATCTGTGAAGTTTGGCTGAAGTCAAATGGGCATCCCATAATCTCTCATCCCTATCCAAATTATTAACCCTCTAATAAATAACAAAAACAAAGTCACAGACTGTTCTCAGACTCTGGGTGCTTGTGAAAAATTCGGAGTGCCTGGCTGTGCAGGAGTGGGGGATCCAAGTTCATCAGCAGTTCCTACAGGGGTGTGCTTCACAGGATTTTTATAGTGCCAACAATTTGCTCAGTGCGTTACATTACGTATACAGTAAAGGGACACAATTCAACAAAACAATACAATTTAAAAAAGAGGGTTATTAGGGCCCTGCTCCTGTGAGCTTACAATCTATTAGGGAGGGGCTGGTGAAACAAAAGGTGGTAACTGGGAGCGATGAACTGATGGGAAAAGTGGAAGATTTGCTTGTTAGCTGAAGGCAGAATAGGCCCCCCCTTAAGAGATGATTTTCAGGGATCGCCTAAAAGTGGACAGAGTAGGAGATAGTCTGACAGATTGGGGTAGTGAGTTCCAGAGGATGGGAGAAGCTCTTGAGAAGTCCTGGAGACTAGCATGGGAGGCAGGGACAAGGGAGCTAGAGAGCAGGAGGTCTTGAGAGGAGTGGAGAGGACGGTTTGGATGATATTTGAAGATAAGATTGGTGATGTAGCAGAGTTGTAGATGGCTTTGTATGGTATTGTTAGTGTTTTGAATTTTATTTGTTGGGCAATAAGAAAACAGTGGAGGGATTGGCAGAGAGGGATTGCAGACACTGAATGGTTTGTAAGATGGATGAGTCTGGCAGCGGCTTTCATATTAGACTGAAGAGAGGATGGCCTGTAGTGAAGTAGGCCAATGAGGAGAGAGTTACAATAGTCAAGGCGAGAGATAACAATGGAGTGAAGTTGCTTAGTGGTTTTAACGGCTAAAAGGGGACGTATTTTGGAGATGTTAAGGAGGTGAAGTCTGCTATATTTGGACATAGATTGAATTTGGTTGGGGCTGAAAGGACAGGTCAGAGTCCAGGATTACACCTAACATGAATCAAGAGACTGGTGTTTGTATTATTGATCTTAAAGGAGAAGTCAGGGCATGTGTCAAAGGAAATATTATGAGCTCAGTTTTAGAAAGATTGAGTTTGAGGAAGTGGTGTAACATCCATGCTGATGTGTCAGTTAGTAAGTTAGTAATGAGGAGGAGACTGAAGTAGTGAGGTGAGGAGTAGAGAGAGAAATTTGTGTGTCGTCAGTGTAGAGATTGTAAAGTCATGGAAGTTTATCAAGTGCCCAAGGGAGGAAGTGTAAATGGAGAAGAGGTGGGGTCCGAGGACAGAACCTTGGGGGACCCCTACAGAAAGAGGAAGTAGAGAGGAGGAGACAGAGTTATAGGTAACACAGAAAGAGCACTGTTATAGGAAGGAGAACCAGGAAAGAGCAGAGTCTTGAAGGCCAAGAGAGTGGAGTTTTTTGAGAAGGAGCGGGTGGTCAACAGTATCAAAGGCCGCAGAGAGGTCACGTAGTATGAGTATGGAGTATGGAGTAATGGGCATTGGTTTTAGCAGTTAGTAAATCTTTAGTGAGTTTTAGTGGGGCAGTTTCAGTGGAGTGTATTAGGCAAAAACCGGACTGAAAGGGGTCAAGAAGGTTGTTGTCAGTGAGGTAGGAGCTCAGACATTTGTAGACTAAACACTAAATGTTTTGATACAAACCGAAGCAAAGAGATGGGTCTTGAGTTGTTCAGGCTGGTGGGGTCCAGTGAGGGCTTTTTAAATATGGGGGGTGATCAGCACATGTTTTAGAGGGGAGGGAAAGGTGCCAGTAGAGAGGGAGAGATTGAAGATGTGAGTGAGGGAGCATAGGATAGAATAAGAGGGTGACTGTAGTAGTTGTGAGGGAACATTTTCCAACGTGGTATGGCGAGCTTCTGAGAAAATTTTAGCAACCTCTTCGGTAGTAGCAAATGTTGAGGGTGGTTTTGCACAGGGTATGTTAAGTGGGATAGATGTCTGGGCATTGGAGGGGCCCCCACAAATCTTGTTTTTCAAGTGATTAATAATCTCGTGGGCAATGCACTCATCTATTAAAACGTGTTTCCCACTGCTGAACCTTTCATCGATATTTTTAAATTGCTGCATTTGCAGATTCCAAAAGCCAATATAAAGGAATAGTAGTGTTAAAAAAAGCACTTATCGGTTTAACTGTTCACTTTTTTGTACAGTTCTCCTTTAAGAGGTGTGTTTCAGGGGGAGTGTTCTATGCCTACATACTTTTGCTAATAGGTGTCCCTTATTCCCATCTCAGAAAGTAGGGAGGAATGTATGCAGGTGCAACAGCATGCACATGTGTTCCTGCTAGTCAAATTTAGGGCAAGCCATTTTTTTTCAATGCACTAGGGTACGTGTGAGAAATGTGCAGAGAACTTGCACCATACCAAACTGTTTTGGGGTGGGGGGGACATTTAGGAATTAATGGTATCACCATGCATCAGCTAAACGGTAGTGCGTTTCTGAGCATTTCAGGAATGTGTGCCATTTAACAAGAAATCCCGACACGTGAGTCTACAGTATCTTGTTCTTGTTAAAATATAGTAAAGTGCACTTTTTGGTACGTTAGGTGAAATTTACAAGGGCGCTGAGGCCAGAAGTCCAGGAATGGGTCTTGTGTTTATGCGACTTGAGCCTCCAGGCGCAGTGTGCAGGCAGCCCATGTAAGGCTTTGTTTACTTTAGCAATTGAGGATCAATATAGAAGAAATGGCTTTACTCCAGGTATCATCAAAATTCTGGTTTATTATTAACTGAACATCCCAATGTGGCAAACAACAGGTATACACGTTTCATACACTAGCAAGTGTGCTTAATCATTACGATTAATCATAAATGATTAACAGTGCTGTCCCCTCAAAATAACTCAACACACAGCCATTAATGTCTAAACCGTTAGTTACAAAAGTGAGTACACCCCTAAATTAAAATGTCCAAATTGGGCCCAATTAGCCATCCCCTCCTCCACGTTGTCATTCAACTCGTTAGTGTTACAAGATCTCAGGTGTGAATGGGAGCAGGTGTGTGCTCTCACTCTCTCATACTGGTCACTTGAAGTTCAACATAGCACCTCATGGCAAAGAACTTTCTGTGGATCTGAAATAAAGAATTTTTGCTCCACATAAAGATGGCCTAGGCCAGTGATGGCAAACCTTGGCACCCCAGATGTTTTGGAACAACATTTCCTATAATGCTCAACTACACTGCAGAGTGCATGAGCATCATGGGAAATGTAGTTCCAAAACATCTGGGGTGCCAAGGTTCGCCATCACTGGCCTAGGCTATAAGAAGATTGCCAAGACCCTGAAACTGAGCTGCAGAATGGTGACCAAGACCATAACAGGACAGGTTCCACTCAGTACAGGCCTCGCTATGGTCGACCAAAGGAGTTGAGTGCACGTGCTCAGCGTCGTGTCCAGATGTTGTCTTTGGGAAATAGACGTATGAGTGCTGCCAGCATTGCTGCAGAGGTTGAAGGGGTGGGGGATCAGCCTGTCAGTGCTCAGACCATACGCCACACACTGCATCAAATTGGTCTGCATGGCTGTCGTCCCAGAAAGAAGCCTCTTCTAAAGATGATGCACAACAAAAGCCTGCAAACAGCTTGCTGAAGACAAGAAGACTAAGAACATGGATTACTGGAACCATGTCCTGTGGTCTGATGAGACCAAGATAAACTTATTTGGTTCAGATGGTGTCAAGCGTGTGTGGTGGCAACCAGGTGAGGAGTACAAAGACAAGTGTCTTGCCTACAGTCAAGCATGGTGGTGGAAGTGTCATGGTCTGGGCCTGCATGAGTCCTGCCAGCACTAGGGAGCTACAGTTCATTGAGGGAACCGTGAATGCTAACATGTACTGCGACATACTGAAGCAGAGCATGATCCCCTCCCTTTGGAGACTGGGCCGCAGGGCAGTATTCCAACATGATAACGACCCCAAATACACCTCCAAGACGACCACTGCCTTGCTAAAAAAGCTGAGGGTAAAGGTGATGAACTGGCCTGGCCAAGCATGTCTCCAGATCGAAAACCCTATTGAGCATCTGTGGGGCATCCTCAAACGGAAGGTGGAGGAGCGCAAGGTCTCTAACATCCACCAGCTCTGTGATGTCGTCATGGAGGAGTGGAAGAGGACTGAAGTGGCAACCTATGAAGCTCTGGTCAACTCCATGCCCATGAGGGTTAAGGCAGTGCTGGGAAATAATGGTGACCACACAAAATATTGACAGAGACATGCGCTGACTCAAATCGGTAAGCACTGACTTTAGGTGATGTGATTTTAATACTTCAATAAAGTTACCAAGGAGTGCAGCAATATTCTGGATTTTTGAATGTCTTTGAATTTCACAGATGAGCTGTACAGCACCCTGGGTTCCTGTTCACAACGTGTGAGAGTCGGTCACTCACCTAGAGCGGCATTTCTTTGGTTTTACAAAATATTGACACTTCCGGGCCAATTTGGAAATTTCCACATAGGGGTGTACTAACTTATGTTGCCAGCGGTTTAGACATTAATGGCTGTGTGTTGTTATTTTGAGTGTTCAGCAAATTTACACTGTTATACAAGTTGTACACTCACTACTTTACATTGTAGCAAAGAGTCATTTCTTCAGTGTTGTCACATGAAAAGATATAAGAAAAAATATTTACAAAAATGTAAGGGGTGCACTCATTTTTGTGTACTGTACATCGGAGTACAAGCACATACAGTAATTTATGTCTCTGTTCCAGCTGTATGTGCCACTTGCACCTCCCTGGGTGAGGAAAGCACACCAGGATGTTGTGCTAGGCATATTGTTATTATTATTATTAGTATTATACAGGATTTATATAGCACCAACATTTTGCGCAGAGCTTTACAACATGAGGGTAGACAGTACAGTTACAATACAATTTAATACAGGAGGAATCAGAGGGTCCTGCTTAGAGCTTACAATCTAGAAGGGAGGGTCAAATGATGCAAAAAGTAATAGCTGTGGTGGGTGAGCTGATGGAGAAAATAACAGTACATTTTAGGTGGGGGCAGAATAGGCCTCTCTGAAGAGACAGGTTTTCAAGGATTGCCTAAAAGTTAACCATATAGGAGATAGTTGGACAGATTGGGGTAGGGAGTTCCAGAGAATGGGAGAGGCTCAGGGAAGTCCTGGAGACGGGCATGTGACAAGGGAACTCGAGATCAGGAGATCTTGGGAGGAACAAAGAGAACAATTTAGTTGGTATTTTGAGACTAGGTTAGTGATGTTGTTGGGGCAGAGCTGTGGATGGCTTTGTAAGTTGTTAGTATTTTAAAAATTAAATTTGTTGGGTGAGTTGCAGCCAGTGGAGGGATTGGCAGAGAGGGGTGGAGGACACTGAGCAGTTGGTAAGGTGAATGAGTCTGGAAGCAGCATTCATGATAAACTGAAGGAGGGATAGACTATTTAGAGATAAGCCAATGGGGAGGAAGTTGCAGTAGTCGAGGTGAGAGAAAACCAAGCAGTGAATTGGAAGCTTTGTGGTGTATTTGGGTAGGAAGGGGCATATTTTGGAGACAAACAGGTGTATATGCGCTACAACCTTCCTACATAAAAGCTCCGCCCAGTGCTCGGAACTTGAAGCTGCTGACACCTCCAATATACCAGAGTAAGGAAAGGGATGGTCGGCATAAGTGCCGACCATTGCTTTGCTTACTCTTGTATTTTGGAGCTGTTGTATAGGTTGAGGTGGCAAGCTTTGGACAGTGATTATATGTGGGGCCTCTATACATCTATGCATGTAGCCTTGGAAAAAAAAAAACATAAAAAGATCATAGTAAACATATTGCAACACGAGTTACAAATGCATTATGGCACATCACAGTGAAACTTAAAACCAACTGTCCCTGATTTCGAGGGACTGTCCCTCATTTCGAACAAAGTACCTCTGTCCCTTTTTCCTCCTCATTTGTCCCTCCTTTTGGTCTGATCTATATAGTTGTATATAAAATGCACTATTTATCCATTAAAAAGTGTTTCCCAGTCCTGAACCATTCATCTAATTTCTAAATTGCTGCATTCGTAAGTTCCAAAAGCCAATATAAAGGAAAAGTAGTGGTAAAAAGCACTTGTTGGTTTAAGCAATAATATTTTTTGTACAACTCTCCATTAAAGAGGTTGTAAACTCGTTAAAAAATTTTTTTTTTCTTTTACAACCTTCAAGAGAAAGACATAATGAGCTAGTATGCATCGCATACTAGCTCATTATGAAATACTTACCTTAGAACGAGCCCCCGCCGTGCCGCTCTCTTACCTGTATGACGAGCGACATGTTCAGTCGCCCGTCTTCCGGGATCGCGGCATCCGGCCATCGGATTGGCCGGAGCCGCGGTGACGTCACTCCTGCGCACGCGCGCAGGAGCCGACGGTCACGGCACGGGGCTCTGAAGAAACGGCACGATCAGCCGTTCCTTCAGAGCGCATGCGCCAGTGACGTCACTGGCTGCATTAAAGGTAAATATCTCCTAAACCGTACATGTTTAGGAGATATTTACAGTACCTATAGGTAAGCCTTATCATAGGCTTACCTATAGGTACAACTTCCTGAGGAGGGTTTACTTCCTCTTTAAGGGGAGCGTGACAAGGGGTGTGTCCTATGCCTACATCTTGTTAATAGGTGTCCCTCATTCCCATTTCAGAAAAGTGTTATGTTCTGTTATATTGATGATGGAAATTCCCTGTGTGGGAGGCTCTTAATTTTGCAAACTTTTACTTTCTTTCAAATAAAAGTGGGAAAGAAAAGCCCTGAAAACTACTTCTGGCATGGAGTAAACTCACTGTTTTGGTACTACAAATGAGCTACAAAACCCTAACTTGTCTTAGTATGTTAAGTGCACAAAAATGTCAGAACCATATAAGTAAATAGCTGGAATAAATAAAAGCCCAATTCTAAAAAAGTTGGGACACTGTACAAATTGTGAGTAAAAAACGCCGGACGCCATGTCATCCGGACTAAAGAGGACAAGGACAACTCAAGTTCTCATCAGCGCTCAGTTCAGAAGCCTGCATCTCTGATGGTATGGGGTTGCATGAGTGCGTGTGGCATGGGCAGCTTACACATCTGGAAAGGCACCATCAATGCAGAAAGGTATATACAAGTTCTAGGACGACATTTGCTTCCATCCAGACGTCGTTTCTTTCAGGGAAGACCTTGCATTTTCCAACATGACAATGCCAGGCTACATCCATTACAACATCATGGCTGCGTAGAAGAAGGATCCGGGGACTGAAATGGCCAGCCTGCAGTCCAGATCTTTCACCCATAGAAAACATTTGGCACATCATAAAGAGGAAGATGCGACAAAGAAGACCTAAGGCAGTTGAGCAACTAGAAGCCTGTATTAGACAAGAATAAGAAAACATTCCGATTCCTAAACTTGAGCAACTTGTCTCCTCAGTCCCCAGACGTTTGCAGACTGTTATAAAAACAAGAGAGGAGGCCACACAGTGGTAAACATGGCCTTGTCCCAACTTTTTTGAGATGTGTTGATGCCATGAAATTTAAAATCAACGTATTTTTCCCTTAAAATTATAAGTTTTCTCAGTTTAAACATTTGATGTGTCATCTATGTTGTATTCTGAATAAAATATTGAAATTTGAAACTTCCACATCATTGCATTCTGTTTTTATTCACAATTTATACAGTGTCCCAACTTTTTGAATAAAGGAATATAATGCAAAAAAATTATAATAGAATACAAAAAAATTATAATAGAATAGAAAAGAATATAATAAAAAATAAAGAAATAAAAAAGAATAGGGTAAAACAGAAAAAAATGGAATAGAAAATAAAAGAACAGAATAAAATAAAATAGAATGAAAAATAAAAAGGAATAGAAAAGAATAGGATAGAATATAACCCTCTTCTGAATTTCAAATTACAAATAGAATAAATTCAAATTGAAATGGAATAGTAATGAATAATATAGAAAATAAAAGCATAGATTGGAAAAGAAAATAATAGAATAGAAAAAAACAATAAATACTAGTACTATTAATACTGTACAAAAACATCTGTATGACTAGTTTCCCATCAACATCTGTCTCAGTGTGTACCAGCGCACACCAAAACATCTGTCACACACAGATTCGGTTGAAGTGTTTTCGAAAGTGTTTGAAATGTTTTTGAATTCCGTTGAATTCAGAAATTCAAATCAAATTCAAATACAAATAAATGAAGCAAAATTAAAGACTTCCGAAAGCTAATCTAACTAAACAAAATTAGTTAAATAACAAATCGAAACAAAACAATTTTTTTCCTTTTGCACATGTCTAGCACAGCCCTGATGAATTCAGTTGAATTCAGAGTTCAGAAATTCAGTCGAATTCAGAAATTCAAATCAAATTCAAATACAAATAAATGAAGCAAAATTAAATAATTCCTAAAGCTAATATAACTAATTTAACTAAACAAAATTAGTTGAATAACAAATCGAAACAAAACAATTTTTTTCCTTTTGCACATGTCTAGCTACAGCCCTGATGTTATGGGGCTAGAGGAAATGCAACAGCATACCTCCCAACTGTCCCGGATTCGCCAGGCCATCCCGGGATTCAAAGTATATCCCGGTGTCCTGCGAATCCGGCTGGAGTCCCGAAGCCAAGTGTCAGAATGAGGTCCGACACTGGGCTCTTTTAATACATGCATCTTACTGTAGCCGATAACCAGGGAACCTCCTCTGCGCCTCCTGCACTCTAGCCTATCACCAGGGAAGCTCCCCTACACCTCTCGCACTCTAGCCTATCATTAGGGAACCTCCCCTGCACCTCCCCCTCCTACAGGGAGCCTGGGCATGCCCGCCCCTAGAGAAGATATCACCAATGCGGGATGGCAAACATCAGAGCAGATGGAGAAACTTCGAGCCTTGCCCACCTGCTGCTGATTGGAAGTGGGGACTGGCCATTCAACTCAGGCAGCAAAACATTACTCTGGCCCCGCCCACCTCTCTCCTCTTCCATTCAGGGAACTGAATGGAAGAGGAGAGAGTGTGTGTGTGTGTGTTTGTGTGTGTGTGTGTCAAATAATAACTAATGTGAACCCACTATAAATTCAATAAAATACATAAATACAAAATATAACTACCACTATTAAAAATAAATAAATATAAAGCACAAAATTCATATAAAGTGAATTGTCATAAATCAATCAATATAAAAGTGATTTAGAAAGTTAATTAAAAAAAATAGAGCACGTTTGTTTCATCCAGTACTGCACTAGGTTGTTCTTTCATCTATGAATTTTCATGAAATTCTTCAATCACCTATTTATATATTTATTTATTTTGATGAAATTTCCAAATCATTTATGGATTTATTTACTACACTTTATTTTATTTGAATTTGTACTTTATATTTATATTTTGTTTATGGTGGTAGTTACTGTATATTATGTATTTATGTATTTTATTGAATTTATGGAGGGTTCGCATTATTTATTATTTGGCAGCACAGCACATTTGTTTTGGTAGTATTCTTTGTAATATTGTATGTAGATAAAGTGAGTGCTGCTGTCATTTGTTGAGATCATTTTTAGTGATTTCTGTTATTGACACTTTAGCGCAGGATAGTTTCCCCTTTTTTGTTATATTGTCTTTTTGTATGGCCTAGTTCACAAGGGCAATAATACCTGTACAGGATGAACGAGACAATTTTTGCAGTGTCTGTAACTTGCAGGAGATTATATCTCTCAACTGTCCTGGATTTACTGGGACCACCCTGAGATTTAATTAAATCCGGGTGAATCTGTGCTGAATCCTTGAGCCCAATGTCGGAACGAGTACCGGCACTAAGCTGCAGTGACTGGCCTGACCAGTAACTGACATGACGGAGCACGCAAGCACGGACACCCGGAAAACCTACCCTGCACCTCTTTCGGGGTGTCTGGGGTACCACAATCCACTATTTGCACCTCCCTGTACAACACATTGCAGAGCAAACTGAAGCCGCCGCCTCCTCCTCGGAGCTGACATTCTCATGTACAAGGAGAGGAGGAGGAGGGACACCGCTCTGCATGAACTGCGCTGATGAGTTTAGATGAGAGGAGGGGGGGGCACAGTGACCGGGAAAGGGGGTGCAGGGGGGCAGATATCAACAGTGTGCACTTGGAGGAATGATTTGGCAGGGCCGGTGGTAAGCAGATATGTGCTGGGGGGTGCTTTTGGAGGGGAGAGGACTTGTGCTAGAAGGGAGGGGGGATTGAATTTGAAATTTCCCCATCCCACCTCCTAGCACAAGTTTACTTCCCTCCCAAAGTGCCCCCTCATCACATATCCGCCCCCCCACCACCTTCTGGCACAAGACCACTCCCCTCTCAGAGCACCCCCACCATATATCTGACCACCCTCTTTCAAGCACAAGTTCTCACCTCCCAAAACACCCCCCCCCCAGGACATATCTAACCTCCAACACCCCATCTTCTAGCACAAGTCCTCTCCCCTCCCAGATCCCCCTAGCACATATCTAACCCCCCCCCTCCACCCCACCTTCTAGTTCTCTCTCTTCCCTCTTCTACAAGAGAAGGAGGGAGGAGAGACCTCTGGCATGCATTGGATAATTCCTCTACCGCACTGGCATATGTGAATTTTCTTGCACATTGATGTTGAGATCCACCCAGATTTCAGACTACTGCTGAGAGCCTGAGAAAGCCATTCCCACCCCCTCCACAGCCCGGCGCTTCAGTGAGTGCTGGAGGGGCAGAGCAGAGAGTACCGACTGACAGCCACCATTCTGTGCTCAAAGCTGACCCAAGAACTGAGTGATCAGTGGTCACGTGATGGCTATGTTTTCGGGCTTAGAGTGTGCCAGGGACAGCTGCAGCGTTAGACTGGTAGGTTAGTGTAGATGTTTTTTTGTTTTTATTTAGGATTCCTGCACTTCTCCCTTGAAGGCTTTTTAATGATAAAAGGTGGAGCTTTTTTTTTAAAAAAAAGGATGCTGTTGACACATCAGGAACCTATTCACACAGACTTGTAAAGTTACTGACAGCAAGTCCACTATATTACTAACAATGACTATAGTAAAGCCAATAACATAATAGGAGAGTAAGCAAACAATGTACCATAGCACACATATTTATACTGTACTTTTACACAGGGTTTTTTTTTCTGCCAGAAAGCCCTGGAACGGAGTTCCGGAACCTCTAGCAGCCCTGTACTCTCTCACTTGTCACATAACACAGAAGCTGTCAGAGAACTCGCTTCCTCCACCAACTTCTGTGTGCTAGTGTCGGCGCTGCACCCAGGGCACATGATGCTGAATGGATGTCCCGGGTTCTGACGCTGCAAGTGCCCACATTTTTGCATATATGGGCCTGGGAAGGCAGACACCTGTGAACAGGTGAGAGAGCAGGGGGATTTGTGAACAAGTGAGAGAGCCGGGGGGGGGGGTGGATTTGTGAACAGGTGAAAGAGTTTTTTGTGTGGGGGGGAGGGGAGGATTTTTAAACAGGTGAGAGAGCTGGGGGGGGGGGGGGATTTGTGTACAGGTGAGAGAGCTTTTTTGTGGGGGTGTCTTACAGTCACGTTACATATTAATGGCCCCTGAACAATACTCCCGAATTCTGCACTCTGTACAATGGCTTTCACGTTACATACTCCTGAGCCCTGCCCTTTGTATGTTGGAATGCACGTTACACTGGTCTCTGTGTGCTGGGCTCCTTGTTACATATTCCTGACCACTGCACTCTGTGCACAGGGCTATATGTTGCATAATCCAAAGACTCGGTATGTGGGGATTACAGCAGTCTAAAGCATGCAAAATACATCGCAGTGTACAGATTTCAGCAGCCAGGAGTATGTAAGGTACAGCAGAACTGACAGAGTGCAGTGGTCAGAAGTATGTAAAATACAGCCTAGTATATAGAGAGCATTGGGTCATGATTATATAATGTATAGCACAGTATACAGGGTAGCGGTTAGGAATGTGTATCATACACCTCAGATTATGTATGTACAGTGTACCTTACATGTTCCGGATCATAGTCTTTATGCTGTGCTGTGTGGTACATACTGTACCTTTTAATGTTATGTTCTGTATATGTTTATGGCTGCTGTACCCTGGTATGATATGCACTCCTCAGCACTGCACAATATATACTCCTGAGCCCTGTACTCTGTGTGCTTCACTTTTCTGAATCTTGCGCCATCTGCGATACGCAATTCGAAGCCTCGATCACACCCACTATTTGGCGACTGTGTCATTTTTATCTCTGAGAAAGGCATGGCGTACAGTCAGCACCAGTGTCTAGGTGCACAGCTATGCTAGCTCATGGGGTTGATTTACTAAAATGGGAGAGAACACAATCTGGTGCAGCTCCATACCTCCCAACCTTTGAACTTCAGAATGAGCGACATTCAACGGAGAAAGTGATCTGCAGCCTGCACAGCGCACCGTGGCAAAATGTGGGTGTGGCCAAATTTTTAACAGTGGGAGAGGTTTAAGGAGTGTGGTTAAACAAAACCTGGGCTTCCATGTACCTATACAGGGGTCAGCAGGGCAGGGCCCAGGGGTCAGTATGGCAGAGAAGAAGGGTCACAAGGGCAGAGGACAGGGATCAGCAGGACGGAGAACAGGAGTCAGTAGGGAAGGCACAGGGGTCACCAGAACAGAAGACAGGAGTCAGTAGGGCAGGGCACAGGGGTCGCCAAGACAGAGGACAGGAGTCAGTAGGGAAAGCACAGGGGTCACCAGAAAGGAAGACAGTAGTCAGTAGGGAAGGGTACAGGGGTCAGCAGGACAGAGAACAGGAGTAAGTAGGGAAAGGTACAGGGGTCAGCAGGACAGGGGACAGGAGTCAGCAGGCAAGGCACAGGGGTCACCAGGACAGAAGAGAGGAGTCAGTAGGGAAGGCACAGGGGTCACCAGGACAGAAGAGAGGAGTCAGTAGGGCAGGGCACAGGGGTCGCCAGGACAGAGGACAGGAGTCAGTAGGGCAGGGCACAGGGGTCAGCAGGAAGGAAGACAGTAGTCAGTAGGAAAGGGCACAGGGGTCAGCAGGACGGGAAACAGGAGTCAGTAGGGAAGGGTACAGGGGTCAGCAAGACAGAGAACAGGAGTAAGTAGGGAAGGGCACAGGGGTCAGCAGGAAGGAAGACAGTAGTCAGTAGGGAAAGGTACAGGGGTCAGCAGTACGGAAGACAGGAGTCAGTAGGGAAGGGTACAGGGGTCAGCAGGACAGAGAACAGGAGTAAGTAGGGAAGGGTACAGGGGTCAGCAGGACAGGGGACAGGGCTGCAGGGGGCACAGGTGAAATCTGGTTGGGAGGGCACTGGTGCAATCTGGGGGGAGGGCACTGGTGAAATCTGGGAGGGGGTCACAGGTGAAGTCTGGGGGGAGGGCACAGGCGAAATTTGGGGGAGGGCACTGGTAAAATCTTTGGGGAGGGCACAGGTGAAATCTGAGAAGAGGGCACAGGCGGAATCTGGGGAGAGGGCACAGGTGAAATCTGGGGGGAGGGCACAGGTGAAATCTGGAATTGGGGACAACCCCACCACCTCCGTAGCTCCGGGCATAACATGACTCTACTCACCTTCCCCCTCATGTCTGCATCACAGCCGAGGAGGAGGCGCTCTGCCATGCACTGTATATGCATCCCAATCCGCACAGTGCTCTGCTCCTCACCTGTACACTGACTGGCAGGGGTGTTGAACTTCCCTCTCCTGGTGCTCTCAGCACGTAATGTTGACAGTCCAGGCCGTGAGATTAGCGTTAATGTGGAGATCATCACCACCGGGCCTTACAGTGAGCGCACCCTGCACAGCATACACGGGAGTCGGGAGGGCACCCGCAGGACTAATTCTGTGCCCCTCTAGATGTTTCACCCGGGGGCCACCATCCCCCGTGCACCACTGGGAGGAGTCACAAGCTGCTCTGCCAAGCACTGTATATGTGTGCGGCAGTGGATATCTCTCACTGCCGGCTGCCTGTCACACATACACAGCAGCGCAGAACCCGAAACACCCCACACAAGACGCAGGGCGGGTGTTACCAATGCTGACGCTAGTGCATGCTTGCGGGCAAGCCACTGGAGCCAAGTGCTGGAACTTGTTCCAACACTTGGCTCCACTCCGGGACAAAGCCTTGATACGCTGGGACTTAGATTAAATGGGCAGGCGAATCCAGGACAGTTGGGAGGTATGCAGCCCTGCAAAGAAACCAATCAGCTTCCAGTTTCTTTTGTCAAAGCTTAAAGCGTTTGTTACCCCAACACTTCATATTCCTGATATGTGCCTGCTCTACCATGTACTTGTATGAGAAAGTATCCTGTACTCTTTGTATTGCTTCCATTATGTGAAATTCCTGGTGTTCCTGCCAGTGACCCTAGTCCCTCTGCTTTCTTATTAAAACTGACCACACCAAGCATGAGGGCGCATCGTAGTCAGTTCTCTAGCTGTGCTGGGGACTCAGTATGCTCTCCTCCAATGATCAGACTTCTCCTGACATGGTCCGCTGCACAGCCATTCACTGGGATGCTCAGTGTGTGTCTGCTTCTTCTCCCCCCAGCTCTTATGCAGCTGAGAACAGAGGGGATCTGATCACTTACAAAAAAAAAAAAAGGTATTTATTATGTTTTTTTTTTTTATATCTATACACAAATGTTTTGCCTTTTATTTCTATTTTAAAATGAATGGGTTGTTCTACGGGGTGATCGACGCAATCACTTTAAGGCCCCTTTCACACATGCGGACTGTTCAGATCCGCCTGTCAGTTTTTTTGGCGGATCTGAACGGTCCCCCCATGCATCCCTATGGGGCATATGGGGCAGAAAATCTTATAGTGTGTATGGCCCATTAGAAGCTGATTGGCTGCCATGCACAGCTGTACCAGATTTTGCACTCGCCAGTTTTCATAAGGCCCCTTTCACACTTGTGTGACCTAAAAGCCGCTCGATTTTGCTGCGATTTTGCCTGGACTTGAAGCAATGCCTGTGTAATCTTGAGGGCTATGGACCTCAAAACGCATCAAAGTCGGACCAAAGTAGTGCAGGGACTACACGCACAGATATGAATGGAACTGTACTCATTGGAAATCACGGGGTACGACTTGCATAGTTGCCAACATTTAAAATAAATTTCCAGGGACACTTTGCAGCACAACTATCAATTGCCACACCCATGTCCCTGAAGCTCCGCCCACTCTGCATAACTAATTTCGCCTATTTACCAGCTTATAGAGTCTACTCAATATAGAGAGAATTACAGGAAATTTAAAAGGGAATTTCAAACGTAAAGCCACAGTAGCAGAGTTGGAATAATTCTCCCATTCAGTTGCACTACTTCTGCGTAACATTTATGAGCAGTCCGATTAACAGGCGCTTCCAGGGACAAAATAAATTACCTGGGACAGGCTCCTATTTGCAGGGACTGTCCCAGGAAAAAGGGACAGTTGGCAAGTATGGACTTGCCATGGGACTTTGCAGGCCCAAGTTGCAGGACAAATCGCTCAAGTGTGAAAGAGGCCTAAATCAACCCCACTTGCCTCATCTCTCTTGCAGAAAAGCACTTCACAAGCTAGAGGGCGCTCTTGTTACTGGGCGCTAACCTATACTTTCTCTTGTATGCTTTCATGGTTTGCAGTGAACAGTTCACACACAAGAGGCGCTGTTGTACCTAAGCACCAACTACAATTAGCATTTGTCTCCATCACACGGGGTTTGCAGTGAGCACTTCACACACTAGAGGGCACTATTGTGGCTGGGCGCACAGCTTTTTTATTGCACTTCTCTCCATATAAAGTTTTTAGTGAGCGCTTCACGCACTAGAGAGCGCCGTGTCCCCGCGCAAGCGCGTATAGCAGGCGGCTTCCATCCAATCGCTGCAAGGGAAAGGATCACGTGACGCGTCAAAGGAAAGGGCGGGAAGAGTGAACGTCACGTGGACCGTCAATTAGGTAGTGACGTGTGCAGGCCCCGCCCCCCGTTGTCCTCCATTCATTCTGTGTGTGTGGATCGGCGGGAGAAGATGGTGGAGAAGGAACAGTCGGTGATCAGTGAGGAGGAGGCCGCGCAGTATGACCGCCAGATCCGCCTTTGGGGGCTGGAGGCGCAGAATAGGTGACTGTACCGAGAACACTGCACGACCTGACCGCTTCTTCTACTTTACACCATCAGTTCTATTCACTGTGCGGGGACTACAACTCCCAGCATTCCCTGCGTTCTGCGCTGGAGCATGCTGGGAGTTGTAGTTTCACCTGAACAGAGCATACGGAGACTGGTGACCCGTCCAGAGTGGGGGCAGTAGAGTCCAGGCTGGATCTTCCCTGCCATGTGAGGGGTGTGCTGGCTTTGTACTGGAAGGCCAGCCTGGGAGCACACACCACCACTTCTGGATGTGTATGCCCCTCTGATTTAGTTTCACTTTGTATTGGAGGGTTATGTACCTGACCTGTCCCACCTGACATTGCACTGGCCAGTCAGGTTCTCAGCAGCTGGTAGAGGTGCTCTGATTGGCCAGTGGGTGGAGCTTAGCCATGGATTAGATCAGTGGTTCTTAACCTTGTTGGAGGTACTGAACCCCACCAGTTTCATATGCGCATTCGCGGAACCCTTCTTAATTGGAAAAATAAAATATGATTTTTTCAAATTCAAAACATAGGTATATATTATTTTAGGTATATATTTATACATAGGTGCACAAAATGAACAAAACCATTAAAACATGTAATTTCACACAAAAACAAAAAAAAATAATGAATATTTACTGCAAATTAGTGTGACTTTGCTGTTGTCTTTCAGAGACCAGTTCAGAAATGCGCGGCTTTATCTTGGTAAGTGCCATTATCATGTCACCTCACCCTGGCCTGCTGTAAGGGGGAGATCTATATGGGGACGGGACCTCACCTCATCCTGGCCTGCTGTAAGGGGGATCTATATGGGGGACCTCACCTCATCCTGGCCTGCTGTAAGGGGGATCTATATGGGGGACCTGGTCCCCCATATAGATCCCCCTTATAGCAGGCCAGGGTGAGGTCCCCCATATAGATCCCAGGCCCCCCATATAGATCCCCCCTTACAGCAGGCCAGGGTGAGGAGAGGTCCTGTCCCCCATATAGATCCCCCCTTACAGCAGGCCAGGGTGAGGTGAGGTCCGGACCCTGGCCTGCTGTAGGGGGGATCTATATGGGGGACCCCAGAGTGACCTAACCTCACCCTGGCCTGCTGTAAGGGGGATCTATATGGGGGACCTCACCCTGGCCTATCATGTCCCCCATATAGATCCCCCCTTACAGCAGGCCAAGGTGAGGTCCCGTCCCCCATTTAGATCTCCCCCCTTACAGCAGGCCAGGTTCCCCATAAAATAGATCCCCTTTACATAGTCTTCTCAGTGTTCTCAGACAGTCAGTCACTAGACTAGTACAGCCAGTACTACTCCAGTCCTACCTTTTTTTCACCTGTGTCCCGACTCCCGATCACAGGCTAGGTTTTCCTCCTGCAGGCTGCAGCACCACTGGCTCTCTGGCCTCTCACCTGCCGGCTTCTTCTTCTGCTGCTGCTGCGGCTGGCTGGCCTGGTGGTTCTCTCCCGCGCTGCGCTGGGTGGCCGCTGCACGGGTTAGTCCCTCCCCCCACCACACCACAGTGTGGCTGGATCGGATTCGGCCGGGAGCCGAGCTGCACAGCCAGCAGTGAGAGTGAGTCAGGGGCAGAGAGAGCTGCGAGTGCAAGCGGAGCGGAAGGACATGCCCGAAACTGGAGAAATAGTACCTGACAGCGAAGTGGTACTAGCGGAGGGTGTGCCGAACCCTCGAGACTGACCCACCGAACCCCTGGGGTTCGATCGAACCCAGGTTAACAACCACTGGATTAGATGCAGCATTGATCTCTCTTTAACCCCTTCATGACTGGGAGGAAAACAAATCCTAATGGCTGGACACAATGTCTGCAACTCTGATAGTAATAATTACTACGTATCATCCCAACTACTTTGTGGATCATACTGCATTTTTTTCAGGACGAATTGGGCTTTTATTTGGTTGTAAATGGTAACCGGTATCTCCTGGTTTTTTTATTTCAAAGAAACTGTCCCAAAATAGTAAAAAAAATATATATATATTCCTTGCTATTATCAATTACCACCTAAAAACAACTACATTCTTCTGCTCCTGACGATCACAGCGATACCACGTATTTGTGTGTGTTAATTTGTACCCGTAGTACGGCCCAAATTATGGTGTGCATTTTGCTTTTTTTTAATCTTACCTAAAACATACTGACACTAAACAAAAAATATTTTAAAAATAAAATCCAAAAACTTACTGACGCTGACCTTTTCTCTAAATCTTTAACATTGACCTTTGACCCCAACACTAAACTTGATCTAGCTTTTTTTTTTTTTTTTTTAATAAACTCCTTGCTGACGCCCCTATAGAATTTTTACTACAGGGAGGCCGCACTGCGCAGGATTGTGTGTATGTGTGCACTTCCAGGTAGCGGGCTCGTTCCAGCTGTGATTCTACACAGCACATTCCACAGACTCAATGTCCACCCTCACCGCTGATCGTTCAGAACGGTGGCCTGCCTATTAAAACAAGGCAGATTGCCGTACACAGGCAGAATGGTGGCCTGCCTATATAAACAAGGTTACGTGTGGTTATGAGTAAGCGATCATCTGTATCGTGAAACGCGTCAACCTGACATGTCTGTTTTGGCACTGTCTGTATGAATTCATCTACGAGGAATAAAGGAATTTATTGATTTCAACTAATTGTTTTGTGTGCGGTCACACTTTTAGATTTCTACTATCTCGGGTGACGGATCTGACCTGCACCAGGCTTAACTACTACACCTGAGCGGCTTTCCTTTCTTTCATTCCAGAACGGTGGCCTGCCTATATAAACAAGGCAGATTGCCGATCTGTCAGTAAACAAGGCATGGAGCCTGTTTTCCTGCAAAGGGACACTGATCTATTTCTCCCCCTAGTGAAAGCACCTCTCACACTACACTAAAACACTGGCTAGGCACACAGTTAACCCTTTGATCGCCCCTGAATGTTAACCCCTTACCTGCCAGTGTCATTAGTACAGTGACAGTTCACATTTTTAGCACGGATTACTGTATTATCACTGGTTCCCAAAAAGTGTCAGGTATCTGGTTTGTCCTCCGCAATATCACAGTCCTGATGTAAGTCATTGATCACCGCCATTACTAGTAAAATAAATAAAAATTCCATAAATCTATCCCAAAGTTTGTAGATGCTATAACTTTTGTGCAAACCAATCAATAGATGCTTATTGGGATTTTCTTTCTTTTTTTTTTTTTTACCACAAATATGCAGCAGAATACATATTGGGCTAAATTGATGGACATTTGATTACTTTTTTTTTTTCTTGATACAGCAGTGCACGAGTGCGTAATTTATCAAAGTAACGCAGTGTCATATCACAAAAGATGGCCTGGTCTTGAAGGGGGATAAATCTTCAGGAGCTGAAGTAGTTAATATATATAACCCCCCCCCCCCCCAGCTTTCTCTCCATTCATAAAAGAAAGTAAACAGATGGACAGGTTGCACAGTGACTGTTCACACTGATAGCCAATCAGAGGCTATCGCAGTAATCGGGTGGCCCAGAAATGAAAGTCCCAGGACTGATTGTTAGTAGGAGACCTGGGGCTCTCAGTGAGGTGGGTGTGGTGCGCTCCCAGCAGAAAGGGTGGCATGTGCAAATGCAGCGCCATGCAAAAAAAAAAAAGCCCAGTTCAGTAAGGCTGCATATATGTGTACCAAGGGCGGGGGTTAAGAGTAGGTCCACATGTGCAGGCCTTGCTTGCATGTCTCAGGTATAGCAATCCGCTCATTTGAATGTGCTGATGTACCTGTGAGAAACGCAGGGAAAAAATTCACCGACCCTTTTGTAAAAAATGTGCTACAGTACCATGTGGCTTCATGCAACTAAAAAAGCCCCACATTTGCTGTTGCATTGGGGTGCCATTGAAAATTAATGAAACCGCCACATGGCTGCTGAAGAGCAGGGTGTTTTTACTGCTGGTGGGAAACACGTGTGATTTCTGAGCCGCACATGAGTAAACCCAGGCTTATGGTTCACTCACACTGCATGGCCCAACACCAGACTATAAAATGAGGTCCCTTCACACCACCTTGTGACAATCCACGCCATCACACCACACTGACATTAGTATGGCAATACAACTGAATGAAATGTCAAAGTATTGACGAATGAGTAAGCAGTCTGGGATCAGCACATTGTTTGCTCTGAGCGCAGACCATCAACCATGTCCAAGGTGGCTGCTGGTATGAACGAGCCCTCCAAAGTAAATCAAAACCTAACCACTAAAATCTACTATATGATTTAGGGCCCATTTTTAAAGTGGTTGTAAAACCTAAACATTTTTACCTTTTTAAAAGATAAGTATAGGAATTCAGTTTTTTTTATTTTTTTTTTTAGGAATTTGCTTAGGTGGAATTGGCCTAGGTGGATGCAACATCGGTGCGATGCATCTGTCCCCCTCCGGCTCAAACTCCTGGTAACCTAGCTATCAAACAGAACGATCGCTTGGTTCTAAACGCTCCCTAAGCAGAGAGCTGGTTACTTTCAGCCACTGTCTCTACTTTTCCTCTGCAGTCACTAGAGGGGGCGGGAGCAGCCAGCTCAGGCTCTCAGCACCTCGGCACAGGGGCGGATCCTGACTGTATGGTTGTGATCTTTCCTGAGCCTGGACCGGCTCTGTGACGTCAGCAGACAGGGACCAAAAAACAGGTCACAGGAATGCAGAACGAACTGCGCCCCTGTGATCCACAGGAGAAATAAAGCCAAACAGGCTTTCACTGTACTTCTCCTTTAGCTCCTTTCCTGCATTAACCACTTGCCAACCAGCCACCGTAGTTATAAGGCAGAAGGTTCCCGTGAATCGCTGTACATGTACGGCGGTCTGTGGAAGCGATCCTGGGGGCGCGCACGCACCAACTCGCCAGCGGGAAAGCAGATCCACAGGGCCGGTGGCTGTGATTGCCGCTGGGCACCCACGATCGCTCCCCGTGAAGAGAACAGCGGTCTGCTATTGTAAACACAGCGGACTGTTCTCTCAGCGGACTGTTCTCTCAGCGGACTGTTCTCTCAGCGCGCTGTTCTCTCAGCGCGCTGTTCTCTCAGCGCTCTGTTCTCTCAGCGCGCTGTTCTCTCAGCGCGCTGTTCTCTCAGCGCGCTGTTCTCTCAGCGCGCTGTTCTCTCAGCGCGCTGTTCTCTCAGCGCGCTGTTCTCTCAGCGCGCTGTTCTCTCAGCGCGCTGTTCTCTCAGCGCGCTGTTCTCTCGGTACTGTAGTTTGTCGCGAGTGTGCGCAATTTTTAAGTGTGACATGTTGGGTATCTATTTACTCTACGTAACATCATCTTTCACAATATACAAAAAAAATGTGGTACCTATTGTGTTTTTTATTTATTTTTATTCATTAAAGTGTGTTTTTTCCCCAAAAAGAATTGGAATCGGCAAAACCACTGTGCAAATCGCATGTGGCATAAAAAAATTGCAATAATTGCTATTTTATTCCCTCGGGTCTCTGCTTAAAAAAAAAAATGTATGTTTGGTGGTTATAAGTAATTTTCTAGCAAAAAATACTGATTTAAGGCTCTTTCACGCGGTCCGCCTCCGCAGGCGGATCCGTGTTGCTCAGCGGGGATCGATCCGCGATCCCCGCTGAGCCGGGCGGATGACAGCTCCGTCTCCGCTTGCAGAGCGGAGAGGGAGGTGTCTCAGCACCCGCTGCCCTCTATGGGGGATCGAAGGAGAGCGGACCGCTTGTCCGCTCTCATCAGATCCGCTCCGATTACTGAACGGATGGAAAAATAGGGTTTCCATCCGTCCAGATTTCAGCACAGGATCGGATGCGGATGGCAGCGGGTGTCAGCGGAGGTGATCTCCGCTGACACCCGCTGTCCCATAGAGCTGCATGGAGGATCCGATCAGATCCGCCTAAAAAACTGACAGGCGGATCTGATCGGACCGCCCGTGTGAAAGAGCCCTTAAACTTGTAAGCAAAAAGTGCCAAAAAAAAAGAAAAAAAGCCTGGTTGGCAGGTGGTTAACACGTATGCAAAAAAAAAAAAACACTGCCCCAGTAGGCAAGTGGTTAATGTTTCCAGTGAGCAAAATGTCAATTATGAGGTGTGTGTATTTCAGAAGTCTGTGTGGTCTCAGTTCTTTGTCAGTAACTTTTTTTTATTTTTTCTTCTTTAGGCTTCGCAAGTCGAAAGTCCTTCTGGTTGGTATGAGCGGTTTGGGTTCTGAAGTGGCAAAGAATCTCATCTTGGCAGGAGTTCAGGAGCTGACTTTACTGGACCATCAGCTGGTGGGTGATGCCACAAGTGTGAAGCATTTTTCTTGATTGTGTTCTTTTTATTGGCATGTTTTTTAACAGTACTTCAAGGCCATCTCTTTTTGACTAACATTTCTGGCTAATACTCATACTATTTTTTATTAGCATGCAGAGAGGGGTTAGAAAGGTAGGAAAGTGGGAGTAGATCTCACAAAATGTAATAAAGCAGTATTAGACCCCAAAGCAAACATAAAATTGCAGCTTACCAATTCTTAGATGTTATGGTTGCATTAGTTTTATTTTTTAGGCTTTCTTTGACTGACAGACATCCGGATTTGGAGAAGCTGGTCTGTATTACATATATTGGGGTACCTTCAATAAATATACATTGGGTTCAGGCTAGTAGTGTGCCAATCCAGTAGAGTATGTATCCCTTTTATGTGATGGTATATTTTAACAAGATTGTAATAAACTATTTGAATTTTATTCATTGTGGTTTCATGGTGTTCCAATAAAGTCCCGTCTTTATAGGGGTCCGGTGGGGGGTTATCCCCTTGTTCGAATCTCATATCCCCAATTAGAAACCCTGTAATGGTGAACTGAGAATTTTGCTTAAAGCCAACACTTCCTCCTTTAGTGCCGGTTCACCTTTGTGCGATCAGAGATCGCATGTAATTCGGAGCGCACTGCTCCTAAAATGACATGCGATCTCTGTGCGGTGCAAATTCAGCCATACAGTTTGTATGGCTGAATTTGCACTAAAAGACGCACAGGACCCTTTTTTTGGTCCGCAGCAGAATTGGATCGCATGGTGGTTCACACTAGTGCGATCTGATTCTGTGCGAACTGTCAGATCGCACTGCGATATGCGATCTTATCTGGGGGTGTCGTTAACTTTTAATTGACACCACCAGTGTATCGCATATGGCAGTGTGAACTGCCAGGGGTGCGGGTGCGATGCGGGAACATGCTGTATATTGGCAGCGTTCCCGCATCGCACAAATGTGAACCGGCACTTACTGTTTCTGTAGTATGCTTTATGTTGTCTAATTTTTGAAAAAAAAAGCAATAGCTAAACAATTCCTAAAAATATCTGTCAAATTTTAGTAAGAACAAATGTATTAAAGGAGATTGTGAAATTCTCTAGAGCGTTATAATAATAAAAAAATAATTCTGCTGTCAAATACATATTAATTGAAGGCAAATACAGGGCAGGCTGACAGCTTAATGATTCCCAAAATAGAACGAAGATACTCAACACTTTATGCTAAGCAATGAAAGTTTTCGGTTTCATTGCATTTTTTTTTTTGGTAATCTCTAATCTTGCCCCCTCATGTAAATAAAGATTGGAGTGCTTCTAAAGTGCTCCTGTTAAGAAACGCATAGTTTGCCTTTGCTCATTCCCTTTGAGAATGCTATCTGCCTGGCTGTACCTGACAATACATCTCATTCGGCCCTGGAACAAGCACGCAGAGAATGTTGAAATTCATTATTTCTATACTTGCGCTTCTTAAAGCGGAGCGCCAGCGTTTTCAATCGGCTCTTGGTGCTGCCACCACCATTTCTTGTAAGGGAAACCAGCAGTTAATCCTTAGCGTGATCAGCTTTACAGCTTGTTCTCTGTGTATGCGCAAAGTCACCAGGAAGTGGGAGCGGGTACCTCCCCCCGAAAGGTGCCAAATTTGGAAGGGTGGGGGGGGGGGGGCCGGGGAAGCAAACAAGCGGAGCTTCCCCTTTAAGATGGAGCTTTGCTTTAAGGGACTTTGTGAGCATTAAAGTTTACAATTACTTCAAATAAAACACAAGGGGCATTACTTGCCATCAAAGTTATGTCCCTTATACAGTTGTCCTCGTTTAGGTGAAATCTTCCTCTTTCAATAGACCCCTCATACCCCAGTAATCTTCCAGGATTGTGGGGCCTCTTAGAACTGAGGGAGTTGACAGGAATTAATCAAGAAAGCTTGACTTTGCCCACCCTTTCTGCCCATCTTCTCCATTCAGAGTAGTATAGTTTCCATGAATAAAGAATGATCTATAAATGGAAGGGGCGCTTTTCCCCTATACCTGTCTTGGAGACCGTGTGTACATCCACACCTGATTCCTAGGAGCTGCTAATAACAGCGAAAAGGCACTTAAGGAGGATGGTTAATCCTCCTCATTGTGTAAAAAAGGCTGTTTGATCCTGTCTCTTCTGATCATTCCCTTCTTCCACTGACTCCTAATAACATATTCTATGAAGTCAGGCTGCACATGCTCAGTTTGGAGTGTATTGTTAGTTTTTTTTTTTTTTTTTCCCTTGGAGGATGCATGTGATCAGCACAGGGCCAATCCGCACTGTCCAGACAGAGGGTCAGGGGTCTTGCAGAGTATCATAGGTCAGTCAGAAAACTCCTCCTACAAGCTTTAACCAGTGCTTGGCTGGACACTGATAGAAGTCGTAAGATTGCTCATGAGAAAAGGTATTTAGCAGTTTATATTTACAAAAATAATTGCATTTCCCTGTTCTGTGTACTGTGGGAGAGCAGATGAAGTGAATGCAGGGTCCTGGGTTTAGGAACACTTTAATAAAGGATTGTATTCAAAATTTGGAGACCTAAGGAGAACTAATCCGCGGTTTGAGTTTAGCCCAAGAAATTTTAAAGTGGAGTTCCACCCAAAAGTAGAACTTCTGCTTTAAGGCCTCCTGACCCCCTGTCATGCCACATTTGGTTTGTCATTTTTTTGGGCTGGGGTGGAGCAGATACCTAGATTTGACATTGGGCCACCTAAGACAGCTCGAGCGAGAGGTCTCCTCTCTCCCTCCCTGCAATCTTCTGGGACACATCACAGGTCCCAGAAGATTGCCACTCGGGGCGCGCGGCTCGCGCATGCACAGCATGCACCTAGCTGTGAAGCCCGAAGATGTCACAGCCAGGTACCCACACTAGAGATGCCGGTGCTGCAGGTGTAAGAGGGAGAGCACTGAGGCTACCTCTGGCCGCATCGCTGGACCATGGGACAGGTGAGTGTTTTTTAAAAGTCTGCAGCTACACTTTTGTAGCTGCTGACTTTTAATAAACCCCAAAATGGGTAGAACTCCGCTTTAACAATTTATAAGACAAGAGGTTATCCTTTTTTTTTTTTTTCTTTTCAATGCCTCCTGATTTTTTTTTTTTTAACCTGAATCAGATGAATGCAACCTGCAGGAATCTTCATATCCTCTGACCTAATTCTTATATTGCCCATAATGCTCCTGCACGGTCAATTGCCATAGATGTATGTGGGGCTATCTCCTCATACAGGATGATGAAAAGAGAGCCCAGTAAAAGTCTATGGTTTGCCAAGGACAAAGGAAGTGTTCATCCCCAGGCTCTGAAAATTTCTGCAAGCCTTTGCCATCTGATTTGGGCAACGTGTACACATAAAGATCCTAATACCAACACTCACTGTGCTGGTAATTATACTGTATAATGTACAATGAGTACCTAGAGCCACTGGGCGCTTTAAATAAATTAGTGTAAGGATGACATCACATGGGTGGAAGACATTGGTGTACGTTTATGAAAATTGAGAATTTTTTTCTCAGTTCACTTCTCGGCAGTTCTCAGAGGAAAATGACCTCCGGAGAACTTCAGTTCTCACAGGGAGAACAGAAGAGAAGTTTTTCCTCTGCAAATGGCCGAGATGGTGTACAAGTGAATGGGGGGCCGCCTGTAATCTCGTGAGACAAAGCGAGATTACAGTACAAGAAAATCACTGGTGCCCGTTTTATTAAGCAGTGATAGAATATATATATATGTATGTGTATATGTATGTGTGTGTGTGTGTGTGTGTGTGTATATATATATATATATATATATATATATATATATATATATATATATAGCAGGGGGACATGTTTTAATGTGTTGGGGAGTCTGATCGAGGAAGGAGGAACTCAATAATCTTCCTTCTTCCCCCTCAGTTTACCTCCAGGCTTGTGAATCTGGGAGTGTGAATTCTGGCGGCGATTGCAGCTTCATAAACTAGCCGTTTCTGTGTTAGTCAATGACAGATTCTCCATGTGCGGAGATGATCAGCGGGTAACATGTTCTCCCCCGATCATCTGTTTCATAAACCGATAATGATCCGAGATGAGCTGCGATCAGCAGGATCACTGCCCATCTCAGTTTCATAAACGGACACCATTGCCAGCAGCATAGTCCCAGAGGAGAGCCTTCCACTTTGATCTGTGGGATTCATTCCCTGCTAGAGAAGGAGTGATTCCATATGGACTGTAGGTTAGAGCATAGCTATCCTGACGCTAGCAAATTGTTGCCAGTGTCTAGATCACCCATGTGACCTCAATCAAAGATGGGAGGGTTGGGTGAAGTTATTGTTGCTTCTTCCCTAGGCTGTCCATTTGCTTTTTCTTCATTGATTTTTTTTTTTCAATATATGCGGTATTAGTCAATAATTCACATTTGAATTCTAATAAGACTACTGTTATCTTGTGCATGATGCATTATATTTTTTTAACCATTTCTTTACATTATAATATGAAATCTGTTCCATGACCCAGGGTTGTCTGTATACATGAAAAATTTATTATACAGGATTTATATAGTGCCTACAGTTTGCGCAGCTCTTTACAACATGAGGGCCGACCGTACAATTCCATACAGGAGGAATCAGAGGGCTCTGCCCGTTAAAGCTTACAATCTAGAAATTGTGACTTTATGTACTGCTTACACAAGTATATTGTTCAGTAATCATAGTGGTGTGTTTGTCTCTCCTTTTTTTTTTATTTTGTTTTTTACTTTTTCACTCTGCATTTGGGCCAATTTCATTATTGGTCATTTTGCTTAAACTTGTTTTTAGCATTAAAAAAACCCCATAATCTTATATCCATCCATTATTCATACAGTGTATGTGCAGCATAATACAATACAAATCTACCACACATCCAGAACAAGCTTTTACTAGCACAGGACCTTGCATTGCTTTTTTTATTTACTTGACCGGTTTTTCAACACTCAATGCCAAGTAACAATTGGGGAAATTTCCCTTCACTTTATGTTCCATAGCAAAAGCAGAAAATGCGAGGAAATCCCACAGAAGTGAGGGAAATCATGGTTGCCACTAGAACTAGTGTACCCATTGGAAGGTTCCCCTCTTTATGTTTTGGTAACAACCTGAAAATAGTTTTTCACTGATAATAGTTTACAGGACAAATAGAGAGGTGAATTTCCATAATGGGACACAGGCAGCAATAAAAACTTGACCGGTGTTCTTATCCCTCTCCACTGTGTCAAAAACTAGAAAGGTTTTTTTTTTTTTTTAGTTAAACTTTAACAAATGAAGAGGAGTTATGCAATATTTACTGAATTTCTATGATCTTTGTTTTTCTGTACAACATCCTCCCATAAATGTATACTGTCCCACCAACAGGTCATTTTGTTTGTGAAGTTTAGGTGTATATAAATATATCCTATGTGCATTCACATAATTGAAGATGCCTAGCCATAGCGGAGAATGGCCAGTCTGCCAAGACCTTGTGGTGATCTCTGTATATATGCCTTATTGAAGAGCTGGTAAATACAGTGCAGTCCAAGGCATATAGTGAATAAGGGGAGTGCAACTACAGTGCCATTGAAAATGTTGATTTTCCAGGTACACATCCTTTTACTTGGACCAATATTACTATGTAATACCATACCTGGCTGGTCTCCCTGATAGCTGGAAATCGCTGAAGTAGACATCACTATCTGCTTGGCATGGAACACGGAAGTGGAGATCACTAGAGTAGCAGTGTCTACTTCAGCCATTTCCAGCTTTCAGGGGGATCAGCCAGGTATGGGTATATTATAGATGGTTACATTGATCTAACTTGGACACTGCTACTCTAGTGATCTCCACTTCATGCTAAGCTGGTAGTGGTGTCTAATTCAGTGATTTAAAGCTTCCAGGTGGATTAGCCAGGTATGGTGTATATACACAGTTAAATTGGTCCAAGCTGGAACGACGTAACGAGGTGTAATCTAGGCATGCCTGGAGTTATTCTTTAAAGCCGTATTAAACCCAAAACTAAAAATGTAATATACTGTATGTAGTTTACCAATTCTTAGATGTGATGGCTCTGCATTAGTCTTTTTGTTATTTTTTTGTCTCCCTCTGGTTTCCACCTGGTAATCTGACAGAAACATTGTTAATCTGGGGGAAGGGGAAGCAAGTGTTTAGATGGACAAGCAGATTTAGATACACTAGCACATATCTGAGCTCCAGCTAATATTTTATAATCAGTTACATCAACAGTTCTGTTCCTTTCGGGATAAAGATTTACATAAAAGCTGATCACTGTAAATACCCGTCAGTTGTAAATGGTTTGTCTCAACACTATTAACTGATCTGCAGGATGGCTTGTTCTGTTGAAAAACAGCAGGATTACTAGCAGGATCACCAAGTGAAAAAGGAAAGCGCCTAAAAAAGATAATTAGAGCAGCCTTCTATAAATTGGTAAGCTGCAATATGTTTACCGTATATACTCGAGTATAAGCCGAGTTTTTCAGCACATTTTTTTTGTGCTGAAAACGTCCCCCCTTGGCTTAAACTCGAGTCAACAAAAAAAAAAAGTTCCCGGCCGCACCGACGTGTTTAAGATTTAAAAATGGCGCCGCCCGGCGTATACAGGTCACCGCGCATGCGCCGCCCCGCTCGGGACAGGCCGGGAATAGAGAAACGTATACCACCTTTCCTGAGCGGTGGCGGCGCGTGCGCAATGACGTGTCGGCGCCGGGCGGCGCCATTTTTAAAATGAAGGCGCCTCTGGAACAGGTAAGTGAAACACAGCCGCGCTAGTATGCCCGCATTCTCCTGTACCATGCCTGCCACCCTGCATTCTCCTGTACCATGCCTGCCACCCTGCATTCTCCTGTACCATGCCCGCCACCCTGCATTCTCACCCTAGGCTTATACTCGAGTCAGTCATTTTTCCCATCTTTTTGTGGTAAAAGTAGGGGCCTCGGCTTATACTCGGGTTGGCTTATACTCGAGTATATACGGTAATTGTGGGTTTAATACTACTTTAAAAGAGGTTAGGGAATTTTTTTTTTTTCTTGAGTCATACTTGCCTAGGTGGATGCAGTAGCAGTTCCACTGCCGACTCGAAGGTTGAGAACCGAGCACTCACACTGCTGATCGCTTGGTTCTCAGTGCTCAATGAGTGGAGAGCTGGTGTCTGTCAGTCATTGCTGTTTGCGCTGCCTCACCCATAACCCCCCCACATTCACTGGAGTGCTGGGATGTGAAGGGAGCTGGAACGGCAGGCTGAGAGGTGGAGCCAGGTGCTGGTCCAGGGTTCTGGGTAGATCCAGACATTTGGGGATGATTTCTCCAGCCTGGACCGGCTCTGTGATTGCAGCAGACAGTGGGCTTCAGCCCGTTGTCTACTGAAAACAGGTCACAGGAGTACAGAATCAACTGCAATTTTGGATCCATAGAAGTACAGCTTTGGCTGTATTTCTTTTAAAGCTGATGTCTGTCTCATAGCCGGAACCCAGTACTGTATATAGTTGAAGTTACATGCAATACATACAGTGCTTGGAGCCAGTGCAGCACTTAGTGAAGTAAATAGTTTGCTTTTTTTTCCCCCTTTGTAATATAATGCATTACAGTTGCATTCTGATCACCACAAGGTGGCAGTCACAATCTCCATTCTTCTAATTTTTAAGTGACTTGCTTTTTTTTTTTTTTTTTCTTACTAAACTTGGCATAATTGCATATCTATAACAAAAAAATATACTGTTAGTTTACTTTGCCCCAGTCTGCACAGGCCAGACAGTGTTTTAACCACTTGCCTACTGGGCACTTATACCCCCTTCCTATCCAGGCCAATTTTCAGCTTTCAGTGCTCTCACGCTTTGAATGACAATTGCGCGGTCATGCTACACTGTACCCATATTAAATTTTTATCATTTTCTTCACACAAATAGAGCTTTCTTTTGGTGGTATTTAATCACCTCTGGCTTTTTTATTTCTTACAAGAAAAAAAGACAGAAAATTTTGGAAAAAAAAAAAAAGTTTCTTATTTTCTGTGAGTAAATTTTGAAAATAAATAAATTTTTCTCCTTCACTGATGTGCGCTGATGAGGTGGCACTTATGGGCGCTGATGAGGTGGCACTTATGGGCGCTGATGAGGTGGCACTTATGGGCGCTGATGAGGTGGCACTTATGGGCGCTGATGAGGTGGCACTTATGGGCGCTGATGAGGTGGCACTTATGGGCGCTGATGAGGTGGCACTTATGGGCACTGATGAGGTGGCACTTATGGGCACTGATGAGGTGGCACTTATGGGCACTGATGAGGTGGCACTTATGGGCACTGATAAGGTGGCACTTATGGGCACTGATGAGGTGGCACTGATGAGGAGGTACTAATATGCCGCACTGATGAGCACTGAGAGGTGGCACTGCTGGGCACTGAGGTGGCACTGAGAGGTGGCACTGCTGGGCACTGAGAGGTGGCACTGCTGGGCACTGAGGGGGGGGCACTGAGGGGGGGCACTGAGGGGTGGCACTGATGGATACTGACGGGTGGCACTGATGGGCAGCACCATCAGTGCCCACACTCAGTGCCCATAGTGCTGCTAGTCAGTGCCTAGATGAGCAGGCACTGATGGGCACTGACTGGCAGCACTATGGGCACTGACTGTGGGCACTGATGGAGGGCACTGATGGTGGGCACTGTGGGCAGTTGTGGCATTATTTCCCCTCTTCAGTAATCAGGGCACTGGTGATCAGTGCCCTGATTACATTGCTGTGTGTTCCCTTACCGGTGATCGGGCTCTGCTCCTTCCTCACACTGCAGGCTCTGTGTGAGGAAGGAGCACTGGCGATGAGAGATGATCTCATATGTTTACATATGAGATCATCTCTTATTGCACGGCCCGATCACGTGGTAAATGGCCGCTGTGATTGGCCATTTACCACGATCTGTGATTGGCTGTGTCCAAGGGACACGGCCAACACAGATTTTCCCCGATGCGCGCTCGCGGGAGCCTGTTTCTGGGAGGCCGTAAAAAGACGGCCTCCCAAAAATTAGAGTCCGCGCTGCAGCCGTACTTCGGCTATAGCACGGACCGGAAGTGGTTAAACCGAATAGGTCAGACATTCCTGCTGTAGTGTACTTATGCCTGTACCTGGCTAAGCAGAGATGGCCTGTTCCTTTAGCTGACTATGGCTGTAAACCACCACTAGCACACTGAAGAGGAAACTCCTGCTTAAAGCACTGTCTGGCTCTGCGCAGGCTCCGCATTTTGAAGTTTGTTCTTGTATTTGTGAATTTGCTTATGAGAAGCATATTAGGCTAGGTATGTGCACTTGTCCTTTTAAAAGGCTTTCCCAGTTTCAGGATAAAAGTGGAAAAATGACCCTAATTCCTAGATCTATTGCACATGATATCTGATAACCGTTGTCATTTTTTTTCAGGTGTCAGAAGAAGACTCTCGGGCCCAGTTCTTAATACCTACTGGGTCACTTGGTAGCAACAGAGCAGAGGCTTCTGAAAAGCGGGCTCAGAACCTCAACCCCAATGTCAAAGTGAAAGTGGACACAGAAAACGTTGAGGCTAAACCTGAGGACTACTTCAAGCAGTTTGATGCTGTGAGTATTTTCACTAATGTTATGAGAACTGGGATTCATCCCACCCAATACTAATATTAAATTCTTAGGTTGGTGTTTGTTGGTTTAATCAGTTGACAGCTTTTTGTACCTTAGAAACCACAGTGACCAGATCTTGGTTTTTAGATTCTTTGGCTTGGCTGTGTCATGACATCAGTCCAAAGAGATCTCTGTTTACATGGAGATCTCACGGTTTGATGGACTGATAGTTGTGTTTTGTGAGCGAATCCAGAAATTATATTGATGGCTTTTCGCTTCTATGAGCTTTTATTTTAGATCAGTATCGCAACATTTAAAGGTCTTTTGACCTTAACGCATTCTTTGCATTAAGGTTAAAAACCTTAAACACCTCGGTTCTCTTCCTCTTCATTGGCTCAGAGACCACAGCAGGAGCCATTGGATCCTGCTGCTGTTGAACACAGCCAGCGAGGAGGGAGCGGGGCTCAGGATTGAGAATGCACAAGTGTCCCCATAGCTTGCTCTGGGGGCACACGGCGTAGGACCTGAGAAGAGGAGGATCGTGGCTGCTCTGTGAAAATCCACTGCATAGAGCAGTTAAGTATAAGCGTCCTTTCACACAGATCAGTTTTTCAGTTAAAAACTCTTCACACTGGTCAGTTGCGTTTTTGGCTGCTTTCACGCTGCTCTATTGCATAAACACAGAATCTTCCGCTTTTTAACTGAAAAACTGAACAGTGTGAAAGGCCCTAACATGTACCAAACACCAATAAAAATGCAGCAAGCAGGACTTTTAAAAACTGAACTGCAACTGACCGGTGTGAAGAGTTCCATAGGATTTAAGGGGATGCATTTTTAAGAGTTTGTTTTTAACTTAAAAACTGATCATTGTGAAAGGTCCCGAACGTGTTTGTGTGTGTGTTTTTTTTTTTTTTTTTTTTTTTTTTTTTTTTCAGTTTTTGGTTTTTCCCCCAATTAGAAAAAAAGTTTTAATATCACTTTAAAGCGGAGTTCCAGCCATTTCACTCACCTGTCCAACGATGCGGCCACCCGAAGCCTCGATCCTCTCCCTCGGCGCCGGCATCACTGCTGTGGGCACCCGGCTGTGACAGTTTGCGGCTTCACAGCCGGGTACCCACTGCGCATGCGCGAGTCCCGCTGCACGTCTTGATTGGCCGGCAATCTTCTGGGACCTCTGACATGTCCCAGAAGATTGCAGGGAGGGAGGGGGGAGAGGAGAACTTCCGCTCAGGGCGCCGCGGCGCTCCGAGCGGAAGTGGGTACCTGTCAAAATTAGGTACCCGCTCCCCCCAAAAAAAATTACATGCCAAATGTGGCATGTCAGAGGGTTAGAATACCTAAAGCGGAAGTTCCACTTTTGGGTGGAACTCCGCTTTAAAGCAGAACTTGAATTTCTAAATTTGTTTTCCAAATTAGTCCAGAAGCCTTGAGCATCATGGACACAGCGTCTGGGGGGTTGTCTCCATGTTATCCTGGGCTCACAGAGAGCAATGCTGTTAAACATTTGGCACTGTTCTCTATAATATTGAAGCTGAACTCTGATCAAAAAACTTGATCATCTAATCTTTCATATCTCGCATCTGGAGGGCTTCTGGGGATGCTGAAATTCACTGTGTTAGTCTGTGCTACATACAATCAGTCCTGTCCCATTCCGGGTGCTACTCAAGTTATTCTGTATACTGAGCACAGGGGGTTGTTCACTCGGCACCTCCACTATTCAGAGAGCATTTTTGTTTTTTCAATTATTCACAAGTCATTCTGTCAGAAATGGATTAGGTTGATGCGGAAAAGCGGATGGTGTCACAAACTCCACCTTTGTCCAAAAAAAAAAAAAAAAAAATGCTTTGAATAGCATGAAAAAAAATATAGGGTTTTCTCTGAATGGTGTAGATGCTGAGTGACCGACTCTGTGATCAGTATACAGAAGTCAAGTTGTGTGACCAGCACCCTGAAGAGACCAGTGCTTACTGTATGCTGCACAGACTACAGTGGATTTCTGCATCCCCAGTGGACTTCGGTTTTGAGATATAAAGGATTAGATGTAACCAAGTTAGACCAAAGTGAGTTAAAAAAAAAAAAGAAGAAAAAATATATATTACTGGAGTTCAGCTGTAGGCCATACCAAGAAAGGCCCTGGTATGGCCTATGACCACTCGGAAGACTGATAGGTTTAAAGTGGTATCCCTGCTTTACATTAACTATGCTTACAAATGTTCTCTGCTACCTATCCTGCCTACCCTATGTGTTTAAAAGAAACACCAGTTCCAGTGAACAGCGGCTACAGGGGAGAGGTTGGGAGCTGCAACAATGGCTGGGCTATGGTTGACACCACCTCTCTAAGAATTCCAAACTGTTGAGTGATCCCTGATACAGGGCAGCCAGAGTCGCAGGATCGCTGACTGTCTGGGGTAGCTTATTAACCAATAAAAACACAACCTGAAATTCATCATTTTTTTTTTTTCTTCCTTTTCAACTGTATGAGTCTTTTTCTAACAAGTAGCAGGATGTTTTGGGAGAGCATGACTCCAGTCTCTGGGGAGTATCCATGACCTCTGTGGTACAAGTGATCGGGGAAGTAATTGTTCCGCACTTGCTCATTTTTTCTCTGTATTAAGTGAAAACAATAGTCTACTCATTGTTGGCACAAAAGGAAGAATAGTTTCCCGAGGCTGTGCAGGAACGTGCTGTATGACTGTTGACATGGGCGCCTTCATGATATAAGCTGCTATTGCTGGTTCTGCACAGTGCCAGTGTTTTGTGTCTATCAGGAAATATAGAGGAACAACAGGAAGCAGCTTCGCTGGGAGAAATTGTTTTTCTCTCTCCTAGCAGAAACTTTTTTTTTTTTTTCTCTTTATCTAAAAGCCATTGTGAAGAAAAAAAAAAAAAAAACCCTCCCCCTCATGGGCCCTTTTGTACACACTTGGCATTGTGTCTGCTGTTAGACCTACTGAATTTTGATGACTGGCTACAGTCTTGCCCCTGTGCATTCAGATAAAGAAAAAAATCATGTTCAAATATTTAATAATGCTGTGTTTTTCTGACTGTCTGAGTTGCCACATGCTAGCTCAAATTTGAAATCTTACAAATATTGGAGGCGCTACAGAGACTTTTCTTTTTACCTTCTTGTGCCATACATCTGAATCGGTGGATCGTAAGAGTTCAGAGAATTTTTAGATGGATAGGAGCTACAATGTTTGTTTCAACTGTTTGCTCAGCGGTATGGCTAAAGCTGTACTTTAAATTCAAACTACCGTAGTTTGCGTCCGTTTTAGCACACCCTCTCATGATCTTTGATCTACGAATAAACACAGGATCTACAAATGATTTCCTGAACACTATGGGTTTTCTAAGGAGAATCCACAGCTGTATTTTACACTTTGAAGCTCTGAGCCTTTAGTGCCGGTTTACATTTGTGCGATCAGAGTTCGCATGTAATTCGGAGCGCACTGCCCCTAAAATTACATGCGATCTCTGTGCGGTGAAAATTCAGCTATACAGTTTGTATGGATGAATTCGCACCGCAATCACACCCAACACGCACAGGACCCTTTTTTTGGTCCGCAGCAGAATCGGAACTTTCAGATCGCACTGCGATATGCGATCTGATCTGGGGGTTTTGTTACTTTTAGTTGACACCCCCCAGCGTATCGCATATGGCAGTGTGAGCTGCCAGGGGTGCGGATGCGATGCGGGGACACGCTGTATGTTCACAGCGTTCCCGCATCGCAGAAATGTGAACCGGCACTTAACATGATTCTGCCTTATGTTATACAATATAGTATTTTTAGATAACCCAAAATATCTTTGGTTACATAAGGCAGAATTTTTTTAAAGTATACTATTGGTGCCGGTTCCCACTTCTGCGGGTGCGCTGATCGCATGTAATATCGGAGCGCACTGCTCCTTCATTACATGCAATCTCTGTGCGGATGCGAATTCAGCCATACACTTTGTATGGCTGAAATTCGCACTGCACCTGCACAAAAGACGCACAGGACCCTTTTTTTCAGCCGCGTCAGGATCGTATCGCACAGTGGTTCAGACTTGTGCGAACTGTCAGATCGCACTGCGATATGCGATCAAACTGGGGGTGTCGTTAACATTTCATTGACACCCCCTGCGTATCGCATATGGCAGTGTGGAACTGCCTCTTGTGCGGATGCGATGCGGGAACAGGCTGCGAATTTGCAGCCTTCCCGCATCGCACAAGTGTGAACCGGCACTTCTGTATTAATCTGATGCTATCACAATTATGGCTATACCTGGTAGTCTTATAATATCCTATTTTTACATTGACAATACACCATTAAACCACCTGTCTATTCACTGGCACTTTGGTAGGTTTTTGTATGCAGTATATACAGTATGCATGATTGATGTTACACATCCAGTAATGTCTGTAAAAGCACTTAGGACTAATATGCTGTGCCCACCATGTTAACGGCTTGTAGTCCTGAAAAGCTTCAGTGTCTCAAGTGGGCTAAAACAACCAGTTCAGACATATCCCAATATGGTAAAAGTTTAGTTTTATTTCCAAACCTTGGAGATCACATAATTTAAAATATAACCTTAATTGTCTTGAAAAGTCATAATAAAAAACAGGTTTTTAACTGGGGGATTCTGCTGTAATTAAACAGTTTACCATACCCAAGAGTAGACCCTAGCCTTATCAAGGTAGCAATTGAAGCCTATTTGCCCACTGATGGAGATGTTGTTGTGTTGGAAGCCTTCGGCTGCTGGAATGTCTGCTGCAAGCGGTGCCGTCTCTCAGGGCCCACTGATGGAATGGATGTACTGGTAACCTTTTTGGCTGCTGGAATAACCACCTGCAAGCGGTGCCGACTCTTAGTGTCTGTGGCAGGAATCCGCTGATATTCCCCTGTATGGGGGCGCAGAATCCAAGCTTTACAACCGGAGATGACGTGACCGAGACTGAAGGAGGCCGCTGTGGGTGGTTGCGGGGTGGAACGCATGCCAGTGTATTTGGGTCGCCGTGACAATGTGTCTTGCGTGCATGCACGTTTTCAGGTCGCATGACACTATCCACGAATCAAAAATTTAAGGGGGAAAAAAACCGGAAGGGAGCAATAATTGAATATGCAAAAACTGGCCTCAAGCTTACCCATACCATCTTCATCCAAATTTTTAACCCTTGTAAAACCTCAGAAAAACAAAAAAAAATAGAAGCCTTTTTAGCAATTGCCAGTAAGAACATGTATATGCAAATATACAGATAAAGGAGAAAAAAAATATATTCTAAATTTGAGCTAAAAATGTTTATAAATGTGGTGTTTACATAAACTATGGTATACTTCTTCTTTACTGCCGTAAATAGTATGTTTTAATGGGATTGCTGCATATATTCTATTATCCAAAAATTATATATATATCCATCATGCAAAATAATATTAACTAAAGTGAAATTTATTACAGTAGTAAACCAGACTGAGTTTGCATTATGAGGAATAGATGTTTCATGTTCTTATGTACCTCTCATTATCCATCTGATACTATTTCTTAGAATAAACCTATACAGCAGTGGTCTCCAAACTATGGCCCAAGGGTCAAATGCGGCCCTTTTACTTGCTTTACTTGCTTTTATGTGGCCCTTGGAGCACTATTCCTCTCATTGATTCCAGGCATTATTTCCTCCTACTGGCACCAATGATGAAGCACTATTCTTTCCACAGACGCCAACAATGAGGCATAATTCCTCTCATTGATGAACAGTGGGTTCTTATTCCTTCCACTTGCATCAGTGATGGGCCATACTTTTCTTCTACTGATATAAATCAAATTTTGAAACACTATTTCTGGCACTGACACCAATGATGGGGCACTATACCTCCCACTGACGCCAATGGTGGGGCACTATTCCTGCCACTGAAACTAATAACGTGGCACTATTCCTGCCACTGACATCAATGATGGGGTTCAATGTCTTCTACTCACACAAATGAAGGGGCACCGTTACTTCCACAGACACCAATGATAAAGCATTATTTCTTTGACTGCCACCAATAATGGGGAAACTATTTCTCACTGATACCAATGATGGGGCACTATGCCTCCTCCTGCTGACCACAGGTGCAATGCAATTTTTTTTTTTACTCCTACTGGCCCTCTTTAGGTCTGAAGGCCCGTAAATTGGCCCTTTGTTTAAAAAGTTTGGAGACCCGTGCTATACAGTATATTTCTTATAACTTGACCTACATTTTAGTAGACTTTAGGGGCTATGGGAACCATCCCCCCAACAAATGGGAACAAATGTTTTTTATTCCAAAGAAGTTTTCATTCGGTTAGTAGGAAACATTGCATATAAGGCTCACACATGCGAACCGTTCATTTCATCAGTTCAGTCTTGTCAAAAATGTACGAAGTATTCATCAGTGCTCATCAGTTTTTCATTAGTTTTTTTTTTTTTTTACATCCACTACCAATGCAAAAATGGATGAAAAACGGCCATTTGTCAATGTACATCTGATTTTCGTCCGATCCGTTTAATGGAAGAAAAATAGAGAATTGATCAGTTTCAAAAAAACGGATGATGGCAAATGTGAATAGATTATCGTCCATTTACATCTGTTGTTCTATAGAGATGCATTGAAGTCAGTTTTTCTTCCGTCAACAGATGGATGAAAAACGGACAGCATGTGTGAAAGGGGCCTAAACCTCCATTTATCACTTGCATATGGTAGATTCCAGACAAGCGCATGGTGTGTAATAGTTCTTAATAGCAGGGCAGTTGGCTTACACACACTGCAAAATATCTTAAAGGGGGGAAACTATCCTCCAAACCTCCCCTCTCCTCCTCCTAGTGGATTTAGGTCTAATCTGAGTGTTCTCATTTAAAGAACCCCTCCACCTTTAAACAATGAACAATTGTTGAAATAGGGTTGCGTTTTCCCTGTAAATGTTGAATAGCAGTCTTTTGGTCAGTGTCACGTAGTACTGTTGCAGGTATTTATTTTCTTCCTCTTGTTGCTCCCAGGTATGTCTGAGCTGCTGCTCGAGAGACTTGCTCGTAAAAGTGGACCAGATCTGCCACCAAAACGGCATCAAGTTCTTTGCGGGAGATGTCTTTGGTTATCATGGATACATGTTTGCTGATCTGGGAGAACATGAATTTGTTGAGTAAGTTAATCTGTAGGCTGACTTTCATGGTATCTGCCCAGCTTTCTTAGTACCTGCACACATTGAATTTTGTGTTGTTTGCATATGACAAATTAGCCCTTGATCGGTTTTTGAGTGTCAATGGGGAATACAAGTGCAATGTACAAGTGTATACTACTGAGCTAAACTTTTATTATGAGCACCTTATCTCTGCTTGCTCTTAAGTGCAGTGAACTGGAAGTTAACACACCCCTCTCTTGCATTTCTGGCAGAACAGCAAGTAATTGTCTGTACTTGTAGTGTTCGTTACCCACTTCAATAACGGGCACTTTTACCCCCTTCCTGCCCTGGCCATTATTTTTTTTTTTTTTTTTTACACACATGGTTTGCTTATAGAAATTAAATTGCTATATGCAACTATTTTACTGAATGAAATCAATTAATTCAGGTTTTGTTGATTGGCCACAGCTATCACATGGCACAATTGGGCTGTGATTGGCCCGGTCTGTACCATGTGTTCACTGTGACCAACACAATTGTACACAATGGATGGCTTGATATGAAGCCATCCATTGTTTACAACTGGCAGGTGACCTGCTGTGATTTGTTTACAGCAGTCACATGGTACCGGCAGCGGGCCGGTACAGTGATCAGTCATCTGCTGTGTCCGGTGGATGCAGCTGGTGACAGATCATGCCGCTGCGTGGCCCGCTCTACTCAAACTTGACTTACTAGAGCTGCCCCCATGGTCCTCCATTGCAGCCAGCAAAAATACCTTGTGCTTTCACTATATGAAAGTATATGACCACCATCCATAGCACTGTTGCAGCACCTAGGGAGTGACATCACTGCTCCCCCTAGTGTCTGGCAATAGGGACTTTGTTCCTGGCTATTTCTACTTTCTTTGTTTTTTTTTCACCCAGACTGTTAGCAGAGCAGTATAGTGTTCCCATAGTGACACTGTACTACTCTGGGGAAGTGATTTAAGAGTTTTTTTTTTTTTTATACTCGCGTGATCAGTTATAAGCAAACAATTTTAATGAATGGCATCCATTCATCCAATCTGTACCATTGTGAAACTGGGATTGGCCACAGATATCGCATGGTTCAGACGCACTGTAATTGGACCTGTTTATATCATGTGCTCACTGTGACCAATCCTAAAAATCAACACAATAGTACACAATAAATGGATATGAATGAAATCCATTGGGATCTGCTGTGATTGGTCACAGCGATCACATGGTACCAGCAGCGACCCGGTACAATGATCTGTCATCTGCTGTGTCTGGTGGACACAGCGGGTGACAGATTGCGCTGCAGCATGGCCCCCAGGGCGTGCACCAGGCATGAACCTGGGAGGACATCCTATGAGAGCTCCCATTCGGCTGTCATTTGACAATAGGCCAGGTAGAAGCAGTAAATTATTGCTATACTGGCCTACTTCTGATGCAGCTTAAGCACTATGCAGTGTTATTCCTAAACCTTTTCTAATAAGACATTTGTTTCTAATCAGCTGTTTTAACAAAATGACAAGCTCCATTGAGGACACCATTTACCATCACCTGGAGCTACTTTGGTCTCTTTGTTGAGAGGCAGCCGTGACTTGGAAGTACATTGAAGGCAAATTGACTCAAAAGTCGAAATCCTTTTTTTAATGAGCGATTTTTCTTTAATGTGTTTGAGCTTCTTGTTCAGAGGAAAGTGAATCAGCAGATTTCTTTTTAACCATCTGTATACTGTATGTGGCTGCCCAATATGTATTTGGCTTAGAGTAGTATTAATTTATGTGCTACAGAGAATCTTCCATCTGAAGAAAATTACAATTCTTGCCATTTTCTGTACATAGAAATGTAGGGTTTCCTGTACTGCAAAGTGATGAGGTTTTATCTCTGACAGCTGTTTGTCTAAGCCAAGTGGCTTTGAGCTATTGCCCTTTGTCATTACTGACACTTTAACAACAAATACATTCTTGCTAATTTATTCCAATCTGCATCATTAAAAAGCGTAGTGAGAACCACATGTTCTTTAAATGTGAAAGTTAGAACTTGTCTTCTGTACATTGAGTTGGTTGCAAAATGTAACATGTTGGTGACTTGTTGTTTGCACAGATTTGTGTTTTATGTAAAGCTGACGATTTTGATGTTTGTAGACCTGAGCAGACGTGCCTGACTTTGGAAGTGAATGGTACATATATTTGGAGTGTGTCTGCCTTGTATGTAAACATTCATGCTTATGATACAAGCCTGAGGGTCTGTAATAAAGATCACATGGAAATAAAAAAAAATAATTTTTATCCATTCTAAATTTACAGCCAACTTTAAAGCGAAGTTAAAGCCTAATAATACTTCTGATAACTGGAAATGTTTCTGTTCTCCTTTCTGTTCCTGACCTTTACTTTTTTTTTTTTTTTTAAGGGCTTGACCTTGGATATGTCCTAGGCCAGTGATGGCGAACCTTGGCACCCCAGATGTTTTGGAACTACATTTCCCATGATGCTCAACTACACTGTAGAGTGCATGAGCATCATTGGAAACATAGTTCCAAAACATCTGGGGTGCCAAAGTTCCCCATCACTGTCCTAGGGGGAGGCACTCCCTCTTCATAGGATAGTACAGGTGATGAATAGACTGGACTGAGTTTGCGTTTATGATTGTTGGCTTTAAAGTTGAGGAAATTGACTCCTTAGGTACAAATGAAGCCAGAATAAGAGGGTGCACAGAATGGGTGTCTTTTTTTTTTTTTTTTTTTGTTAGAGGTTGTAAACTCAGTAATTTTTTTTTTTTTTTTTTTTACAAGCTGAAAGCGAAAGACATAATGAGCTAGTATGCATCGCATACTAGCTCATTATGAAATACTTACCTTAGAACGAGCCCCCGCTGTGCCGTTTGCTCACCTCTGACGAGCGACATGTCCAGTCACCCGTCTTCCGGGATCGCGGCATCCGGCCATCTGATTGGCCGGAGCCACGGTGACGTCACTCCCGCGCACACGCGCGGGAGCCGACAGGCACGGGTCTCTTTAGAAACGGCACCAGCGGCCGTTCCTTCAGAGCGCTGATGTCACTGGCTGCGTGTAAGGTAAATATCTCCTAAACAGTGCATGTTTAGGAGATATTTAAAGTACCTATAGGTAAGCCTTATCATAGGCTTACCTATAGGTAAAAGTGTCAGAGGAGGGATTAATTCCTCTTTAAATTCCAAAACATTTAGTGGTGTCTGCTGTTGGGAAATACTTTTATTACAAATCTTTCTGTTTTCTATTTTGTGTTACAGGATGTAGTATTTTCCCACAAGAATAGCTGTGCCAATCTGAGGGTTTTTTTTTTTTTGTTTCAGGGAGAAGATGAAGGTGACAAAAGGTAATAAGGATGTTGAAGATGGTCCAGAGGCTAAGAAAGCAAAGATTGATGCGGCAGAGAGTACAATGATTAAAAAGGTACCACGTGTAAGGGGGAGGGGGGGGGGGTTAGCTTGCTTCGGGTGAAAAGCTGTAAATAGAACAAAGTGTACATTATACTTCAGATAATTTGCATTAAAGGGGAATCCAAGGAAAATGGAATTTCCCTTCTTGATTGCGGTCCCTTTGTGTTGTAAGAAGGGTTCCTGACCTTCCTGCCAGAGTTACCATGCAGAGGGGTCCTGAGCAGATGGGGGGATTTCCAGTTTTCCTAAAAATACTGTTTGAAGATCTGAGTGTTTGTAAGCCTTACTGTGCATAATAATATAGCTGGTGTGAAAATATATTATCAATGTAATGTGAAGACTAATTTGTTCTGGTCTCTGAAATCCTGCGTGGTTGTTTACCACTTCAGCTCTGGAATTTACTCTTCTTCATGACCAGGCCATTTTTTTTGAGATATGGCACTGCTTTACTTTAACTGACAATTGCGTGGTCTTGCGACACTACCCAGATAAAATTCCCCACAAATAGAGCTTTATTTTGGTTATTTGGTCACCTCCTACAGTATTTTTTTTTTTTTTATGCTTTAAACAAAAATACCAACAATTTCGAAAAAATATGGTTTACTTTCTGCTGTAAAAACACCCAATAAAATGTAAAAAAATCAAATTTCTTCATTAGTTTAGGCCAAAATGTATTCTGCTACATAGTTTTGGTTAAAAAATAAAAAAATATCCCTATAGCGTATATTGATTGGTTTGTGCAAAAGTTAAGCATCTACAAACTGGGGGATATATTTATGGATTTTTTTTCTTTTTTATTAGTAATGGCAGTGATCATGGACTTATAGTGGGACTGCGATATTGCGTTGTACAAATTGGACACCTGACTTTTTTTTTTTTTTTTTTTTGGTAACTGACACCAATACAGTGATCATTGCTAAAAATATGCTTTGCAGGAAGAAAAAAACAGCACATTGCTGCTGTCAGAAGAGAGCCTGTTATTGTTTTCCTGCACAGGGCTCTCTTCAGTAATGTCCGGAGCTGATCAGAGGGTGCTGGTGATTAATTCAGTGACCAGCACCTGCTGATTGTTTGGTGCTGCAGCCAATCGCAGCGTGGGCGTGCTACTTACACTGGTGCTACCGCAGTACATCTACAGTGTGCGGGTTATAAAAAAGTGCATTTTGAAGCACAAGACCACTTACAAAATCACAACTACTTTTTTTTTCTTTTTTCACTTCTGCCCATACTGGACATCGTTTGCTGTATCTAACCAAGAACTGTTTGGAGCCTGGTGCATAGACTGTTTAAAACCATCTCCCTTTTATTCTTTCTCGTTTTATGCTCTGAAGATCGGAGCGCTTTCTCTTTTTTTTAGTTGATAGTACTATGAAACATTATTTCCAGCAAGACTGTTGCAGCTGTTATGGTAACAATGGCTGAAAATCTCATATAAAATTGCTAATGGTAAACATAACAAATATTGTACTTAGTTGAGACAAAAAAAAAAAAACTAGGCAAAAAGAAAATGTAAAATACCGAACCATTTATTCACACTAATGTCCAGTATATCCATGAATGAAAGTGAGTGGTCTATGGAAATCATTTGGAAGCTTTGTTTCTCTTAATATAGAAACTGTAAACTGACTGGTAATTATGAGCAGCAGCTAATTTTTTCCTTATTTTCTCTTGTTTTGTTGCTAGAATCTTCCATTTTTTTTTATTTTTTTTGTTTCCCCGTGGAGCCTAAGCCTTTTTCTGACATGTTGCTTACAAGTTAAAATCATTATTTTGTGCTAGAAAATTGCTTAGTACTTAGAACCCTCCAAACATTTTATATATATTATATATATATATATATATATATATATATATATATATATATATATATATATATATATATATATATATATATATATATATATATATATATATATATATATAATTTTTTATTTTTTACAGAGGCCCTAGAAAATGAAATGGCAATCATTGCAATATTTTGTCACACGGTAATTGCGCAACGGTCTTTCAAATGCAATTTTTTGGGAAGAAATACACTTTCATGCATTAAAAAAAAAAAAAAACCCAGTAAAGTTAGCCCAATTTTTTTGTATAATGTGAAATATGTTACGCCCAGTAAATAGATAACCGAACATGTCACGCTTTATAATTGTGCACTCCTGTGGACTTGGCGACAAACTACGGTACTTATTTTTTTCAAGCGTCGCCTGTGGAGATTTTTAATGGTTACCTCTTTAGAGTTACAGGGGGGGTCTTGTGGGTCTTGTGCTAGAATTATTGCTCTTGCCCGAACAGTCGCGGTGATGCCTCACATGTGGTTTGAACACCATTTTCATATGCGTGTTTGACTTGAGTATGCGTTCGCTTCTTCACCCGAGCATGGAGGGACGGGGCACCTTAAATGTATTTTTCTCTTAATTGTTTTTTATTTTTACGCTGTCAATTTAAAAAAAAAAAATGTATCAATTTCATTGCTGTCACAAGGAATGTAAACCTCTCTTAATGACAGTAATAGGCAGTGCCAGGTACTGTTTATTGAAGGATCTGGGGTCTAAAACACCCCAAACCCCTCCTCTGCATTTAAAAGCATTCAAAATGCCAAATTTTTTTTTTTTTCTTTGGTTCTTTTAAGGCTCCAGTACCCAGAAGTGATGTCATGACATCGCTTGCAGGTTTTTACATCGAAGATCCGTTCAAAGTCGAATCCAGCTTTGTTCGGGTCTTCAGCCAGCAGAAATGTTGGCTGGTCGTCCCGCTTCCTGCTCCTTGTAATGACGACCGGGCGGCTGCTCACCACCTCAGTTGTCATTACAAGAAAGCCGACCGTTGGCTCTAAACAAAGGTAACGGGTGATGCCTCGAGCTGCAAGCATCACCTCGATACAACCCCCTAAAACCGAGGCTGCATATTTGCATTCCTTTGGCGTGAAGGGGTTAAATTAAACACTGAGTTATTTTACACTGTATAACCTCAGTATGTAGTTTCAAAACTGTATTTGGCTTGTGCGTTCTACCAAATAGGTGGACTATTTTTGTTTGAAGTGAATTTTTCTCTAATCGTCTTCCAGGGCAGCATCTGAGATGGGCTCCTTCCAGCTGAAACAGGAAACACAATAATCCACCATTATAAAAATGTCAGTCATACCTTCTGCCTCAATTTGATTGTGTTTTCCTTCAGGACCACAGGAGCTGCTACTTTTATTTTTCAGTCTCTGTGCTAAATTGCAGGAGGCTCCCTGACCAGCCTTCCGTCCAGTTCAGCGAGCCTTGGGCAGTCCAGGTCAGGGGCGGCACATGGGGCAAGCTGGCCTCTGCCGGAGGCTTCACCCCCTACTGAGGGGTATGCAACCAACCCCCCCCCAGCTGTCAAGATGCCTGTGGAATTTCCTCCAAAACCGCACCTGAAGCCAGCGACCCTGCCAAACTTCTAGGCTAGTTCCTGCTAGCCGCAGTGATCCTTCCTTCCGGCCAGCGTGCCTGTGGAGCAGGGGGTCACCTCCGCTTACAGCACTCCTGGTTCTTACCCCTTCAGGCACCAGTCAGGCCAACCGTGGTAGCATTCCTTGCTCAGCATCAACGCTGTTGGAGGAGCAAATTTGCAGTGGGACTGGAGCTTCGCGACACTTCCGGGGACGCGCTTCCGGTCTGCAGCCAACTTGGGGAAGGCGGAAGTCGTACAGAGCGGGGAACGTCCGCTGATGTCCCTTCCGGGCGGCGGCACGATTTTCAAAAAGGAAATTTCACAAAATTAAAACTAAACAAGCCGAAGAGAAATGGACTCCCTTCCCCAAAGAGAAGCTGACCGTACGATACCAGGGGGTGACAATGCAGGTACCGTATGTCAACCAACCTGCATAGGGGTGGGGCTGGAGCTGGGCAGGAAGCATGTAAAAGGTCCCTATGCAGGGGTTTCATTTTAGATGCTTCCCACCCTGCCCGGCAGATCCTGCCGGTCAGGATAGCTCCAAGGTAAGCCAGAGCACTCTGGAGTTCCCTCTGTCTTTACCTCACTAGAAACTATCTGTCATTGTTGTGTATGGCAACTGCCTGCCTCTATGGGTCCTTTGTGCTTGTTTACAAAGACCCCAGAAGAGAAAAAGGCAAAGGCCAGAAGCAAGACATGCGCCTCTTGCGGTCACAGATTTCTTCCAGAATGGAAAAAACCCCTATGCCAGAAATGCATCAACAAAATGGTAGCCAAAGAGTCACAGGGGTTCCTTAAAGACATGCTTGACTCTTTTTTAAAAAGGAAATTAAAAGCACGATTGGGCCTCTTCGTACATCTAAAATAAAACTGGAGGCTCTAGCCTGGCCAGCACTCTATCCACCAATAAGACACCCATTCCCCTCATGCAGCGGGGATGAGGTGGACCAAGTGGGGCAGGAAACTGGTTCAGGAACATCAGAATCCGAAGATTCGGACCCAACTTAAAAACAGTTTGAGACAGATCCGCAGCCAAAAACAAGGGGTTGCCTCAAACCAAAAAGGACCAGGGGAAAAATGCCCTTTCGTCATCCAGGAGACTAAATAAGGCAGAACCAAAAAAGTGCTGGACAAAACAAAAATGGCAAGGGAGATTTTATCCTCAAGCCTTCTGTTCCAAAGAACAAAAAAATCAGTGACGGTCTCCAGGTGGGGGGCAGATTGGCGTTTTTTGCTGATCAGTGGAAGAAAGTCGGATTTGTTTCGCACAGTAGCGGAAGGCTACTCAAGTTTTCCGCTCGCCCCCCCTAACCAAGTATCTGGTGACGACACTCCCGAATTCACAGACCAAACCGAAACCGTTCTATCTTCGTTGAAAATATAATAAAACAAAAAGTGATTTGTTATATACCACCAGAGGAAGAAAAAAATAGGAGTCTATTCGCACATCAGGCAAACTAAGGCTCATATTGAACCTAAAACTACTCAACAAAAAGATCAGGTACACAAGATTCAGGATGGAATCCATCTACTCGGTCAGAAATATCCTCCCGGCGGGAGCATTCATAGCCACAGTAGACCTGCAAGATGCATATCTTCATGTACCGATTTAAAAAGAGCTATGAAAGATACCTAAGATTTGTGGTCCAGGGTCTGGCTACCACTGTACATTTTCAATACACAGCTCTACCTTTTGGCATTTCTTCACCCAGGATCTTCTCAACTATAATGGCAGAAGCCTTAAAAAATAAATAAGAAAACCTAAGACAGCAAGGCATAAGAGTAATGCCATATCCAGACGATCTACTGTTCTTTGCAGACAGGCTGGATGCCAATCCACACGAGCATATCCTACTTGCAGGGTTTAGGGTGGATCGTGAAGAAAAATCGCAACTAACACCAAGCCAGAGTGTCATATACTTGGGCTACATACTAGATGCCAAAATAACCAACATTTTCCTGACGGAGAAAAAAGTTGAAAAGATCAAGGAAGCTATAGTACTATCCCTGATAGAGACCAAATTCATTAACATGAGACTGGGCATGGCAGTGTTGGGACTAATGACGTCCTCAATCCCGGCCATCACCTGGGCTCAGCTCCACATGAGACCTTTACAAAATCAAATTTTTGCCTGATGGGATGGCAATCCATCATCCCTAGAGGCGACTATCTTGGTTCCTCGTGCAATCAAAGGAACACTTCAGTGGTGGCTCAGACTGCTAATTTACCTTGAAGGGGTGCAGAGTGACGCGGATCATTACGGACACCAGCGCTCTGGGCTGGGGAGCAAATATGGCGGACCACTGCACACAAGGAAAATGGAACCCCCACTGGTCTCAAGCATGCTCAAACCTGAGGGAGTAAAAAGCGTTCCAACCGGCATTCGATTGTAAGCTCTTCTGAGCAGGGCCCTCTAAATCCTCTTGTATTTTATTGTATATGTACTGTCTCCCTCTATTATTGTAAAGCGCTGCGTAAATTGCTGGCGCTATAGAAATCCTTAATAATAATAATAATAATAATTCAGGGCAAAGACGTCAGGATTCAGTCAGTCAAGGCTACAACTTTGGCATACCTGAATAAACAAGGGGGGACAAAATCGTCCCGTCTAATGGACCTGACAGAAACAACACTATCCTGGAGTGGGAAAAACATACGATCCATCTTTGCCATCCATCTGAAGGGAACCGACAATACGCTGACAGATTTCTTAAGCAGAAAGATCCTAGAACAGAGTGAAAGGTCTTTAAATCAAGAAACTTTAAAAATATGAAGCTCCCAAAATTCTTCTCTAAACCCTATAGATTGGAACATCGGGGTGGATGCATTCAACCAAAGCTGGGCTGCATTCCCCCCCAACTGTCCTAATACCAAAGTTGGTACAAAAGATCAAGGAAGAAAGGGTTACAGTGATACTTATTGCACGCCATTGGCCTCAGAGACCATTGTTCTGTCATTTAAAAAAAACCTCAGCATTCAGCCTCATCGAACACTTCCAGACATGCCAAACCTCCTATCGGAAGGGCCAGTCAACCACCCGAACCACAATGTCCTAAAGCTTTCAGGTGGGTTCCTGAAAGAGCAAGGTTGCAAAACAAAGGTCTGTCAAACAGGGCGATTGACACCATCTTAGCCAGCAGAAAACCTGTGACTAGAGCCATCTACGGAAAATGAGGAAAACGTTTGTCTTCTGGTATGAGAACAAAGGAAACCCCCGACGAGGGAACTATTCCAGAAATCTTTTAGATTTTTTTACGGTAAGGAGCGGACAATGACATTTTCTAGAACGCTTTGAAGGTTCAAGTCTTCCCATCTAGACATTAGGCTGGCAGAAGACCCGCTTGGAAGAAGATTCCTTCTCTCATTAAAAAAATCAGACCCATAAAGTTCAGCAAAACTGACATGGGACCTCTCCACGGTACTTGAAGGATTCCTCTCCGCACCCTTTGAACCACTGGAGGAATAATTGGATAAATATCTAAAAACAGTGCTCCTGGTGGCGCTTTTGTCAGCAAGAAGAGTCAGCGAAATAGAGAGATGATAGAACTATACTGTTTAATTCTGACAGATAAAATTATCCTCACGCCAGACCCAGCCTTCCTGCCAAAAGTCTCCAACTTTCCACAGAATTCAGGAGGTGGTTATTCCCTCCCTTCCAAATTCAATAGATAGCAGGAAGAGTCGCTTACAACAAGCCTAGATGTAGGAAAGATCCTGATAATTTACTGTGAAAAATAACCACACTGTTCATTCTCCATGCAGGAGTCAACAAAGGAAAGCCAGCCTCAAAGTACGATAGCCAGATGGCTAAAGCTTGCTATTCAGACAGCTTACCAGGCACTAAACCTTGCCCACGCCGAGCCAAGTCACGGCCCACTCAACCAGAGCTTGGGCATTAAGTGCAGAAAGAGTCTGGTAACACCAGAGCAGATCTGCAGGGCAGCGACATGGTTGAACTTCAATACCTTTGCAAGGCATTACCGCATTGACCAATTGTCTAGTCGGGACCAGACATTCGCAAGGTTCTCCAGAATTTTTCCCTTCCCTAGTAAGTGTTGTTTGGTACATCCTCTTAGAAGGCTGCCCTGGAAGACTATTAGTTAGGTACCTGTATACTTTTTTTCTAAGAATTCTTCCAGGGCAGCACTCGTTCCCGCCCTAAACAACAATATAAAAAGGGTTTGCGGATTCATAAGCTTTCTGAGGGTTCCTTCGGTGCTTTGATATTACTGAGGCAGAAGGTATGACTGACAATTTTTTAATGGTGGACTATTGTTTCCTGTTTCAGGTGGGAGGAGCCTATCTCTGATGCTGCCCTGGAAGATTTCTTAGAAAAAGTTACCAGGTACCTAACTGTGTTTGCATGCACTGCATGAATGCAAAGCAACAAGCTTGCTTTATGTCCTCCTTCTTCACATCAGCACATACCCACATTTGCTTCACTCTGTTCAGCTGGGAGGAGCCTGGAAAGTACTTTGTACTTTTCAGTGTGGAACAGCATGTGACTCACTCCCTGTGACAGCGCTAGACTGATTGCCAAACACCAGCACAGTCACAGAGGGAGGGTTCATGGCCCTGAAAACTACAGTTTGAGCAATTCCTTTGAGCAAAGCTAACCTTTCCTTGAGATGACCTTTTAAAATTTAGCTCCAACCCCAGTAAGTCATGGTTGTTGCTGGGCTTTATTTCTGCTCACCTAAAGAGGTGGTAAACCTCCAGGAAAAAAAAAAAAAACTGAAAGCCAAAGGCATAATAAGCTAGTATGCATCAAATACTAGCTCATTATGAAATACTTACCTTAAAACGAAGCCCCCGCAGTGCCGCCCGCTCACCAGTAACACGGCAGACATGTTCGGCCATTCTGGTTCGCGCCCTCCGGTCATCTGATTAGGACGGCGCGGGAGCCGCCGTTCAAGGCTCAGGGTTCTAAAGGAACGGCACGGGGGGGCGGTTCCTTCAGAACGCATGCGCTGATGTCATCGGCTGCATTCAAAGTAAATATCTTCTAAACAGTGCAAGTTTAGAAGATATTTGCAGTACCTATAGGTAAGCCTTACCTATAGGTACACGTTATTAAGGTGGGTTTACAACCTCTTTAACGTGATTGGAAGTTCTTTTTTTTTTTTCTATAAAATTAACAAACCTGTTATACTTGCCACCTCTGTGCAGTGATTTTGCACAGAGCAGCCCGGATCCTCCTCTTCTCGGGCCCCTGTCTGGAGCTCCTGGCCCCTCCCTGTTGCAAGCCCCCAAGCAGCTTGTTATGGGGGCTCCCGAGCCAAGCTACAGCTCAGTGTATCCATTCAGATAGAGCTGCTATGCGGCCCTACCCGCTCTCTCTATCTCCTGATTGGCCATAGAGTTTGACAGAACCGGGAGCCAATGGCGCCACTGCTGTCTCGGCCAATCGGGAGAGAGAGTCCTGGACAGTTGAAGCACTCGTGGACATCGCTGGATAGAGATGGGCCTCAGGTAAGTATTAGGAGGGCTGCTGCACACAGAAGGCTTTTTATCTAAATGCATAGAATGCGTTAAGATAAACCTTCTGACTTTACAACTCCTTTTAACCTTTTTATGGTAACATTCATAGCAGAGATTTAAAGATGTTTATGTGCAATGTTTTTAAACTAGGCACTCTGGGGGAGGAACCTTTCACACATTTCTTCACATAGGGATGAAAATTCAAAGCTGTTTTCAAATATTTTTTATTAACTTCAATCTCCACACAAATGTCAATGCGATGCAAAAGTTATCAATGACAATTGGTAAACCTACATACGAAGTACATAAATGCGTTTTTCATAACTAATTTTGCTAACTTCCCCTTCTGATCTTCTGACAGTTACCAGCCACAACTGTGGCAATAACCTCTTCTTTTATTGTGCTCTTTGAGTCTTCCTTGCTACAAACCATGCCCCATGGCTTGAATAGGCCTGCAATCTTTGTTGCTATGTTGTACTCGGGTAGCGGTCTCTTTAAGGAGCACTGGCACATGTACTGTATAAAGGCCTTTTGGTGTGACCCAACAGGTTTAGACTGGGTGCTGTATGCACGTATCTAGATCAATTATGTATTGGCATCTTTTTTTTTTTTTTTTTTTGCTGGGTAGAACAGATAGTCTTTAAATGCCAGTTACTATGGAAACCAAAGAATATGGTCTGATAATTGTGTGATTGATACACAAATTTGTTTTATGTATTGTCCTTGCATGCTTTTATTCAAAGTTTCTGCACATTGTCAGACAAGGCTGTCTAGAAAATGTGATGGTGGCAGGAGTCGGGACAAGTAAACACACTGCCAGGGGGCTGGGAATGTCACAGCAATAGTTTTTCCCTTTTTGTCCATTGAGGGATACAGGAAGATGTGCCTTCAGCTCACACTCTAATGGCTCCAGGGCTGAATACACTGTGCCTCCTGACATCCTGCAGCTTTGTGTACTGTTGCCCTATGCTCCTAGCCTATTCTGCCACTGGGAGCCCTTTAGCTCTGTCTGGTGTGGCTTGTTTCTCTGCCTTTTCATCTCAGTCATGCAATATTTTATGGGCCAAATTACCCAATTGCAGGCTCTCACTGATGAGCTTGCCCCTGCATCGGTCCACTGTTCTTAACTCCCAAGTTAAGAGACTATTCTGGGCTTTTATCAATGCGGCATACACCACTGTGAAATGAGGATCAGCCTTTTTCTACAAGTTCCATTCTTCCTTTAAGGCAGCAAAGACTTTCCCATTACACCCACTGATCCAACTCTGATTGTAAACATCCTGACAAGCTGTTATAAGCATTCAACCCATTTCGGGTAGATTTTGTTAAAAAGTGGTTTATCCCCACTGTTAAACTGGCAGTGTCCTAGCAAAGTGACTGCCATACAGTAGAGGGTGCACCTGTCTTTAAGAACCTAACCGATAAGCCGTTGTAAACCTTTTCTAGATTTCTCTTCTCATTAGTAGGCCCTACTATTGTCCCATTCTAGTGGTTGATCCCTTGCTTATAGAATGCATGCAGCCAATGACTGTAGGTTTATACTTCAATAAGATTCTTTTGCTGGAGGCTTCCTGGCTTATCGTGCTTGGATCTTCTGTCAATACACATGAGTGGGACACAGGCTTAAGAGCTGAACTGCAGAATTCCCCCCCCAAACCAAGATACATTTAATCTGCATGATGCCTAAATCCACAAATCAACATACCAAAATATAAATAAAACTGAAAACCTAAAGGGTCCTTTCACACGGCCGCTCCGTGTGTCCGCAAATCATCCCATCCGTTTGCGGATGATTTGCGGACATAATGTAAGTGAATGGCATTGCGGATGTCAGCGGAATACCATCGGAGCGGCCGTGTGAAAGAAGCCAAAGTAATCAAGATAAAAATGGTGTTTAAAAAATGTAGTGAATCCTAAACACCATGTGAAACAATGTAACCATCTGTCAAGTAGTATAACTAACAGTTCATCATATATCAATAAACTAGTATAACGTCCACAGAACAAGTCCACTGTGGTTCTCTGTATGAATGGATTTTTAAATAAACCCAAAAGGTGCTCAGTGCCTTCAGCATCCTCCAGACACTCGCCACAAAACATGCCTCTCTAATCCAAGATCAGCATGTAAAGCTTGATCATTGGCTGTTCACTCCTCCAGATTCCCCTCCGTCAGATAATAGTTCTCTCCTCTATAAATCCACCAGGCATGTTGTAAAATTACAATGACTTCCAAAAGTGTAATATCAGGATGCAGTTAAAGCAGTATTAAACCCAAAACCAAAAATGTTACAACTTACCAACCCTTCGATGTGGTGTCTGCATCAGTTTTCTTTTCTTCGGCTTTTTTTAAGGTTTTCACCTGGTGATCTGGCCATTAGAACTGGCCGATATTCAGCCTGTGTGTACCAGGTTTAACAGAAACCGGGTCTGTGTACACCAAACTGTTAAACAGGCATACTGGAAAACTAGGTTCCGATCGGCATCCAACATCAGATAGTACAGCAAACTGCTCCCAAGCTCCTCAGGTTTATTTTTTCGTTCAGCCCACCGGGTTGAATGAGAATAAAACAGATAGCGTGTACTAGGCTTACCACCCTTTCAGTAATAGTGAAACACATATCTAGAGGAATGAGAACGGGAGGCACAGGCGACCGCAAACAAAATGCAGCCATCACATCTAAGAATTGGTAAACTGCAATATAGTGTTTGCTTTTGGGTTTAATACTGCTTTAGATAAAAGAAAATCGCTCCTACAGGGAAAAAAATATGTAAATATGTCTCTCACTGAATCCAGATAAATCGTTATATAAGATCACATCAGCCTGCTTGCAGAATCTAAAGCTGGTCGCTCTACAAGCACCCATATCGCACCAGACTGGATCAGCATGGAATCGCTAACACTGCTCGTTCCGCATTAACACATTTTATCATCACAAACAGAGTGACCTGTTTGTCTCTACAAGCTGGCCGATGTGATCTTTCACAGCAGAGTTTTTTTTTTTTTTTTCTTGATATACCAAACATGTTATACTTACCTGGTCTATGCAATGGTTTTGCACAGGGCAGCCCCGATCCTCTTCTGTAGTCCCTACCAGCACTCCACTACACATTGTATTACTGTTCCTCTGTCTGGCTCCAGTTTACCAAAAGGAAATTTTCTTCTTCGTGATCTAGGTGTGGTTCAGGCTCCAAAATTGTCATTCTGGATGATCCCCATAAGGGCACACTGGATTTTCATTCCACTGTTTCTAGAGGGCTCATACAGGCCACCATTCAAGTTTATGGTCTCAAAGATTGGGAAACACTACTAGATCTGCGAATGCTTTTTGGGCTTTTGGCATCAAGCGGCTGTTTTTCCAGATTAGCAAGGCTGCCATCTAGTTTTCTACCGGTGTCTGATCCTACTGAAGGTGATAGCCTTTTGTGTTTGGAAATGAAGGGTGACCCCTTTTTTGTGTGTGTGGAGTACTATAATTTCATGTGTTGACATGCGATTATCAGAATGTAGTGCGTCTCAAAGGAAATCTCAGAGGCTTCATTGCCGTTGGTGTTCTGGTATATAGATTCTAAATGTTGGATGGCAAGGCGCAAGTTCTCCCAAGGAGTTTTCTGGTAGGGAGCAAGTTCTCCCAAGGAGTTTGCTGGTAGGAAGCAAGTTCTCCCAAGGAGTTGTTCAACGTGAAGCCAAGTTTTACATGGGTTTGCACATCCTAGTACTGACTTTCTGATTCATTCACTTTACGGGTTTTTTTTCCAGTCTAAATACAGCATTTATAAGGCATTTATCAATGCGCGCTGTCTTTCGCAGCCATTTAACTTCTCCCTTTTCATATTCTAACCTACAGTGGTTGTACAGTGGAGCACAGTGGGTGAGAACCTATTGGTTGTACTAGGCATACAGATCTTTAAGGCTTTGGTGAATTATAAACTCGACCATTGTTTATCCAGAGGGTTGCAGGATATCTAATACTTTGTCAATTAAAGAATGAAAATGTTTGGAACGTTCTTCTACAGCAGCACAGCACTTTCCCTTTAACGTATAGATGACTTGATGGTTACATGGTGATATCATTGTGTAATCTGCTCATGCTGCTGAGGACAGTCCCGCCCCTTACATTAATTTATTCCTTTCTGACATAAATTAGGATGCCTTAGGTGCTCACACACGCTTAAGTGTTGCAAATGGGACTTCGTTTTTACTTGACAGACTTTGCAAAGTGACATATTTAAATTAGAAAATGCTTGGGGGATGTGTGTGTTTTTATTCCCTACTGGTGAGCGAATGCACAGCCGGGAAGAACACAATAGTGTCTGAACATTTTGCAATTTAGCTTAATGTCTCACCGGAGCCTTAACTCCCTCGGTACTCGAGCACTTGAAAAGGCTGGCAGTCTCTCATAGCGTATCATGTTCACTAGTGTGAAACATTGGCCCTGGGGTTATTCAGGTGTGGCAGAATGCTAAACTGTATAGAGGGGTATGCTAAGCACATTTAACCTGGAATTGTGGAACTTTGGTAGACCATAACTGTTCAAAGATAAGTTAAGGCATCCTGGGGTTGTAGGTGAGGAATTTCTGTTTGGAGAAGCCTGCGAAGTATGACCCAGATAATGGTACAGATGAAAAGGTTAGTTTAACTCCAGGCAACTGTAAGGGGTGCAAATTAATGAAGCTCCAAGTTCATTACATGAATAGGTTTTCCTTCATCATCCATTGAAGGACACAGGAAGTTAACTGTCAGATTATACTGCCACCTACAGGATGATCTGACACTGAAAACGGAAAATGTTACTCAGCCAAGGATAACCCCCTCCTATAACTCAATTTTTGTAGTGTCATTGGCAGATGGGTGTCTCTGCTTCAGCTCTGCTAGGAAAAAAGTCTAAAACCTAACCCCCCCCCCCCCTCACCCCCAATTATTTATTTATTCTCTAAATTCTTCACTACATTCTTGCCTGAGCTGATCTCCAAAATCACAGCTAGCCGTGTTGACCTTCCCTCAGCCTTTCCAAACCCTGCTGGACTGAACATTGCAGGGCTGGTCTGGGGGTGAACTTTGGCCACTGGGCCCCACAACATATGTACACCCCCCTGCCAGAGGTATCTTCAGACTACTCTCATGGTCAGCCAGGACGTGCACATTTAGTTCACTGACCCCTCTCAGCCTCTACTCTTCAGTCCTGCCAATGCTCCTTTGGGCTCCCTTCAGTGTTTTTCCTAATGCCTCTGTATAGTGTTCACATTGTGGGACTGTCCTAACCTCCTATGCAAATCAGTTAATGCGAGTTGGTTCTAGTTGAAACAGCTTCCTGGCTGGGTAGGTCGGACCCCCGGGTTCCCCTCCTTCCCACACTGCGTCCCCCCCCCCCTCCAATATATCTGGGTCCCCTGTGGATCACCCCCCTCATCTACCCACACCTAGTCCCCCCCCCCCCCCAGGGGTGGCCATACCTGTTAAGGATCACCTGTGGGGTGTCGAGCGGGTCATTGGGGCCGGGGAGTGGTGGCACCCCGCCGACAACCGAATGCATGGTTTTTAGGGGGGGTTGTCCAGGTAGGGGCTCCTGCCAGTGCCCCCCTTCTACTGTAATATTGTCCTGGGAGACGCCTTTTTGTCGTGGCTGGCTGTACATGCGGCGGCCATGTTTGTGTAGTCCGGCGGGCATTTTCTTGGTGGTTTCCTAGTTAATAAAGCGGCTTACATGTTTTTGGAGCCTTGTGGGCGGTGACTGTGGCAGTGGACCTCCTAGTGCTGACTCCTGGACTTCCTTTCTCTCTAATTGCCACATGGTGTACAGCATCCAGCGCTCTGCTCTGTGCTAACGGGGATGGTGAGTTATTGTGGGTGGAAAAAAAAACAAGCAAAGAAGGGTGCCTCTGAGTGTAGACTGTATAATCAATTTTAATGGCAATAAACCTAAACTTGCATTGAAGATCGTGAGATGGAGCATGTAAAGTGATGAAATGCCCAAGGAGGATGTCTGGAGGAGTAAGGGCAGTGATGCTGGTGCTGTCTTAGGATCTTCCTCTTTACCGCTGGATCTGGCCAGTGATGGAATGCGGTGAACCCCCAGCTTGTAGCGAGGGCGGGGACGCACGATAGAGGGCAGCGTCGCTCCTGACGTCACAAGCCTGCACAGCGTTTCGGAGCATGCGCAGTGGGTAAAGGTAATGCGGGTTCCTTTTTCAAGCTAATGTGGGAGAGAGAGCTCTCCCTATTTATTTATAGGCATTGCCAGCACCATCTAGTGGCAAAATGTGGTAATACCGGGCATCACAATTAGAAGTAGAATGGACAATAATAATACGAATGGATGGTCGTTGAAACACGATATAAAGCCCCCTAATTGTAAAATGGTGGTATAGCCGGGAAAATAAAATTATGAATACAATGACCAGCAATAATACAGGGTAACAATCAATACAATAAGAATAAAACCGGTAATATTAAAAAGCACAATTTATGAATATTAATATAGAACACCCTAAAATATGTTCCTGTGTGAACTATAAGACAAAAAAAGAGCAAAAAATTAACAAAAAAAATTATGATAAATTATGTAAAAATTAGTTAATAAATGGATGAACTGGGATGATTGTAATATATCCAATATATGTAATATAAGTATAGGAAATATTGAAGGATAATAGGAATTGGAATAAATTTAAATAAAAAATAATAAATATGCAATTTCATGCACAGATGCACATGTATTGGCGCCTAACCATTCACATGTCTTTAGTTATTGTGGTTGCCCTGAGAATCTCCCTCTCCCTGTTATAGCAGCGATTCAGCTATGCTGGGACCTGTAGTGCCACTAGCGCGGCGGCGGGGGGTTCAACCACTCAGCAGTTTTTTTCTTTTTCTACTTTTGCCTGGGTGGTCCCTGGTTAACATGGAACAAATTTCACCCCCTGATCCCCTTTCAGAAGCGGCGTGCCCTTCTGGGTCCCAGTCCACCCTGCCTGCAATGGCGGCGGTTCTGGAGTCCTTGGTGTCCAAGGTTGATTTGGTCCTGCAAAAAAGGACCAGCTAAAAGCGTCCGCCGCATTCATCTGCCGCCTCCTGTCTCCTGTCTCATCAGGTTCTGAGCCTGATCTAGCTGCGAGTCACCCTGCTGGGTCTGCGTCCATGCACCCCGAGTGCTCTGATAGGGAGGATGATTCCTCTTCCACTACAGCCGCACATGAAAAAGCGCTGGTGTGTGCACTGATTGTATCAGTGCGGGAAACCTTTAAATTGGAGGATGCGGCTGCGTCAGAGGTGCCGGTCACCTTCGGTACCCGAAAAACCTCATGAGCGGCAAAGGCTTTTTCTTTTCCCGCCTATTTTGATAAAATTGTCGCAGATCAGTGGGGTTGACCTTGACGGAGTGGGCTAAGCTTTTGCACCAGGATTTGGAGCTTCCTCCTGCCTTTGTGGTGCTAACAGACCAGTTGGTCCAGGGGTGACAGTTCTTTCCTTCCAACCTGCGTTTGTCCCCAGACCGCTTGCGTGGTCTCCTCGGGGGTGGTACAGGATTTGCTACTAAAAGGGGTGATTGTACCAGTTCCAAACGAACATTTTTGGGGTTTTTATTCAAACCTGTTTAGTTCCCAGGAAGAAAGGAAAAGTTTGTCCAATCCTGGACCTCAAACCCCTGAACCGCTTTGTGTGGGTACAGAAATACCAAATGGAATTCATACATACGGTAGTGGCATCCCTTCATCAAGGGGATCTTCTGGCCTCTATCGATATCAAGGACGCTTGCCTCCATATCCTGATATATACATTGGGCATCAGCGCTTTCTCTGCTTTGCCGTGGGCGGGGAACATTATCAATTCGTGGTGTTACCCTTTGGTCTTGCCTCAGCTTCTCGGGTATTTTCAAAAAATGTTGGCTCCGGTGTCAGCATTGTTACGTTAGTGGGGGATTGCGGTACTGGAGTACCTGAACGATCGTCTTCTGTGAGCAGAGTCTCTGACTGCTCTAAAGGACAACCTGGACAACACTGTCTCTGCAGGAGTTCGGTTGGACTTTGAATTTCCAGAAGTCTGCTCGGATTCTGTTAAAGCTGGGCTATCTGGGTCCGACTCTGGACTCAGCCTCAGCCAGATTGTTTCTTCCACTGGACAAGCTCCAGAAGCTGCAGGATGCCATCCGTCTTCTGTTGTCCAGCAGTCTGTCGTCTCTCAGAACTTGCACTGCTGGTGCTGGGCCTGATGGTGTCTACCTTCGAGGCGGTTCCATTTGCACAGTTCGACACGAGACCTCTGCAGAGAAATTCTTGCCAAACAGGTCAAGAGTCCACAGTCTCTAGACAATCTGATTCTGCTGAGCTGGGGTACGAGAGGGTCCTTGATATGGTGGCTTCATTCTCCTGCTCTTCCTTGATATGGTGGCTTCATTCTCCTGCTCTTCCTTGATATGGTGGCTTCATTCTCCTGCTCTTGGACAGGGAAAATCCTTCCTTCCCCTGTACTGAACGGTGGTAACCATGGATGCCAGTCTGTCCGGGTGGGGAGGGGTCTTGGGCATGGAATGTGCTCAGGGGGTTTGGACTCTGGAGGAGTCCAGACTTCTGATCAATGTACTGGAACATAAGGCACTCAGACTGTCTGGTCCATTGGAAGGTTCGTCTTTAGGGGTGTCCGGTACCGATTCAATCGGACAATGCCTTGGCTGTGGCATATTTCAATCACCAATTGGGGACAAAGTGTCATAGCGGCTAAGGAAGTAGCTGGCATTCTAGGGTGGGCAGAACGTTTCATTCCAGCTCTCTGCTGTACATATTCCAGGGGTGGAAAATTGGCAGGCGGATTACCTCAGTCGCCAGGCCTTGGACAAGGCAGAATGGTCACTTCATGCGGAGGTGTTTCATCAGCTGTGTATCGGGTGGGGAACTCCCTTGATGGACCTGTTGGCCTCTCGCCTCAACAAGAAGGTTCAGAGATTCATGGCAAGGTCTCGGAATCTTGTAGCCAATGCGACAGACGCACTCATGGCTCCTTGGGGGCCAGTACAGTCTGATATACACCTTTTCCTTCTGAAACTTCTGCCAAGACTTCTGCGAAGGTTTGCGGCAGAAGTAATTCCGGTTATCCTAGTGGCCCCAGACTGGCCTTGGCGGTCTTGGTATGCGGATCTAATTCGGCTGGTCGCCGATGTCCTTTGGCGACTCCCTCTCTCCTATCCTGCTTTACAGTCGCTGGCTTGAACGGCCTGGCTGTTGAAAGCCAGGTGCTGAAAGATAGGGGGTTGTCTGACTCGGTGATTCCCAGGCTTTTGAAAGCTAGGAAATCTACCGCTAGGAAGATTTACTATCGCGTCTGGAAATCGTACATTGCGTGGTGGAAGTCTCTGGGCGTTTCTCCCTGTTCCTTATCGGTGGCTCGAACTTTGGCATTCCTCCAAAGAGGTGTGGAACAGCGCCTGGCCTTGGGTACCATCAAGGGCCAGTTTTTGGTCTTGGCAATTTTTTTTTTTTTTTTCTTTCAACGTCCTTTGGCTGCACATTCCTTGGTTCGCACCTTTGTTCAGGGGGTTCGCCACCTGGCTCCACCTCTACAGTCTCCATTGCGTAGGTGGGATCTCAATTTGGTACTGTTGGTTCTTCAGAAACCGCCCTTCTAAAATATTTGCTAGATTCCTCTGCTTGCATTGTCCCAGAAGGTAGCCTTCTTGGTGGCGATTACGTCTGCATGCAGTGTGTCGGAGCTGGCTGCTTTGTCTTGTTGTTCACCTTATTTGGTGGTTCAGAGATAGTGATGCCTCACCCTTGTCAGTCATGCCTTCCTAAGGTTGTCTCTCGTTTCCATCTGAATGAAGACATTGTTTTGCTCTCATTGTGTCCTAAGCATCCTCAGTAGAATGTCCTGCATTCCCTGGATGTGGTTTGGGCGATCAGGGTCTACTTGGCAGTCATTTAGGAAATCAGGCTCTTTTTTTTTTGTCCTTACGGATGAACCTCGCAAGGGGTTGGCCGCGTCTCCTGCTACCATTTCCAGATGGATCAGACAGACGGCAGTGCAGGCCTATTCAGTCAAGGGTCCCGTTCCTCCTTTCCCTAAGGCGCATTCTACAGGGGAGCTTAGTGCCTCCTGGGCCTTCCGCCATCAGGAGTCAGTGGCGCAGGTTTTCAAGGCGGCCACCTTGTTGTCTGTGCACACTTTCACAAAATTTTATAAAATGGATGTGCTGGCATCTGCAAATGCTGCTTTTGGTCGCAAAGTTTGGCAGGCCGCTGTTTGAGAGGTCTAGCCCTCTTTGAGGGTGTATGTTTGTTTTTATTTTCAGGTGAGCTCCAGTTCCTGGTTTGCTAGGTTGAGCCTTTTTGGGAATTTTATTTCTGCTGTTTTTTCCCACCCCTCATTTTTAACACTGCTTTGGGACGTCCCAATGGTCAAGATTCTGGAGCTGGGTCCGTCAATGAACGATAGAGAAAATTGGATTTTTGTCTTACCGTAAAATCATTTTCTCTGTAGTTCATTGACGGACACAGCACCCACCTCCTCTATTGAGTTGGGTTATTTTTCTTCTGACACTGCTTGCAACTAAACTGAATGCCTATAGCAGGAAGTGGGAGTATATCCCCTGGGACTGCCCCATAGGCGTGGTAAAGCTTTTTCCTGCCTAGTGTCTTACTCCTGTATTGGGCAGCATAACCAATAGGCAAGAAGATTCTGGAGCCGTGTCCGTCAATGAACATCAGAGAAAAGGATTTTACGGTAAGACAAAAATCCAATTTTTTCCCCATCCACACATTTAGGGTGGATAGGGGAATCCATCCCGCTGTGGTATTGTATTCTGAGAGCAGGGAGACTTCCTCACCATCAGAATACACTGATCAGTGTTGCCCACTATAGCCAGTGGCACTGATCGATAAGGGAAAACCCTGACTGGCTGGTTGTACATGAATTGGTCGATTGACTTGTGTACAACCAGACTGCCTGTACATAGGTCGAAATTCAGCCAGTCCCTGCTGAACCACTCACATTTTGATCTGTGAATTGTGGTCTTAATGTATCCTAATTTAAAGAAAAACTCTGTAGCTTCCCTTTTTTAGAACTGCCTATTAAAGATTTTATTCATATACATTTCAACCTGCCATCACTTCTGAAAGTGTGAAGCTTGCCAAGTAGTAGTTTGGGGTCACTGATGGGGAAAGGTTATCACAAATAGATTCTACCATTATTCCAAGATCTAATGACAGCTAATAGCCCACTTACTGCTATGACCAGACATAATTGCCTTGAGCTTTATTTTGTTACATAGCTTTACTTCTATATAATCTTGACCTTACCCTTGAGTGTCATTAGTGCTGACACAGACTCACCTTTCCCCATTCCATGGATTCATTGTGACACTGACAAGACAGGTCTGGACAGGCTCTCCTGCAGGCAATTGTCAGACTAAATGAAGTTTGGTTTTTGCTTCAAGTAGACCCGTTGTTTGTAGATGTCAAAGGAGGTATGGTACTCAGACAGTCTAGATTATCTTTTTTTCTTTTTTTTAAATCTACAGGATATGAGTCCAAAGGTCGCACTGCCCTGGGGCTGATCTTCGCGAAGACAGAGGTGCCTTTGTTATATGGGAAACTCTGTGGTTGGGTTTGGCCTACCTAAACAAAAGGCAACAAACTATGTAGCAGAATTCCAGTTTGGTTTTATTTCAGCTTGCCTGTTAGAGCAGTGCCTCCTGTTTCTGTTTCCACATCTTGTCTTTAAACACTTCTACTTCTCTATTCAGCAGTGACCAAAAATGGTGATTACTTCAGCGGGCACACAGCTTTCATTAACATGCCTCTGTAGTTCTTTGGACTACAGGGATGACTTGGTGGCATTGGCTCTGTTACCAGTACTACCATACCGTAGAGATGCAGGACCTACTTGGACATTTAGGCTCTGAGCCGTGGACATCATCACTTTGTGGCCTGGTAATCCTGCCTGTAATGTTCTGAAATCTCATGCAGTGTCAGCTTGACCTGAGTTCCCCCCCCCCCCCACTGGATTACAGAAGACCCCCTTGTTTTATTACAATTTAGTGCGGAAGGTGTTGTGTAGACCTACAGCACTGACAACACAGTTTAAGATTTCAGTGCAGTGAAGGCAGCTTTGTCAGTCCATAAAAGGTAAAGAAGTTAGGAGCTCATTGGATTTCTTGCAGGATCAGCAGTTGCTTTACTTTAAAGGGACAAAATATAGCAAAATTTGCATACATTGAAGAGCGGTTCTGAACATTTCCCAGACATGTGCTATAACTAAACCTATACAAACTTTCTCTACTTTCATACTCCAAGGATTCTTCGTAGGGACTTGTGATTTAGGAAATTTGCCTGTTGCAATAAACCTTTATAGCCATGTGGTAATTTAACCCTGGCCTCAACCAACTTTAAGTTGCAAAATCAACACCGCTAATCAAACTTGACAATCTCCAACAATTTGGATCTTTTCACAAAGTTGAAAGAAACTCTTGGTGGTAGGTTGCCGTCATTGGTTGACTTTTTTATATACAGCTAGCTGAAATAAATATGTAGCATGTGTAGCCAGCCTTGACACTCACTCAGAAACATCTGGTGCTTCCTTTGCACCGTTGTGAGACTTAAGCTGACCGCACACATTCAGATTCCTCTATCCATGCTAAAGGGCTCCGATCTCCAACTGTAGACCTGCTGGCTATCAAAATGTCCAAACACTGTACCTGCATCTGATTAAAGGCACTGTTCAGCCGACAGTTTTCCACCTGGCTCCTTCAAAGGATATTGGACAGGATGGTACCAGCAGGGCTACCCACCGAGTACATGGTTACTGTAAACAGTAAACTGGTTTTATCTTCAGCGGGCCAAAAATCTGTGTATGGTCAGCTTTGTGTACTCCTTTGCAGAATGGGAAGGAATGTTGGTAAGGCTCACTGGCGGTATGTGCCAGAGTTTGATAGGGCTGTGAAATGATGTAATGCTTTTGGTTTGTCTAGGAATCCATTACAGCTTCCAAAAAATATAATTTCTACCTGAGTAAAGTTGAAAAAACACGAGAGAAGTATTCTGAGAAAGTAGAACACAATGTCCTCAGCAGCTGGAACACTCAGTCTCATTATCCACAAGTGACATTGCAACGGCCCCAATCAATGTTCCTCTTGCTGTCTAAATGTTTTAAAGAGCTGGAGGGGTGGGGGCTGAAAAGGAGGGAGGCGGGTTGTTAAAATGACAGTAAGTTCAACTTTTCCCCGTGACTGTATTCCCATTGCGACTCAAAACTTCTACTCTTTTGTCCTTGTCAGAAAATAGACTTCTGCCGCTTGAAGGACGCTTTGGAAATTGACTGGAGCAGCGAAAAAGAAAAAGCTGTTCTCAAGAAAACACCTGCGGACTTCTTCCTTTTGCAAGGTAAGAATTGTGTGGAGCACTTAAGGGTCTGTGTGTCAGAATGGGGAGATCTGGAACATTCATCGGTGCACCCCCTAACTAGATTTATTGAGCTTCCGGGCAAATTTTAGAATTGGGGTGAAATGCATTAAATGCAAGTTGCAAAAGAGCAGTGCATGGTTTGCATAGCCTGTAGGCAGGACTAATATCAAACCTGGGAACTATGCGACTAGGCAGCCATTTCCCCTTCTTAATGCCAACCCCCCCCCCCCCCCCCCCCCCCCACACACACACCTTTTCAGTCTTCCAATTTATCACATATTTTGTTTGGGGGGGGGAAGCAGGTACCCGCACCCGCCGCAACGATCCAAGCGGAAGTTAGGGGGAGTGATCTGGCTTTTTCTGGAACCTCGATACAGGGGAAATTATACTCTTAAGCCGGGTTTACATATGTGCAGCCACAGGTTAGTGCCTGGGGTCTGGTGCGTGTCAGTTCACTGGTTCAATATTCTGGGTCAAAAATTCAGGTCTGAACTGGACCCAAATACGCACATGCAGGTCTGTGGCCACCCCAGACCTGCGTGAACCAGCTCCATTGAGAGCCGGTCACACTCGCATGTCATGAGAATTGGATGCGGAGAAACCCGCATCCAATTCGCACACATGTGAACTCAGCCCTTTCTGCCTATCTTTCACGATACTGACCCCCATTTTCTACGTTTCCAGCCTGATTTGATATTGTGTGTTACATATCCATACCTCGCTGATGCTGGTGGAAACCAACTTTACCTTTTTTTTTTTTTTATAACTTGTAATTGCAAAGCTGTTTCTTTCCAAATCTAAATTATTACCACAGTTGTCTTGTTTCTGAAGGCTGCCAGTATACAGATTAGTTGACCAGACCCTAAAAAAAAAATTAGTTTTGTGTCTGCCCAGCTTTTGGCATCACTGTAATTCAGTGCTAACCATGCTGCCTGTGACTTTCAATGGCTTTTGCTTGCTGAGTGGGAGACTTCCCATGTGTATGACTAGTAGAGACATTGAGACAATGTAAGTAGTGGCATTGACTGCATTGAATGGTCATACATTTACTATATAACCGTGTGCCAAAAATGCCTTCGGGGTACAAGGCAAGTAAACACTTTGTTGATACTTTATACTCTAGTATGGCTCATATTAAAGTGGACCTGTGTTGGGCAATGCAACATAATAACTTAACCCCAATATAGTGAATTAAATCATTCATCCTAATATCCCATCTAACAGTACCTGTGGATAAAGGCTGTTGTAAGCTCTGTAATGCTTTTTTTCTTTTTTTTTTATTTCTTTTTTTGTTACAACACAACTTCCAACCAGTGGGGAAATAAGGGGTAAGGCATGTAAAAGTAGATCCTTTTACACAGATGTAAATTTCTCTATCGTTCATTGACAGACGCAGCTCCATATTCTTCTTGACCATTGGGTTATGCTGCCCCCTACAGGATTAGGGCACGCTCGGCAAGAAAAATCTTTACCACGCCTATGAGGCAGTCCCTGCAGGCATACACCCACTTACTCTGCTATAGGATTCAGTTTGTTTCTGCCTAGTTTAGTAGGAGTGGTCCCGGCTGGGACTTTGGTTTTAGCTTGTCTTTTTTTATTTTAAAGGGAACCATTGTTAAAAAAATTAATTTTTTAGCTAGTTATGTTCTTGACAGACCTGCAATCAAAAGCCGGACTGGGTTTCGGACTGGATATCCTAGATCCTTAAGGTCTCCCAGTCCAGCCAGCGAGCATCTGCAGGTTATTGCCCAGCGCTGGGCTTCAACAACGACAAAGCCCCAATGGACGGGGCTGGCCTGCGAGTGAAACACCTCGCCGGGACGCACATGACCTTGCTCAGCCTGAGTTGCAGCATACCCCTTGGCCACCCTGAGTGGAGAGGTAGTCTGTCCGGAGTGGCGCCCACCCGATGTCGGTGGTATGGTGAGTAGTGCCCCCCCATAGCTTTGGCAGTCTCGGGCGGACGTGGGCCCCTCCCTGGGAAGGTTGAACCCTCGGGTACCGCTCTTTCCCCCTATCCTCTCTGTATGTACCAGGCTCCCCCAAGGCCTCCCTCCCTACCATCATAGAGATCCCTACCTCTGTCAGCAACGTGGGTCGTTACCCCTTGGTCTCGCGTCCGCCCCCAGGGTCTTCACCAAAGTGTTTGCTCCGGTATTGCCATTACTGCAACAACGGGGGATTGCGGTACTGGGGTACCTGGACGATCTCTTAAGGGCAGACTTACATTAAGTCCTGTTGGGCGACTTGACAATCACTGTACAGACTCTGCAAGAGTTCGGTTGGAACTTCAATTTAAAAAAATCTGCTCTGGTATTCTAGGTACCATCTTCAAAACTGGATTATCTGGGCCTAACTCTGGACTCCGCTTCGGCGAAGGGGTTTCTTCCCCCGGAAAAGCTGCAGAAGTTGCAGAGGGCGATTCGTTTGCGGTTATCCAGCAACCTGTCCTCTCTGCAGACTTGAGAGCGAGCCTTAGGTCTGATGGTGTCGATCTTTGAGGCGGTTCAGTTTGCCCAGTTCACACGAGACCCTTAAAAGGGAAATTCTTGTCAAATGAAACAAAGATCCAAAATCCTTGGACACTTTGATTCGGTTGAGTCATAGCACAAAGGGTGCTCTTCTGTGGTGGCTTCGCTCGTTGGCTTTATGCCAGGGCAAGTCCTTCCTCCCATTGTATTGGACCGTGGTAGCCACAGATGCTAGCATGTCCAGCTGGGGAGGAGTGCTCTGGAAGCTCTGTGTCCTGGACCGTGGAGGAGTCCAGACTACTGATCAATATTCTGGAACTCACAGCGATAAAGCTTTTCCTGAGTCACTGTACAAATCGTCTGCCAGGTTGTCCAGTTCGGATTCAATCGAACAATGCCATGGCCGTGGCTTACGTCAATCAAGGGGGCACCAAGGGTGTCTTGGCGGACCGGTTGGTGGCAGAGATCCTGAAATGGGCAGAAACTTTTGTTCCGGCCCTTTCCTCCGTGCATATCTCAGGAGTGAACTGGCAGGCGGATTACCTTAGTAGTCAGGTGTTTATCAGAGGGAATGGTTCCTGCACCCGAAGCTGTTTCACCTGCTGTGTGTCCGGGGGGGGGGGGGGGGGAAAGAACACCCAACGTCGACTTGTTAGCCTCTTGACTCAACAAGAAGGTACAGAGGTATGTAGCCAAGTCTTGTGATCTTCTGGCCGACGCCACAGACTCACTGGTTGCTCCTTGGGGTCAGTATCGGCTGATCTACGCGTTCCCTCCGCTTAAACTCCTGCCTGCCGAGGCTTCTGCGCAGAATAGAGGTGGAAAGGATTCCGGTCCTTCTGGTGGCCCCAGACTGGCGTCACCGGTCTTGGTACTCTTGGTTGCCCATGCTCCTCGGAGACTTCCTCTCAGGGAAGATCTGCTGTCTCTCTTCCATCCTGCTTTAGTCGCTGGCTTTAACATCGTGGCTGTTGGACAGGGGTCTTTCTGACTCAGTGATTCCTACACTGTTGAAGGCTAGAAAATCTACCTCCCAGGAAGATCCATCTTACCCGGAAATCATACATCTCGTGGTGTGAATTAGGGCTGAACGATAGTCGATGTGATATCGACTATCGTTCTGCAGGCATGGGCGATATTCATATCGCCGAAGACACGATATTCAGGCATGAGGCAGGGAGAAGTCGGGACTCGAGGGGAGGAGGAGGACTCAGTGATTACATCCGTCCCACACTTACCTCCCAGCTCTGCCTCTAGTATCCAGCCGACCATTACTCCGCCCTGCTCCGCCCATTGTCTCTCCTGGCTGCATCGGGGGCGGGATCAGGCTGTAATGTTTTGTAAATAGATTCAATGGAGAGACAATGGGCGGAGTAATGGTCGGCTGTTGACTAAGAGGCAGAGGGGGGGAGAGATGTCCGGAGCATGGCGGAGGAGCACTTCGGGACAAAGGCTGCTACCGACACTTCACTCAGCCCGCTTCCTCTACACTCCGGCTCCGACACAAGGCTCGGGCTTTCCGGGTGGGAGAAGTTCTACAAGTGTGGCGGATCCCCTGGCAGAAAGCTGAGCTCTGCTCACTGATCCCTCCTCCGGAGACTGTCTTGGAGCAATATCGCGATATACATCGTTAAAAACAAAATATCGCAATGTACTTTTTTCCCCAATATCGTGCAGCCCTAGTGTGAATCGCTGAGGGTGCATCCTCGCCTTTTTTCGGTGACTATGTTTTTGACCTTTCTTCAAAGAGGGATTGAACAGCGGTTGGCCTTAAAGGCCAAGTGTCGGCTTTGGCTGTGTTTTTCCAACGCCCTTTAGCTACACATGGTTTGATTTGCACTTCTATTCAAGGAGTTCGCCATATGGCTCCTTTGATACGATCTCAGTTACCTCCATGAGATCTTAACCTGGTACTGTCTGTTCTTCAAAAACCTCCCTTTGAGAACATTAGGGAGATTTCTCTGCTTACACTGTCACAGAAGCAGTGTTAATTTTGGCAGCAAATTTCAATTTAATTTCAGTCTTAGTCTTAGGACTAAAATGGCATTTTAGTTTTAGTCCCATTTTAGTCTTCTGCAAGTGTTTTAGTTTTAGTCGTATTTAGTCGACTAAAACTCCAGTACATTTTAGTCGACTAAAACATCTTACATTTTAGTCGACTAAAACTCATTTTAGTCATCTATAATCGAATGGGTGTAGTTCAATTGTAATTTGTAATGCATTATTTAAGCATTTCTCTACAATTTCCAAACTCATTATATACTACTGCTGGTCCTGGAGTGAAAAATCGAATGTTATTATTTATGGTATTAAGCTTTGAGCATGCACTAGCACAGCACTACACCAGTGTTAATATTGGCAGCAAATTTCAATTTAGTTTTAGTTAATCTTATGACTAAAATGCCATTTTAGTTTTAGTCGTATTTTAGTCATCTGAATTGTTTTAGTCGACGAAAACGTTTTAGTCGACTAAATTAACACTGCACAGAAGGTAGCCTTTTTAGTGGCTATTACCTCTGCTCGCAGAGTATCTGAATTGGTGGCACTATCCTGCTGTTCACGTTATCTGGTGGTCCACAGAGATAAGGTGGTACTTCAACCAAATCAGTTGTTTCTTCCTAAGGTGGTTTCTGATTTCCATTTGAATGAAGACATTGTGCTGCCTTCACTCTGTCCTAAGCCCAAGCATCCCAAGGAAATTGCCTTGCATTCTTTGGATGTGGTTTGGGCAATTGGGATTTACCTGGCAGCTACTGAATCTTTCAGAAGATCAGTCTTTTTTTTGTCCTCATGGAAGGACTTTGAAAGGAATTGGCTGCGTCTGCCACGACCATATCCAGATAGATCAGGCAGACGGTGGTACAGGCTTATTCACTGAAGTGATAAAAATCAATAAAAAAGGCAGCGCTAACAGGTAATATAATAAATATATCCGTATAACTGTGTTCAAAAATCCAAAAATACATATAAAGTAAAGTGCATATCGTGATCAATAGGTATAAAATTCATACATATTAAAGTGCAAAAGAATGTTACAATGGTATGTCCATGGTGCAACAATGTGCAGAAATATACTGTGCAAAATACAAAATATATTAATAAAAGTGCAGTCCAAAAAAGTTCCTTCAAAGGATTAAGGTGCTCAAAAAATCCATAAGGTGCCCAAGTGCTCTTCAAAAGGAGAAACCCCCCCCCCCATGGGGATGCACTCACTAGATTGAGGATATATATAAATCTTGAGCAGATATATTATCCCCTGGACAATCTGGTGAGTGCTTCCCCATGGGGGGTTTCTCCTTTTGAAGAGCACTTGGGCACCTTATGGATTTTTTGAGCACCTTTCCAGCACCTTAATCCTTTGAAGGAACTTTTTTGGACTGCACTTTTATTAATATATTTTGTATTTTGCACAGTATATTTCTGCACATTGTTGCACCATGGACATACCATTGTAACATTCTTTTGCACTTTAATATGTATGAATTTTATACCTATTGATCACGATATGCACTTTACTTTATATGTATTTTTGGATTTTTGAACACAGTTATACGGATATATTTATTATATTACCTGTTAGCGCTGCCTTTTTTATTGATTTTCACATTCTGGTCTTTTACTTAGTGAGCAGCAGCTCCAGGAAGCACAGTTTTATTCACATTCCTTTACATTTATACACTTTTTAGCGCGGGTTTTAACTATTTAGTTTTCACTTATTCACTGAAGGATCGGGTTTCACCTTTCCCTGTGAAGACGCATTCTACTAGGACGCTGAGTGTCTCTTAGGCTTTTCACCACCAGGCGTCAGTAATGCAAGTTTGCAAGGTGGCAACTTGGTAGTCTGTGCATACGTTCACAAAATTCTACAAAGTAGATATGTTGACATCCGCCGATGATTCTTTTGGCCGCAAGGTTTTGCAGGCTGCTGTTTAAAAGAGAAAAAATTCTCTGAGGATGTATGTTTTCTAGGTAAGCCCCAGCTGTTCCTAGTAGAGCTCCATGTTCACTGGTTGGCTAAGTTTAGCCTTTGGGGAATTGCATTCTTTTCTGCGTTGTTTACCCACCCCTCATGCAAATACCGCTTTGGGATGTCCCAATGGTCAAGAAGAATATAGAGCTGCGTCTGTCTATGAACGATAGAGAAAACTGGATTTTTTGACTTACCCTAAAATCCTTTTCTCTCAAGTTCATTGACAGACGCAGCACCCGCCTCTCTATTTCTGAGTGGGATGGGGTTTTTTCTTCTAAACACTGCTTGCAACAAAACTAATCCTATAGCAGAGTGAGTGGGTGTATGCCTGCAGGGACTGCCCCATAGGTTAAGATTTTAACTGACTATTGTCCTCCTTTCGGGGGCAGCATAGCCCAATGGTCAAGAAGAATATGGAGCTGCGTCTGTCAATGAACCTAAGTGAAGGATTTAACGGTAAGTCAAAAATCCGTTTTTTGCTACCTGCTGGTTACTAGAAGGCTTTGACATGAGTGAGGGAGTGATTAAAGGGCTTGCAACAGCTTCTATGCACAGATACACATAGGATGGCAAGAGGATTAGCACAAGTCACTTTAAGGTACGTGTGATTCTGAATGGGGCTTACAACAAGTGAGGCATACTTTTTTCTTAGTGTTAGTCCACTAGTATACAATAAGTTATTGCTAATGAAATGGTCAGTAAGCCAATAATTCAAAAAATGGGCATGTTAGGCTCATTTTAACTACTGCATTCGGATAGTTTTAGCTTTTAAAGCTGGATCACACTTCCTGCACGATAAAACACTGCATCTTACTGTGCTAGGAAGTCTGTTCTGACATTTTTAAATACTTTTCTCAAACATATTTTATTTTTTTTCTGAGACCTAAAGGTGTTTTCCAATTGTCTATTAGCAATCAGGCTTATAGCTTTGTAATTTATTTTTCTAAGTGGATATAATGTATCCTCCCTGTCAAAGTTTTTAAAGCAAAGGGAAATATGTTTGGTATACTGGATTACAGGCATTTCAACTGGAGTGTCTTGCATTGCTAGTTTGCCTTGTGTGTGTATTGACTTTATTTTCCTTCTGCTTAAAGTGATTGTAAAGCTAGGTTTTTTTTTTTTAGTTTTTTTTCATCTTCATGCATTCTCTGCATTAGGGTAAAAAAACTCTATGATCGGCTCTCCCCAACCTCCCCTAAATACTTACCGGAGTCCTATCTTGAGATCCAGAGCTGCTCTTCTCACAGGACTCAGAGGCAGCATCGGAGCTATTGGCTGCTCCTGCTGTCAATCAAATCCTGGGGGTGGGGCTGAGCCGTGCTGTGTGTATTTATAGACACGCATTGCCTGACTGAATTAAGCCCTTCTGGGGTGTCCCCCATAGCAAGCTGCTTGCAGGCAAGTATAACATGTTTGTTTGAGGGGACAAGCTTTTACAATCCCTTTTAGGGTAAATAACATTTTGTGTATCATGAACACTTTTTTTTTCTTTTTTTATAGGATCACAACACATTCAAAATTGGGAGTGTTGTCTCCTGTAAGAGGAAGTGTCTAAACACAGGCAGGATCACCTAGTTTAAAGCGAAGTTCCACCCAAAAGTGGAACTTCCGCATTAGGTATTCTAACCCCCTGACATGCCACATTTGGCATGTCATTTTTCTCTATCGCTCATTGACAGACGTAGTCTTCTTGATTCTCAAGAGCTGGGTTATGTTGTCTCCGCAGGAGTAGGACTAGGCAGAATGACAAAACGTTCTGGCTCCACCCTAGGGGGCAGTCCCTGAGGGTATATCCTCCCTCTCTCTGCTACAGGGAATCAGTTTTTTTCTGTCTAGTCAGGAGTAAGGACCTAAGTTCCTTGCTGGGATCTTTTGGTCCTGGCAAGACTTTTTTTCTTTAAGAAAAAGACATTTTTTAGGTAGTTTTCTCCAGTGTTTTTTTCCTGTGAGATCTTCAAGCAAAAATGCCGGACTGGGCGACACTTGTGGTCACCCCAGCCGGCCTACGAGCGCGTGCAGACCATGGCATTGCGCTTGGTCGGCCGCGACATATTCAAGTAAGTATGCGGGGCCGGGCGACGGGCTGGATGTTGAGATCCAGTGGTCACCCCGGTTTCTGCCTAAAAGCGCGTGCAGACCAGTGCGCTGAGTCGGCCGCGACGGAGTCCCAGTAAAGGGACTGACTTTGCGAGTTAAAAGCTCGCTTGGACGCCAGGACCAGAGAGTCGAGGCGTCCACAAACCCCCACCCCGGTGGAGAGGGTATTGTGAAGAGAGGGTGCCTGTCGGTTCGGTATGGTGAGTAAACGTTCCCTTTTTTCCTCATTTATGAGGCAGTATATATTATGGGCCCCTCCATATATGGTCAGTATATATCTGATACTTACAAGTCCCCCTTGTAATACAGCATGTGTTTGTGGGAAGTGGACTTGGTTCAAGAGCTAACACTCTACCCAGCAGACTGTAACATTACAGCAGACATAGGAGGTATAATCCTACCTTATGTGCAGTGTATCTCTGTAGATCCATATGTCACCTCTCAGCAGAGTGCAGGTGGATGTGCTGGGAAGACGATATCGGCGGTCCGCCGCCATTTTGCCGTAGACCGAATGCATATATGTCCTCAGGTCACGCCGGCCGCCATGTTTTTGGAGTCTTATGTCTCTTCTATGGGGGCGGCCATGTTTTGTGAGCCCAGCTTCCTCGTGGAGGGCTGGGAACGCCGGAAGGCGTACACAGGGGGCGGAGCCACGCCTTCTGCCCGGGAAAAAGCAAACAGCTCCTTCCAGTCTGTGTAAGACAGACGCTGGCTGCAGTTTGTTGGAAACTGCACTGCATCGGTTGGTGAGCCTTGGGGGTCCCTCTCTCTCTCTCTGGGATCGAGAAGCAGGTACTCTGAGGGGCGCTATTGCGCTAGGGGGAGACACACAAAAAAAAAAAAGAAAAAGTTTTTTTGTTTTTGCTGGCAAAAGTGTCCTGTATTAACATGGACCCTGCCACTCATGTATCTCCTCCGGATCCCCTCGAGGGGTCTGCGGGATCCTCCAGCACCCCATTGACAATTGAATCTTTGTCAGCTATTATGGAAACTTTTGTGTCCCGGGTGGAAGTGGCTTGTCAGGGACAGGGCGCAAGAAAGCGACCCCCGCCTAACCCCTTATTATCTGAAACTTCGGATTCAGACTCTGAGCCTATTTCTGCAGTTGCAGGTACTTCATCTGGTATTGGTGTCTCGGGTCCTGTCTCTTCAGACAGTGAGGAGGATGTTTCGGCATCCGCCATAGCCCGAGAGGAAGCGTTGGTAAACGCACTCATTGTATCTGTTCAAGAGACTTTAAGGTTACAGGGTATTCCATCAGAAATAGCTGAAACTGAGATCCCCTTTGGGACTAAAAAGCGCATCAAAGTAGCAAAGGTTTTTCCATTGCCCAAATGTTTTGGCAATCCAATCGATGAAGAATGGCGTCTGCCAAAACGCACTTTTAATATTTCTAAACGCATTGACAGGCGTTATCCGTTTGAGGAAACCCTTATTAAGAAATGGACAGAACCACCTGTGGTGGATTCACCTATTGCTAGATTGAATAAAGCCACGGTTATTCCTTTAGAAGACGCTCCGTCTTTTAAAGATCCAATGGATCGCAAGATAGAAGCTATGTCTCGCACCATGTTTTCCTTGATTGGATCAGCTTTCTAGCCAATAATTGCTATTGGTCTGGTTTCGCAGGCTGTAACTGAATGGACCAAGTGGTTACGCCGGGACTTAGAAGAAGTCCCTCAGGCGGTATCAGATTTGTTGGAACAAATGATACAGGGGTTACAGTTTGTATGTGATGCGGCGTTAGACGCCACTCCATTAATGGCGCGAGCATCAGTCTCAGCAGTGGTTCTCAGGCGTACACTGTGGCTAAAAGGTTGGTTAGCCGACCAAGGTTCCAAAAAAGCATTGGCTAATATCCCCTTTTCAGGAGAGCGTCTATTTGGAGCCAACTTAGATGAGATCATTAAGGATCTCACCGGTGGAAAAAGCACCTTTTTACCGCAAAATTTTAAAGGTAGAGGAACTCGTCAAAGACGAGGGCCTTCTTTTTCTGCTCACAAGAGGTTTTTTCGTCCAGCGGGTGAAAAAACTAAGTCCTCCAAAGCTCCTGCAGGAGGCGTCAGGGGTCGTTGGTCGGGCAAGCAAAAGCCCGCCCCCTCCAGACCTGAAGATAAACCATCCAAAGCCTGAAGGTGCGCCCCCACCCATAACTGGGGTGGGGGGACGTCTTCGCCGGTTCCCGGATCCATGGCTTTCCAGAATCCCGGACAAATGGGTTTGCGAAGTCATAAAGTCAGGGTACAAGATCGAGTTTCGATCTCTCCCACCGGCGCGATTCTTCCCTTCCAAATATCCGACTATCTCCGGATCGTCTAGAAGATCTGCGGAGAGCAGTCACAGATCTACTACAACAAGGAGTGGTAGTCCACGTTCCTTGGACAGAACGGTTTCAAGGGTTTTATTCAAACCTGTTTACAATACCCAGGAAAGAGGGCAAAGTGCGTCCAATTCTGGACTTAAGAGCGCTCAATTCTTTCGTCAACATAAGAAGATTCAGAATGGAGTCCATTCGCACGGTAGCAGCCTTCCTGCATCCAGGGGATGTCTTAGCGTCCATAGACATCAAGGACGCCTATCTTCACATTCCCATTTTCGCAGGACATCAGCGTTTTCTACGCTTTTCCGTAGAGGAGAACCACTATCAGTTTGTGGCGTTACCTTTCGGTCTCGCCACGGCTCCGCGGGTCTTCACAAAGGTGTTGGCCCCAATGTTGGCACTTCTGCGCCAAAGAGGTATATCGATTCTAGGTTACCTAGACGATCTTCTGCTTCATGCAGAGTCTCCTCAGACCTTGCTACAAAACATAGAAATTACTATGATTTCTTTACAGGAATTCGGGTGGCTGGTGAACCAGCAAAAGTCATTTCTGGTTCCCACCCAGAGGCTCGAATATCTGGGTCTAATTCTAGACACAGTCAGGACAAGAGTTTTCCTTCCGGTAGGGAAACTCCGAAAGATTCAATCAGCAGTCCAGTTGTTACTGTCCAACAGCTGGTCTTCCCTTCGGACTTGCATGAGGGTTCTGGGGTTGATGGTGGCTTCATTCGAAGCAGTCCCATTTGCCCAGTCCCATACCCGAATTCTTCAGCAAGAGATTCTTCTCAGATGGAATCGGAATCCGGAATCCCTGGACAATCAGATCCGATTGAGCAAACAGACCAGAGAGTCTCTGGTTTGGTGGCTTCGGTCTCCAATGCTCAGCCAGGGAAAGTCATTTCTGCCAATATATTGGACGATAGTGACCACGGATGCCAGTCTATCCGGATGGGGAGGAATTCTCGGTCAGTTATCTGTCCAGGGACTTTGGTCCCCGGAAGAATCCAGATTATCGATAAATGTATTGGAACTGAGAGCGATCAGACTTTGTCTGATTCACTGGACCGAGCAGCTCCAGGGCAGCCCGGTTCGGATCCAGTCGGACAATGCCACGGCCGTGGCTTATGTCAATCACCAGGGGGGCACCAAGAGTGTCCGAGCGGCCAAAGAAGTGGCTTGCATTCTTCGCTGGGCGGAACGATTTGTTCCAGCAATCTCTGCGGTATTCATTCCGGGGGTGGAGAATTGGCAGGCAGATTATCTCAGCCGTCAGACCCTGGATCAGGGGGAATGGTCCCTCCATCCAGACGTTTTCCACCAGTTGTGCCTATGGTGGGGCACCCCGGATGTGGATCTGTTGGCATCACGATTCAACAGGAAAGTTCAGAGATTCGTGGCTCGCTCCCGCGATCCTCTAGCAGAAACCGCAGACGCACTGATCGCCCCGTGGGGGCAATACCAGCTAATATATGCCTTCCCTCCTCTCGCGTTACTGCCAAGACTTCTTCGCAGGGTAGAGGAGGAAGGAATCCCAGTAATCCTGGTAGCTCCGGACTGGCCTCGTCGAGCTTGGTACGCCGACGTGGTCAGACTGGTGGCGGACGTCCCATGGAGACTTCCTCTCAGGGAGGATCTACTGTCTCAGGGACCGATCTTCCATCCTGCTTTACGATCACTGGCTTTAACGGCCTGGCTATTGAGACCCAGGTGCTGAAGGACAAAGGTTTGTCAGCTTCAGTTATTCCTACTCTAGTTGAAGCAAGGAAAGCGACTTCCAGAAAGATTTATCATCGCACATGGAAGTCCTACATTGCATGGTGTGAACCTTTGTGGTTCCGTCCTCGGTCTTATTCGATTAGTCGAATATTGGCTTTTCTGCAACAGGGGGTTGAGCAGAAACTGGCCTTGAGTACTATCAAGGGTCAGGTCTCAGCATTAGCCATCTTCTTTCAGAAGCCTTTGGCTACTCATTCCTTGGTGCGGAATTTCATCCAGGGGGTGCGACATCTGGCTCCGCCAGTGCACGCGCCGTTACCCCCCTGGGATCTTAATTTAGTGTTGTCGGTTCTTCAGAAACCTCCCTTTGAAGATACTAGGGAGATTCCTCTACCCACGTTGTCCCAGAAGGTGGCCTTCTTGGTGGCTATTACTTCTGCACGCAGGGTGTCAGAACTGGCCGCATTATCTTGTCGTTCACCATATCTGGTGGTTCATAGAGATAAGGTGGTTCTTCGTCCGAATCCATCCTTTCTACCAAAAGTGGTTTCAGAATTTCATCTGAATGAAGAAATTGTATTACCTTCCCTGTGTCCTAAGCCCAGTCATCCTCGGGAATTTGCTTTGCACTCCTTGGATGTGGTCCGGGCGATCAGGGTATACTTGAAAACGACAGACTCGTTTCGCAAGACGGATTCACTTTTTGTGATCCCAGATGGACCCAAAAAGGGGTTGCCTGCATCTGCCGCGACCATTTCCAGATGGATCAGACAGACGGTAGTACAGGCTTATTCTATTAAGGGTCGGGAGCCCCCGTTCCCTGTTAAGGCGCACTCCACTCGGGCACTTAGTGCGTCATGGGCCTTTCGCCATCAGGCGTCAGTGGTCCAGGTGTGCAAGGCGGCTACCTGGTCGTCGGTGCACACCTTCTCTAAACATTATAAAGTTGATGTAATGGCATCGTCTGATGCCTCATTTGGCCGCAAGGTTTTGCAGGCCGCAATTTGAGGAGACCAGTGGTCTACCTCGAGGGTTTTTTTCTGTTGGAAAATTTTTTCTTTTAGTCTCATTCTTTGTTTATAATGAGCCTTTAAAACTTCTAGTTTGGCACCGGTTGGGCCTACTAGATTGGATTTGATTTTGTCAATCCCACCCCTCATTTGTGGCACTGCTTCTGGATGTCCCAGCTCTTGAGAATCAAGAAGACTACGTCTGTCAATGAGCGATAGAGAAAAATGGATTTTTGTAAGAACTTACCGTAAAATCCTTTTCTCTTAAGCTCATTGACAGACGTAGTACCCGCCCCTCTATCATTGAGTTGGGTTGGGTTAAATTCTCTGTACTGCTTTAAACAGAACTGATTCCCTGTAGCAGAGAGAGGGAGGATATACCCTCAGGGACTGCCCCCTAGGGTGGAGCCAGAACGTTTTGTCATTCTGCCTAGTCCTACTCCTGCGGAGACAACATAACCCAGCTCTTGAGAATCAAGAAGACTACGTCTGTCAATGAGCTTAAGAGAAAAGGATTTTACGGTAAGTTCTTACAAAAATCCATTTTTTGGGGGGGGGGGGAGCGGGTACCTAGTTTTGACAGGTATCCGCTCCCACTTCCGCTCGGAGTGCCGCGGCGCCCTGAACGGAAGTTCTCCTCTCCCCCTCCCTTCCTGCAATCTTCTGGGACATGTCAGAGGTCCCAGAAGATTGCCGGCCAATCAAGACGCGCAGCGCGACTCGCGCATGCGCATTGGGTACCCAGCTGTGAAGCCCGCAAACTGTCACAGCCGGGTGCCCACAGCAGTGATGCCGAGGGAGAGGATCGAGGCTTCGGGCGGCCGCATCGCTGGACCGTTGGACAGGTGAGTGAAATGGCTGGAACTCCGCTTTAATTTCAATGGATTATTTTTAAAGTATTGCAAATTACCTTTGAAATTTTACATGTAAAGGGTCCTTTCACATGGGCTTTCTGCCCGGCGGTCTCCTGTTTTGCTCAGTGGGGATCAATCCGCCAATCCCCGCTGAGCAGGCGAATGACAGGTCCGTCTCCGTTCTGTGTGCAGAGACAGACCTGTCAAGATCCCCGCTCTCCTATATGGGAGATCGGATGAAAACGGACTGCCTGTCCATTTTCATCTGATCCTATCTGACCTATCCGATCTGATCCTCCGGATGGATGGAAAATAGGGTTTCTATCCGTCTGGATTTCACGGACTGGATCGTAGAGCAGCGGGTGTCAGCAGACATGTCACTGCTAACATCTGCTGCCCTATAGAGGTGCATGGAGCATCTGGTCAGGTAACAAAATTAACAGGCGGACCTGATTGGAAAGCCCGTGTGAAAGGGGCCTAAAGCATATCGGAGACCCTACTTATTGGGAAATGTGATTCATCTGTGTGTCAACTGCATACATTGTAAATGCAAATAGTCCAGTACACTCCATGCAGCAGTGAGACCCAGTCATAGGAGGTTGCTGTGGTGAAATGGCACCCATAGCATAAATCCCATTACAAGATACCCTTCGCACACCATGTGCAGATAAACAGACAGGACACTTTAACAAATGCAAAAGAAAACTGCTTTTCAAGGCCACAAGGGCCTTTTCCTCGTGCATCTGTCTTAGCGGACTTGAAAAGTTGCCTGCTGTTGGTGACATTTAAAGTGTCCTGTCTATCTATCTGAACACGGTTATAAATTGGACTGGACATTGGCAAACACTATTCTTATGATTGGTCCCTGATTTCCTTTTACTCTGATTCTTGAGTGTAACTTTATTGGTATCTCAGCAACCTCATTTGTCCACCTAAGGTTTGGATAATTATGGACAATATGTTTTCTAGTAATGACCCATATTTGTACAGCTTCCTTCCTGCTGCTACATACATGTGTTCTAGGCCCACTCCACCCCCATGCAGCAACTGGGTAGTGAAAGGGAGCCTGAGGGCGTCCATACTGCTCTGCTTCCTCCTTGGGGTGTGGTGTACACCTGCTCTGCTATTCTCAGTTACCCTGTGACCTGCATTCCTCGCAGTCTATGTACTTGCACTTTTCCTGACACTCATGCACATTATTATATTTCTGCCGAGGGATATATCTCCACATTTAGAATGTGTTAGCTATGTGGCGGAAGTTGCCAATGGCCTCGGCGTATTCATTGTTGTGGGTCGATCGAATTACACAGTGGTTGCTATTATGGTCAGAGGACTGATTGTTGCTGTTTTTCTCTTGAACAGATGTAGTGGACTGATGTTCTCTACACATACTTCTGGCAGTATTGCTGTCTGCTTCAGATTTCCAAGTACAATGTCGTGTCTTCTCATTAACTAAATTGCAACTGTCATGATTGGTATTGGTTATTGTGGTGTATTTCTATCATGCCTCCTAAAGCTGATCTCCATGTTTTAGTGAGGGTTAAATAGTTTTAGACCAAGCTGGTCCAATTAAACAAATACCTTCACTATTAGACGTGCCCTCTTTGTGCGCTGAAGATATTGTACGTAGTCTCATCTACAAATGGTATACAGCGCTTTGTTCCAGCATCAGAACAGAGCCTCTAAAACCTCTAATTGCTGCTTTGTCAAAGTAAATTGAAACGTTACAGACTGGCGAGAAGACCAGTTGAAAATAAAGGAACAAAAATTAAAAAGAAAACAAATGCAGCCAGCACATCTAAGAACTGGTTCATGGCTAAGGTAATGTGTGAGCAAACCCTTAAAAATCCATCATCAGCCAAAGCTCATCAGCCTGAGCCTGGACCAATGGAGAAGCTCAGAGAAAGTAAAGAGCGAGTTAAAAAAAAAAAAAAAATCAAGATTAATATATAGTTGTCTATATCTTTAGATATACTGATTGTTTGACATATGGGCTTTACGATCACCCTCTGCTTTATGCAATTTCTAAGATATATTTATAATTTTGTATTCGATTAACAGATTTAGGGTCCTTTCACACGGCACGGCCCGTTTTTTTTTCATCCGCTCAGGCACTTTTTTTTTTAAACAGACATGGATGACACTTTGGAGTGTCCGTTCCGTATGTCCGTTTATCATCCCATCCATTTGCGGATGATAAACGGAGATAATGTATGTCAATGGGATTGCGGATGTCAGCGGATGACGCGGCTGACATCCGTTTTTGAGAAGTCCCTCCCCCCATGTCCTGCCCTGATGACATTAGTTGCACAAAAAAAGAAGCGTGCATCTTCAACATGAATACTAATAGAAATAAAAATGCTGTTTTTAGCAGAATAGGGAAGGACTAGAACCCCTACCAGCTTTTTTTTTTTTTTTTTTTTTCTGTCTGGTGAAACCATTAAGGGGATAGAAACGAAGGAAAAACAGTAAAGCAGGTGTTTTATACCTTTTCCCACTCTTCACAAAATGGAGAAGTCACAATCTTAGAATCTGTGCACAAATGTATGTATATGTGTTTCTAGTTGAAGAGAAATGAAGGCTTTGTTCATATTGGTGTACCTAAGTGTACAGCTGTGTAAGGGCTGTGTTTTGATGCATGGGTGTGTGTGCATCAACCTGCAGGTAGTACCATGCATGGCATTCAGGGTGCAGCAGCTTTACGGACACAGCCGCTGCTTCCAGTTTACATCCGTGTGGGTGTGTCCCTGAACTGGCAACGTCTGCATTCAGGGGCATGCACCCACACAGACGCCAATTTAATAGCTGCTGCTGCATCCCAATTGAATGGGACTGCTTGCAAACAGATTCACGGCACGCCTGTGCATCCCATGTGGACAAAACATGGCCAAACACTTGTACACCCATATGAACAAGGCCTGTTATATTTATATGCTCAGAATTGTGTAGTAGGGCTGCACGATATTGGAAAAAAAGTACATTGCGATATTTTTTTTTCAACTATATATATTGCGATATTGAGAGACCTGTCAATCCAGGCTAAAGTCAACAATTACCTTACCATATACATTACAGGGTTAATGTTACTGTAGGGAAGTAGTGCAGCCTTCTGATTGTACAAGGGACACATGGGACAGCCAGGGTAATGTTACTGTAGGGATGGGATGAGTTTTGCAGCAGCCTTCTTCTGATTGTATATATACTGCACTGGGAGTCCGGGGCAGCCAGGGTTAATGTTACTGTAGTATTGCAGGCAGCAGCACAGCCGCCTTCTGATTGTAATTGCAGCCAAGGCAGGCCAGGGTTAATAATGGTATTGTAGGGATTGACAGTCAGTGTGGATTAGGCACAGTCTCGGGACTCAGTGGTAGTAGGAGCCGGTAGAAGAACACAGCCTGACTCGACATCCATCCAGCCCACACGTTTAGTCTGCCGCTCTGCAGCTAGTTCTCTTGATTGGCACAGCGAACCAATCAGGTGTGCAGGCACGCATGATTGGTTAGCTGTGCTGCTGCTCACGGTGCGCTGCTCACCGCTGTACGTGGGGGACGGATGTCGGGCTGCTACAGCCCAACAATCACCGTGAGTCCTCCGCCCCCCCCGAGACCCGACTTCTCCCTGCCTAATGCCTATGTGCCTTAATATCATATCTTTGGCGATGTGACTATCGCCCACACCCGCAGCATGATGGTCGATATCACATCGACTATCGTTCAGCCCTATTGTGTAGTTTGTTTTTGTTATTGAACTTGTAGAATAAACCATAGTGTTTTCAGAGATCCCAACCTGCAAAAACTCATTTCAGGGAGTTGTCACTTTGCGCCCATCCCGCTCCCTCCACCAATTAAACACAACTAGAGGATGATCAAATGAAATGCAATCAGTATACAGAGGTTTACTTCTTCTCTAACCACCATGACCACTTTAGTGATTTGAAGTGGTGATGGTGGTAGGAGTCAGAAACACTGCACATGCTGGGATATTTAGTTATGTGCTGGGGGCTAGTTGCACCCCTAGCACATGTGACTTACTGCTGGCTGGGTACTGTTGGTGCTTACTGTTGGCTGGTACTACTGGCGGGAAATGCTGGCTCCTCTGAGAGACATTAACAGTGTGATGAGCGGTGCTGGAGGACGCATGCAGAGCCGGTGCTCCCTGTGTGTCTCCTCACAGGCGGAGTGCATTTGATATCCCTCTCTTTGACAGGACAGAGCCGAAACTATACAGGAAGCATCGTCTCCGTGCTGACAGCCCTGAGCACGGCACTTGCAGGTGTCGGGGAGCCGCAGCCCGCATGTGGGAGACTCCCGCACCTCGTGGGAGACTTGGGGGATATCTGTGGGTTTTTTTTTTTTTTTGAGGCCTTTACCTAATCAGTGTGCATCGTTTGTCTCTCTGCTGTATGATGTGAGCTGAGATACGGAGCAGAAATCGGCATATTTCTGCACCTGCTGCCAGGCCAGGACCTGCCCCTTCTGGAAGACAAGCCAGAGAAAACCGGTGTTATTTTTGGGTCTTCGCATACTGCTGTCGCCTCAGCCTTAGGGAAGCTGTGGAACAGATGCCACCACTCCCTGCCAGCCCACACTTTTTATTTTATTTGCTTTGGATCTGAATTCTGACCAGGGATTTTACTTGTTCTCCAGCAATGAATATTTTTTGGCTCCAGTGTGTATGTCAGGAATGCGAAAAAGTCAGTGCAGGTTAAAATAAGGAGGTTGCCTGTTTTGGCTTCCACAACAGGAATAAAGTAGGTTTTGGTGCCAGCCAATAAAATCTGGGAAGTAACTTATTTTTATGAAGTTTTTTAGTTGGCTGGAGGTAATGTGCTGGCTAACAGGCTGATAAACTATGTAAAGTAGTCTGTCCCTACCATCTGTACCCTTTAATCTGAGATGCACAGATATCACCTCTAAGCATTGTTGCATTGATTCCTAAGGCTACCATAGACATTATATAGCGGGTTAAAGAATTGGGAAATGTCAACCCAAATGTTCTAAATTTGAAAGAGAATCTGTATTGTAAGCAAGATCTTAAACCATATTTTCCAGAAAAATCTATAGTACTGGTATTTTATTTATGTTTAAAGATGATCCTGTACGCTTCCATTTTTCATTTTCAGATCATGCCCAGTGCATGTGCATTTCTTGGATCTAGAAGATTTGTTATTCCGGTATATTATGTGGCATTTTCTATATGTATTTTGCCAGTGAACAATCTTTTTATCAGGAAGGAATGTTACAATTTTTATGTAAAAGTTTTTTTTTCATTTGAAACATCTCTGCTATATTTGAATTACAGCTATGAGAAATCTGTGCGCTGGCCCATTGTCGAAGGGATCTGCTTTCACACTGCTCCGTTGAAAAGACAGCTTAAAAATACATTAGTGGCGTTGATGCGTTTCCGGTGCGATTTGTTTGGCATGCACCTGTGAAACACATATGACTCAAAAACGCAACTGTGGTGCATGTTAAACACGTTTTTAACCTGTTCATTTATTTCACTGGGGAGCATCAAAAATGCAGCATGTAGGACTTTTCAAAACGCCCTGCACCTGCAGCACAGTATGCATAGCCCCGTAGTAATTAAATTCTTGTTTTTGGGGGGGTTTTCTTTTTTAGCATGGCAAAAATGTATCAATGTGAAAGGGCCCTTATGATGAAAGCAAATTATTTTACAATCTGATTGTACCACCAACATCCACAACAAAGAGTGGATACTGCTATCCACTGCACACCACAAAGCAAATTGTAAAGTTGGCCAAATACCTAAACACTTTCAATTGATTTTCTCTCTAATATTTTGACTGTGGAATGCTTCTATATTCTTACCATTTAATCTGAAGTTAGCAGATTGTTAATCATGTGTATATGGCAAGCTTAAAAGTACCCCATCAGGTCCCAAAACGAATCAAAATACCAGTATCCTACAAGAGTAGCATCTTCGTACCCACCTCTTTAGCACCTCACATGTCCAAACTCTCCCACCTCTGTTCTATGGTTGCAGTCTCCAGAAGTGTTGGATGCCTGTGTCCCCTGCAGCATGTTATGGTCTCATCCTCCAACTCCTATGAAAAACGCTGGCTAATGCTGCAGTGCTTGAACTGAAAGGGAAATATCAGACACGCAGGCCATCGGAGAAATAGTAGAACAGTTCTTCTCTTGCAGGGTAATGGTATTTGGGTTTGTTTAGGGACCTGATAGGGTCTCTTTAATACATCAGGCTGCTTTTAGAGGTAGTGTTGATGGCTTTACTTTTATTACTGCCAGTTCAATGGTGAGGAAGAGAGCACCATAAAGACAGTTCCCCCATAGTGGGTGATTCTGTCAGTACTCGTTGACTTCTCAGTGGTGGACTTGCAAATGCAAACACATACAGCATTTCTTCTGTGTAAGCCACTGTGCAAAGTGTGCATGGGTACCAAGTTGCGGTAAGAAAACTGAAAGAACAACCAAAGCTCATTTGGCTGTACTTCTGTGGATCACAGGAGTGGAGTTCGTTCTGCACTCCTCCTGTGACCTGTTTTCAGCAGACAGTGTGCTGAAGTCATCGCGCCGGTCCAGGCTCAGGAGAGATCGTAACCTTACGGTTGGGATCCACCCAGGAGCCTGAGCCGTCCGCTTCCGCTGCCTCAACAGCCCAGCGCTCCAGTGAGCACGTGGGGGGGGGGGGGGTGCCTGAGCAGAGAGCCAGTGACTAACAGTCACCAGCTCTCTGCTTGGGGAGCTGAGAACCGAGTGATCAGGTGTGTTGGATCGCTTAGTTCTCAGTGTTGGAGCCAGCGGGGGACAGATGCAGCATCAGACCGATGCTGCATCCACCTAGGTAAGTTTGATTCCAAAATAAAAGGTAATCCTAGACTTCTCTTTAAAACAAGTGGCACATTTGCCCTTAGCAGTCATTTACAATACCTCACTGTTGCCAGTTCAGACTTTGCTTTTCTCATGGGGTATTGCCTGGTTGTCTTTGCGGTTTAGTTAATCAAAGAACTTCATCAAGTATATAAATCCTTAAATCAAGTACACAAGAATGTATGTGCCGTATTGGCTCCTATTTTATTGCTCTATAAAAAAACTCACATTTGAATGCCACTGTTAGCACGGAATTGAACAGCGGCATGGCGTCGGCACCAAAATCTCAGCAGAATTGTAATTTCAATAGCTGTACTTTATTGCAATATTTATGGTTTGCTTTTTAGGCCTTTATGCACACTGGACGTTTTTACAGCTGCTGTTTTTGGTATCGGACGTTTTTTTTTTTTCTCTACAGCCAGTAAACTCCCCAGCATGTTATCCTATGTGTCCATGCACACACAGGCTGTTTTAAGCAGTTTTTGGCAGGAGAGTTTTCTGGCCGTTAAAAAAAAAAAAAAAAAGTGAGAAAAAAACTTTCTCTAGCGCTCATTGACAGACGTAGTCCTCGGTGATACACCACCTTCGGGTTATGTTGCCTCCACAGGAGCAGGACTAGACAGGAAATTAAAAAGCTCTGGCCACACCCCAGGGGCAGTCCCAGAGGGTATATCCTCTCTCTCTCTGCCTCAGCAAATCAGTTATTTTCTGTCTAGTTAGGAGTAAGGACCTAGATACCTTGCTGGGATCTTAGGTCCTGGCAAGAATTTTTTCTTAAAGGATTTTTTAGACCGCTTTTTTCTCCAGTGTTCCTGTGAGATCTTCAAGCAAGAAAGCTGAACTGGGCGACGGGCTGGATGTTGAGATCCGGTGGTCACCCCAGTTCAGCCTACGAGCGCGTGCAGGCCATAGCTCCGCGCTGGGTCGGCCGCGACAAAGTCCCATTAAAGGACTGTCCACGCGAGTTTAACGTCTCGCTGAAACGCCAAAGACCATGAGTCACGGCGTCCGTATCGGTCGACAGCCCTCCCGCCCCGGTGGAGAGGGGTACTGTCAGGAGTTGGTGCCCGCCTGGTTCCGGTATGGTGAGTAGTATGTTCCCCCTTTCCCCCTGACGGGTTTTGTGGTGAACGCGGGCCCCTCTCTGTATGGTAAGATAGAGTCCCTTTCTATCCTACAACATGACACAGATCCTCCTACTTTGAGTGTGATTTTATGTGTGCAAAAAGCCAGGAGGCTTGGTTTGGGAGCTAACAATCTAATTGTATACATGTTTTAAAGATGTAATCTGTGGCATTCTGGGAATCTTATGGGTTAAGAATAAGCTACCTACCAGTCAGAAGCCACGGACATGTAGACTGCCTTCCTAATCAGATCTCCAGCTATTAGCAGGCCTCCCGAACGGCCATGCGGTCCGCCAGGGCCGGTACCGCCAACCACGCCATATCCCCATGCAGTGAGAGTGTTGTGTGCCCTGCAGCACACCGCTATTCAGTACGGGCCGCCGCCATTTTTTTTGCTGGATCGCACGAGCCGCCATTTTGGCGTAGCCTCGTGTCTCCAGCATGGGGGCGGCCATGTTTGAGGTGATCCAAACACCTCGTGGAGCTTGGGGGAGGCGCCGGAAGGCGTACAGAGGGGCGGAGCCGCCTCCTTTCTTCCTGGGCAGCCTACCCAAAAGACTTCCTGTTTGTTAAGACAGCGCTGTAACCTGTTGCAGTTAAACTCTGAGCATCAAGTGGTGAGCCTGGGGGTCTATCTCTCTCTCTCTCTTGATCGATAGGGATCCCTAGCAGGTAACACTAAGGGGCTTTTGTGGCGCTGGGGGTCGAAAAAAAAAAAAAAAAAAAGTTTTATTTTTGAATTATATTATCCAGGAAGTAACTGGAGTTATCATGGACCCTGCCACACATATTCCCCCACCTGTTTCCCTCGAGGGGGCCACGGGACCCGCCGGTGCACAGAGTATAGAGTCATTTACAGCAATTTTGGAGTCTATGGTGGCTCGGGTGGAGGCGGCCTGTCAGGGACGGGGGTCAAGGAAGCGACCCCCGCCTACCCCTATACCATCTGACACCTCTGACTCAGATTCAGAGGTGGTCACGGCAGTTGCAGGTTCCTCTGCAAGGGCTGTTATCCCAGGTAAAGCCCCCTCAGACAGTGAGGAGGACGCTTCTTCTCCTGCTATTATTCAGGAAGAAGCATTGGTGGACGCACTAGTTGTGGCAGTGCAGGAAACCTTAAAACTTGAGGCTTTACCGGCAGAGGCAACTGAAACAGAGATTCCTTTTGGTACTAATAAGCCCATCAAGACGATGAAGGCTTTTCCTGTACCTAAATGTTTCGGTAATCAGATTAAAGGAGAATGGGAGCATTCTAAACGTACCTTTACTATTTCCAAGCGTATTGCTAGACGCTATCCGTTTGAGGAATCCATCATTAAGAAATGGACGGTACCACCAGTCGTGGATCCGCCTATTTCCAGGCTGAATAAAGCCACGGTTATTCCAGTGGAGGACACTTCGTCCTTTAAGGATCCGGTGGATCGAAAGATGGAAGCAGAGTCCCGCACCATCTTCTCTCTGATAGGGTCAGCTTTTAGACCAGTAATTGTTATTGGTCTAGTTTCCCAGACACTTACGGAATGGGCGAAAATGGTACGCCAAGATCTTAGGGGAAAAGATATTCCCCAGGAGACATCTGATTTGATGGAACAGATTATACAAGGGCTACAGTTTATCTGTGACGCAGCCTTGGACACTACTCCCTTATTAGGGCATGCATCTAAGACAGCGGTGATCCTCAGACGTGTGCTGTGGTTAAAATGCTGGTCAGCTGACCTAGGTTCCAAGAAGACCTTGACAAATCTCCCCTTTCAGGGGAATCGTCTATTTGGGGCCAACCTAGATGAAATCATTAAGGATGCCACTGGGGGCAAGAGCACTTTTTTGCCACAGGCTGCTAAAGCTAAGGGACCTCGCAACAAGCGAGGACCTTTCTTTACCGCCCATAAAGGGCGCCCGGCTGGTACTAGCGGGAAAGGCAAGACTCCTCCAGGAGGGTTCAAGAAGGGCTGGTCGGACAAGCAAAGGACCAACCCAGCCAAACCCGAAGCAAAGGAGTACACAGCCTGAAGGTGCGCCCCCACCCGGTTTCAGGGTGGGGGGACGTTTTCACCGGTATTCAGGACATTAGATCGAGCATCAACCACTACTACCGGTGCGATTCTTCCCTTCCAACATTTAAGTACTACAGGAAGCGGTAATTACCGTTCCCTGAATAGATCTTTTCCTTTACCTTTTCCTAAGATTAGTCCCGATACCTCACAGGAATCGGATCTGGTTGACCAGATAGGCCAAGTAGCCTCTAGTCGGGTGACTTCGGTCCCTGAGGTTCAACCAGAAAAGATCACCTTTCCTGATAACTATCAGGTATCTGATAAATGTGTGGGAACAGATTACGACCAGACTTTCTCGGATGGTCGGGGCCAGATACCTCTAGGGACGCCTGGTTCAGATCCAATCAGCGCCAGTGGTCCTAGAAATTCTAGGCTGGCCTCCTCAAGCCGGCCTGGCCGACTTGGACATGTTAGTCGTAGACGTTCCGTGGGAACTTCGTCTCAGGGAGTGTCTGTGGTCTCAAGGACCAATTTACCATCATGCTTTACAGTCGCTGGGTTTAATGGCCTGGCCATTGAGACCCAAGTACTGAAGGACAGGGGTTTGTCAGCTTCAGTCATTCCTACCCTTATTAAAGCAAGGAAAGCGACTTCCAGCAAAGTCTATTATCACACATGGAAAACTTATATTGCGTGGTGCGAATCTTTAGGATTTCCTCCACGTACCTATTCGGTGTCTCGAATATTGGCCTTTTTGCAACAAGGGGTTGAGCAGAAGCTAGCCTTGAGCACCATCAAGGGTCAAGTTTCAGCATTAGCAATCTTCTTTCAGAAGCCTTTAGCTACCAAATCCTTGGTGCGGAATTTCATCCAGGGGGTGCGGCACCTGGCTCCTCCAGTCCGCGCGCCCTTACCGCCTTGGGATCTTAATTTGGTTTTGTCGGTTCTACAGAAACCTCCTTTTGAAAACATCAGGGAGATTCCCTTGCTTACTTTATCCCAGAAAGTGGCCTTCTTGGTGGCTATTACTTCTGCTCGCAGGGTGTCAGAACTGGCTGCATTATCATGCCAGTCCCCATACCTAGTGATTCATAGGGATAAGGCAGTACTTCATCCTAAGCCATCTTTTCTTCCCAAGGTGGTTTCAGATTTTCATCTGAATGAAGATATTGTACTACCTTCCTTGTGTCCTCAGCCCAAGCATCATCGGGAACATGCGTTGCATTCCTTAGATGTGGTTCGGGCAATCAGGGTATACCTGAAAGCTACGGAATCATTCCGTAAGACGGATTCACTTTTTGTGATCACGGATGGCCCCAGAAAGGGTTTGCCTGCATCTGCCGCGACCATTGCCAAATGGATTAGACAAACGGTGGTACAGGCTTATTCTATTAAGGGTCAGAGTCCTCCGTTCCCTGTTAGGGCGCACTCCACTCGAGCGCTCAGTACTTCCTGGGCCTTTCGCCATCAGGCGTCAGTGGTCCAGGTATGTAAGGCGGCCACCTGGTCGTCCGTACATACCTTTACAAAATTCTATAAAATTGATGTGACGGCATCGGCGGATGCCTCATTTGGCCGCAAGGTTTTGCAGGCCGCAATTTGAGGAGACCGGTGGTCTACCTCGAGGGTTTTTTTCTGTTTAAAAAAAAAAAATTTTTTCTCTTTTTTTGTTGAGTCTCATCATTAAGGATGAGCATTGTAAACTTCTAGTTGGCACCGGTTGGGCCTTCTAGATTGGGATTTGATTTCCATTTTCCCACCCCTCAGTTGTGATACTGCTCTGGGACGTCCCGAAGGTGGTGTATCACCGAGGACTACGTCTGTCAATGAGCGCTAGAGAAAAATGGATTTTTGTAAAATCTTACCGTAAAATCCTTTTCTCTTAGCTCATTGACAGACGTAGTCCCCGCCCCTCTGTTTTTTTGAGTTGGGTTAAAATCTCTAAAGACTGCTTTTTCACATAACTGATTTGCTGAGGCAGAGAGAGAGAGGATATACCCTCTGGGACTGCCCCTGGGGTGTGGCCAGAGCTTTTTAATTTCCTGTCTAGTCCTGCTCCTGTGGAGGCAACATAACCCGAAGGTGGTGTATCACCGAGGACTACGTCTGTCAATGAGCTAAGAGAAAAGGATTTTACGGTAAGATTTTACAAAAATCCATTTTTTTCAGCTGTAAAAACGCTCTAACTTCCCTAAACGCCAAAATATGTCAAATGCCAGTTAGCAGCATTTTTTGGCGTTTTTGATTCCATTGCTTGATTTAAGACTGGGTTCTCTTTGGAGGTGTCGTTCATGGAACATAGCCTGGGTTCACACTGGTGCATGCTGAACACCGGATGTGATTTTGCACCAAAAACACACCTCATTCCTGTGCACATCACATGTGATGTCTGTGTTTTGATTTGAGCCATATGGTTTGTATGGCTCAAATTGCATCACATTTGCCCCAAAATGTTGGACCCTTTTTTTCCTCCACACCTAATTGCACCCATGCGATGCGATTCTGGCGATTTTTGCAATTTGTTTCAAGAAAGAAACATGAAGCCCCCGTTGACATTGTGCCGATTTGGCATGCGATTTGTCAGGGCCAATCGCATGTCAAATCAGTCTATTGCCGGCGACGGCACAGGTTCACACTAAGGGTGGGTTTGAAATCATTCAGCTGATTGCGCACCATTTCAAACTCGCATGTCAGTACGAGTTTGGGGGCGATTTGACAGACATCTGTACGGGTTCATGCACAGATGTCGATTGAAATCGCCCTGAAATTGCCAAAAATAGTGCAGAAACTACTTTTGGGAATCGGTGCGGCGCCGCAAAGTCAGGGTTTGCCCCAATTCGAACAGTGATGTTGCTGGCAATAGGCTCTGATTTGGCATGCGATTTGACATGTCAAATCTGCCTGATGTGAACGGGGGCTTAATGTTCCATGAACGACACCCCGAAACGGGTTGCAAAATGCAGTGAGCTTGACAGAATCGCATTGCATGAGTGTTCACACCCATGAGAATGCAATTTTGATGAGGGGAAGAAAGGGTCCACATTTGCACTAAAATGTTATAGGACCTTTTTTTCCCCACGCCTATATTATCACATGGGTGTCAACACCCATGCGATGCAATTCTGGCAAGCTTTGCATTGTGGGAAAGTGGGAGTTACTAAGAGGTGATTTTTAGCTAAAAATGTTGAAAAACGCCAATGAAAAAAAGCTGAAAAACTCACTACAAAGCTACTGGCGTTTTTATAAAGTCCAGCGTGCAGAAGGCCTTATGCTTTTGAGGAGCTTCACTATTTTGTATATTTTCACTAAAACAGTTATACAGCTTTCTGCTGTAGGCAGCCTTACTGGAAATTATTTTACACAGCTAGAAATAATATTTTTGTATATTAATCCTACCATAATGCTTGACCCTTGTCTAGTAAGTACAAGACTCAGTCACAGTTCCTGCTATATTAAATGTACTAGTAAGCAATCCTTTAGATTTAAACCTGATCATGTATGTAGATGTTTTTAGTCTTGCAGCAGCTTTATTCTCAGCTCACATTAACACGTTGACAGCATCTGTTATCACATATTGTGTTGCTGGTCTCTTCATGTCCAGTGGGGGGCAGTGCAGGAAAGAGAATTGCCAAGATTTCATCTTCAAACAATGTTTACTTCATCATCTAGTAGTCTTGGTTCTGTGTTGGCTTTCTCATCGAAAACATGTCTTGTCCCATCTATCTTTATTATCTTTACAGTTTCATGTCTGTAAACGATTAACTGGTCAGTTGTGTCCTAGTGAGATTTAAAAACGAGTGTACATTAGAGTGTAGGCACGAGCCAGACGCTAGTCAGCAGAGCATGTCTGCTTTGTGGTGTAGATCTAATCAGGGATCCGAGTGATCAGAGCTTATCTGCATTGCTTTGAGACACAGAAGCTGAAACTGGTGAAAACGCGTCTTATCCAATGGAGACCGAAGTGAATAATTCTTGACCATAGCTATTCTCTCTCAAGATACAGGTAGAATATGAAAGCCCAAAGTGGTCAAAGATTAATATCTTTCATATACAGTGGGTACGGAAAGTATTCAGACCCCCTTAAATTTTTCACTCTGTTATATTGCAGCCATTTGCTAAAATCATTTAAGTTCATTCTTCTTCCTCATGAATGTACACATAGTACCCCATATTGACAGAAAAACACAGAATTGTTGACATTGTTGCAGATTTATTAAAAAAGAAAAACTGAAATATCACATGGTCCTAAGTATTCAGACCCTTTGCTGTGACACTCATATATTTAACTCAGGTGCTTTCCATTTCTTCTGATCATCCTTGAGATGGTTCTACACCTTCATTTGAGTCCAGCTGTGTTTGATTATACTGATTGGACTTGATTAGTAAAGCCACACACCTGTCTATATAAGACCTTCCAGATCACAATGCATGTCAGAGCAAATGAGAATCATGAGGTCAAAGGAACTGCCTGAAGAGCTCAGAGACAGAATTGTGGCAAGGCACATATCTGGCCAAGGTTACAAAAAGATTTCTGCTGCACTTAAGGTTCCTAAGAGCACAGTGGCCTCCATAATCCTCAAATGGAAGACGTTTGGGACGACCAGAACCCTTCCTAGAGCTGGCCGTGCGGCCAAACTGAGCTATCGGGGGAGAAGAGCCTTGTTGAGAGAGCTAAAGAAGAAACCAAAGATCACCATGGCTGAGCTCCAGAGATGCAGTCAGGAGATGGGAGAAAGTTGTAGAAAGTCAACCATCACTGCAGCCCTCCACCAGTCGGGGCTTTATGGCAGAGTGGCCCGACGGAAGCCTCTCCTCAGTGTAAGACACATGAAAGCCCGCATGGAGTTTGCTAAAAAACACCTGAAGGACTCCAAGATGGTGAGAAATAAGATTCTCTGGTCTGATGAGACCAAAATAGAACTTTTTGGCCTTAATTCTAAGTGGTATGTGTGGAGAAAACCAGGCACTGCTCATCACCTGTCCAATACAGTCCCAACAGTGAAGCATGGTGGTGGCAGCATCATGCTGTGGGGGTGTTTTTCAGCTGCAGGGACAGGACAACTGGTTGCAATCGAGGGAAAGATGATGCAGCCAAGTACAGGGATATCCTGGACAAAAACCTTCTCCAGAGTGCTCTGGACCTCAGACTGGGCCGAAGGTTTACCTTCCAACAAGGCAATGACCCTAAGCACACAGCTAAAATAACGAAGGAGTGGCTTCACAACAACTCCGTGACTGTTCTTGAATGGCCCAGCCAGAGCCCTGACTTAAACCCAATTGAGCATCTCTGGAGAGACCTAAAAATGGCTGTCCACCAACGTTTACCATCCAACCTGACAGAACTGGAGAGGATCTGCAAGGAGGAATGGCAGAGGATCCCCAAATCCAGGTGTGAAAGACTTGTTGCATCTTTCCCAAAAAGACTCCTGGCTGTATTCGATCAAAAGGGGGCTTCTACTAAATACTGAGCAAAGGGTCTGAATACTTGGGACCATGTGATATTTCAGTTTTTCTTTTTTAATAAATCTGCAACAATGTCAACAATTCTGTGTTTTTCTGTCAGTATGGGGTGCTATGTGTACATTCATGAGGAAGAAGAATGAACTTAAATGATTTTAGCAAATGGCTGCAATATAACGGAGTGAAAAATTTAAGGGGGTCTGAATACTTTCCGTACCCACTGTATCTGGCTCACTGTCTCATCTTATTCAGCAAGTGGAAAGAATGGTCTGTCTGTTCTGTACATAGCACTGTTCTGTCTCAGCCAATGCATGTATACAGCATGCATGACCAAAGTTTATCCCCCCACAGTGGACTGGAGAATGGTCAAATGTCAGTTGTGGAAATTTTTTTCCAGTATTCTGAACTGTAAAAACATTTGGCTGTAAAGGCTTGTCTTTGTCTGGAACAGGCTTGGATATATCTTCCTAAAATCTAGGACTTGGCTCCAAATAGTTGGGAGCCAGTAAGGGCCCATACACACGAAGATTTTCAGAAGACTTTTTCCTTTAGGTTTGACCTCATATTATATGGTTTTGGTAAATCTAAACACTTTCAGTTTGTATGCAATCTGGCAGGCTCTTGCACAACATAGAAAAGGGAAATCTGACCACAAAAGTTGGATAGTGTGTATTGGGCTTAACAATGTGGGTGATCTGACATGGCTGTGTGTATTGTAGTAGCCAATCATATTCGTCTCCTGCTATACAGCATTGTGTACATTCAGAAATCAATACTGTATATACACTTTATACACACAGCTTTGTAGAACAGCTAGTTATGTTAATTTTATCTCCTATTGCGCTATGCTTATCTGGATATACACTAGATTACCAGAAGTATTGGGTCGCCTGTCTTTGCACACGCATGAAATTTAATGGGTCTTAGTTCGTAGGGTTCAATATTGAGTTGGCCCACCCTTTGCAGCTATAACAGCTTCAACTCTCCTGTGTAGGCTGTCCACAGGGTTTAGGAGTTTCTCTACAGGAATGTTTGACTGTTCTTCCAGAAGAGCTTGTGAGGTCAGGCACTGATGTTGGATGAGCAGGCCTGGCTCGCAGTTTCCTGTTCCTACGTGACAAGGTCCATAAAGACATGGATGAGCGAGTTCCATAATTTATCCCAAATGGGTTCTATTGGGTTGGGGTCTGGACTTTGTGCAGGCCAGTCTAGTTCCTCCACCCCAAACTTGCTCATCTTTTGTTATGGACCTTGCTTTGTGCACTGGTGCGCAGTCATGTTGGAACATGAAGGGGCTGTCCCCAAACTGTTCCCACAAAGTTGGGAGTACAAAATTGTCCAAAATGTCTTGGTATGCTGATGCCTTTAAATTCCCTTTACTGAAATGAAGTGGCCAAGCCCAACCCCTGAAAAACAACCCTACGCCATAATCCGATCCAACCCCCCCCCCCCCCCCCCCCCCACACCACCACCACCAAATGATTTGGACGAGTGCACAAAGCAAGGTCCATTAAGACATGGATGAGTGAGTTTGGGGTAAAGGAACTTGACTGGTCTGCACAGAGTTCTGCCCTCAACCCGATGGAACGCCTTTGGGATGAATTAGAGCAGAGACTACGAGCCAGGCCTTCTCGTCCACATCAGTGCCTGACCTCACAAACGTGCTTCTGGCAGAATGGTTATTCCCATAGACACACTCCTAAACCTTGTAGACAGCCTTCCCAGAGGAGTTGAAGCTATTATAGCTGCAAAGGGTGAGCCAGGTCCATATTGAACCCTAAGGACCAAGACTAGGGTGCCTTTAGAGTTCATGTGCGTATAAAGGCAGGCGTCCCAATACTTTTGGTAATAGTGTATACACTGAAAACAGCTGTGTAGATCATAAGGTTAACATTGAGGCTAAATTCACACTGCTGCTACACACAGTGGATGTGCCGTGTTCAGGCTGGTGTTTGTAGTGTTGCTAAGCTCTACTTAACAAAAATTTTTATTTTTTTTTACCAAAACCTCAAGCCCTTCACTGGTGCATGGAGGCTTGCAACCTTCTAACGCTATTCTCTGTGCAGTGACACTAAGTTACATAACCCGATGTTCTCATCACTCCGGTCCCACCAAGGGTGGTAAATGGAAGCAGTCTACAAAAGAGAAGAAGGTTCAAACTGCAGCCGGGAAATCGAATGGATATACAGAAAGCAATGCTGCTATACCCTTCCTGCCAACCTTCACTGTGTTCTAGGTTACAACACCAACTACAGGCTGCAAAAATCAGGAGAACTGGAATAGCAGGGTTGGGAGACTGCGTAACAGTATATAAAAGTCTCAAACTTTTTAAGTTATGGACAGAGTAGAGAAGGGTTAAAGTATAGGTTAACTCTAACAATAAATCTATTTTTTGCTCCATTGGTATATTTATCTGTTTTTAAAAAGTGTATAAAAGAATTAAACCAGAAATCCAGTGAGCTGATAATTTCCTGCACTGTCTCTGGACTGTTATCAGTTAGCATTGTTCCCTGCTAGCTCTGTGGAGTTCCCCCCTGTCAGAGCACAGCAGGGAGATCACTATACTAATATATATATATATATATATATATATATATATATATATATATATATATATATATGGGGAAAAAAAAAAACTGAGGAGCTTTCTGTACCATCTAGGAGATGGTATGTGTGTGTGTGTGTGTATGTATATGTGTGTGTATGTATGTATATATATATGTATATGTGTATGTGTGTGTATATATATGTATATATATATATATATATATATATATATATATGTGTGTATATATATATATACACATATAATATACACCATCTCCTAGATGGTACAGAAAGCTCCTCAGTTTTTTTTTTTTTTTTTTTTTTCATTCATCCCACGTACCTGTGTACCAGGCAAAGATCCTGTTCTGCTGGTCATGTGATGCATCATGTCCTCAATCTTGTTTTTAATTTGAGTTTTCTTTGTGTAAAATTCACCAATTTTTTATTTTTAATTGGTATTTGAAATATGTACATTTTTAATCTGGATTACAAACGTTTGCGACCACTGTTGGGTCTCACGCACATGAATTTATGCTCAAAATGTGGTGAATTTTTTCTCCCAAGTATCCACTTTTATGTGTGTATTGCATTAAGTGTAGATGGATTCTGCTGGCCAGAATATTCATTTATTCTGGCCATTGTATTTTACTTGAACACATACAGCCGTGGCCAATGAGAATGACACAAATTTTAAATATTTACAAAGTCTGCTGCGTCAGTATTTATGACGACAATTTGCATGTACTCCAGAATGTTATGAAGAGTGATCAGATAAATTGCAATTAATTGCCAAGTCCCTCTTTGTCATGAAAATTAACCTAATCCCATAAACATTTCCACTGCATTTGTGAAGAAGGCTTCAGGGTGCCCAAGAAAGTCCAGCAAGTGCCAGGACCGTCTCCTACAGTTGATTCCGCTGCGGGATCGGGGCACCACCAGTGCAGAGCTTGCTCAGGAATGGCAGCAGCCAGGTGTGAGTGCATCTCCATGCACAGTGAGGCAAAGACTTTGGAAGGATGGCCTGGTGTCGGAGGGCAGCAAAGAAGCCACTTCTCTCCAGGAAAAACTTTAGAGACGACTAAAGCCTAGTACACGCAACGAATTTCCGCCGACCGGTCGTCCGCCTTTTGTCCAGAGTGGTGTCTGTTGGTTGGAATGTGCTCTAGACTGCACACGAATTTTCCCGTACGACAGAATTCTACTTCAGAAGTGATGTCGTGTTGGATTGCTTTCTATGTGTTCTTTCTTCTCTGAGCATGCCCAGTTCTGCGCATAAGTTTTTTTCCCCGTCTAAATCTGTACTAACGAGACGAAAATCGGACATGTGTTGACGGTCGACAAAAATTTTATAGCCTGCACACCAGGATTTTTTCGGCCGAAAAGTCGGAGTCGGTTGTCGGAAGCACCATACTAACAAGCCGAAAATCGGCAGATCGGTCGTCGGACGAAATTTCCTGGCCGAATTTCTTCTCGTGTGTACGGGGCTTAAGTCTGCAAAAGGTACTGGGATTTGACAGCTGAGGATTGGGGTAAAGTTGGGGCATCTGGAAAAAACCTTGTCCGTCGAGGGGAAGAAAAGGTGAGCACTACCATCAAGTCCTGTATCAGGCCAACATTAAAACATCCTGAGACCATTCATGTGTGGGATTGGTTCTCAGCCAAGGGAGTGGGCTCACTCACAATTTTCCAACAACCATCCAAAAACAGTTTGGGGACTAACAATGCCTTTTTCCAGCATGATGGAGCATCTCGCCATAAGGCAAAAGTGATAACGAAGTGGCTTGGGGAACAAAACATTGAGATTTTGTTTCCACGGCCAGGAAACTCCTCAGACATTAATCCCATTGCAAACTTGTGGTCAATCCTCAAGAGGCGGGTCAACAAACCCCCCCCCCCCCCCCCACACAAATTCTGATAAACTCCAAACATTGATTATGCAAGAATGGGTTGCCATCAGTCAGGAAGTTGATTGACCGCATGCCAGGGCAACTGGCAGAGGTCTTGAAAAAGAAGGCTTAACACTGCAAATGTTGACTCTTAATAAATTAACTTAATGCAGTTGTCAATAAAAAGCCTTTGACAGTTATGAAATGCTTGTAATTCTACTTCAGTATACCATAGTAACATCTGACAAAAATATCTAAAAACTGAAGCAGCCGATAAATGATGCTCATAAGCTCCCATCAGAATGCACGTTTTGTTTTTTTTTTTTTTCTTTGCCTGTAAACGTTCCTCTTCAAATACGGCGTTAAATACCTGTGTACATAGCCACATAGGTTAACAGAGTCAACCCCAGTATTAACCCCTTTTCTGCCAGTGTCATTTATACAGAAACAGTGCATAATATTTAGCACGGATTACTGTATTGTCACTGGTCCCCAAAAAGTGTCAATGTCAGGGATCCGATCTGTCCGCCGCAATGTCGCAGTCCCGCTAAAAATCGCTGATTGCCGCCAATACTAATAAAAACAAAAAAGTACAATTAAAAGTCCAAGAATCTATCCCGTAGTTTGTAAATGCTATAACTTTTGCGCAAACCAATAAAAATACAGTAAAACCTTGGTTTGAGAGTAACTTGGTTTAAGAGCGCTTTGCAAGACAAGCAAAATTTTCAAATAAATGTTGACTTGATATACAAGCGATGTCTTGATATACAAGTAGCCTCAAGTCACAGCTGAGTATAAAAGAGAAGAGAGGCGCCTCTAAGTGTAGCAATATGGTTAAATTTAATGAAGGTACAAAATTTAGCAACTCACATGGTTGATGATTGGAACAGGGACATCTAAGGATGCAGGCATCCAGGCTAAAGCTGTCCACATAGACCATCCTCCGCACCGCCATCTACGTCATCCCTTCCATGCTGTCCCTTGCTTTCAGATCGATTTACTGCAGGGTGGTCTTCCTGGTCAGGACTACAGACTGGCAGCCGGTGGTGCAGAAGATAGTCTATGTGGACAGCTTTACCCTGAATGCCTGCATACTTAGATGTGCCTGTTTTATTCATCAATCATGTGAGTTGCTAAATGTTGTACCTTCATTAAATGGAACCATATTGCTACACTTAGAGGCGCCTCTCTTCTCTTTAATACTCTGTAGCTCCTGCTGGATTTTGCTTCTAATCCCCTTGTGGAAGCGGCTATTTGTGGATGGACATTTTATGGTTGTATAACCTCTCGCAATGCTATAATCTTTTTATATGGACTATAAACTGAAGGATTTATGAATAAATGGTTGTGGAACGAATCATCTGAGTTTCCATTATATCTTATGGGGAAATTCGCTTTGATATAAGAGTGCTTTGGATTACAAGCATGTTTCCGGAACGAATTATGCTCGCAATCCAAGGTTTTACTGTACGCTTTTTGGAATATTATTTTTTTTACCAAAAATATGTAACCGAATACAAATTGGCCGACACTGATAAATTGTGTTTTTTTTTTTTTTTTTTTTTTTTTTAATTTATATTGGGAATGTTTTATAGCTGAAAGCAAAAAATATGTATTTTTTTTTTTTTTTTTTTCCAAAATTGTTGCTCTTTTTTTTTTGTTTATAGCGCAAAATCTAAAAACTGCAGAGGTGATCAAATACCACCAAAAGAAAGCTCTATTTGTGAGGAAAAAGGACATCAATTGTATTTGGGTAAAGCGTCGCACGACTGCGCAATTAAAATAACGTTGTTCTGAATCTCAAAAAATGGCCTGGTCATTAAGGGGGTAAAACCTTCCGGAGCTGAATTGGTTAAAGGATAAGTTCACCTTTAGTAACATAGTACACGTTACACCTGTATTCAAGGCGTAACCTTTTACTTAAGCACCTGCTGTCACAATTTAAAAACTGCGGTTCTTTAGGGTCCGCCCACACATCTGTGTCATTCACACAGATCTGTGAATGTACTACAAGTACCACTGTGGCAGATGGCTTGCATTTCTTAATGAACTGTGGGGGCACTGGTGAGCGCTCTTGTAGTTCATTGTCCCTGAAGTCCAGGAAGAATCAGACGGTCTGCCTGTATGGGAGGTACGGGCAGACAGTGTACTGTGAGCCTAACCTTGTACCCGTCATCTGCTGATTGTGGGTGAAATGCTCTGCAGGCACTTTTTTTTTTTTACCTGCAAAATGCGTAATTTTTTAAGTAAATGTATTCTTTAAGCTCCCATGTGCATGAGCCCTTACTGACTGGTACACTGCACAGTGAAATGCACACCAGCCTAGGGTGAAATGTGCAAAGTATTCTTTAGTTTTCGTCCACCTGTGGCTTCTGAACATTCACATAAAAACACTACAGCTGTAACTTGTACACAGTCCATTACTGACACCTGGCAGGAAGTTTTTTTACATATTCATAGGATATAAGAACAATTAAGTTTGTTTTCTGTAACTCCCTGTCACTGATACAGAGAATAGCTGTAGAGGTGGTGAAGGAATGGACCACATAATGTTATTGCATGTCTTGTATCGTTTGATAATTTCCTCCTATTCATAAATTGAGGGTATGCAGCTCATGCACTGATGAATCTCCTCTCTCCACAGTAATAATGAAGTTCCGTACCGATAAGGGGAGAGACCCCCAGCCCAGCACATTTCAGGAAGACTGTGATCTCTTGCTGCAGATTCGCAATGATCTGCTGGATTCCATGAGTGTTAACCCTGATCGCCTGGAAGAAGACTTTGCTAGGTAATTTTGATGTTTTTGGAATTTCATTTTTTGCTATAATTGAAAGTTCACTAAAGAATAGTGATACAACAATGGTTGTCATGCAGATGTTTGCATAACTTGTAAAACAATAGTTAAGCCTGCACACAATGTAAAAATTTGTGGGAGTATATCACATAATTGTGGGACTAGGCTTCATTCACAAAGCTTTACACGAGGGAAAAAAAAAATCTTTATTTTGAACCTTGTGACTAACTTGCAAATCTCATTGGACTTGGCTAATGCTTTTTTATTTTTCCTTAATGATCAGGATAGTTACCCTGGTGTGTTAGCCTTGTGTGTTAAACCCAAAGGCAAACATTTTATTTTATTGCCACTAACCAATTCTTAGATATAATGCCTGCAATAGTTTTTTTTTTTTTTTTTTTTTTAGCTTTCTATTTTTACTGAATGATCCACCCAATAAGTCTGTTGGTTTTTAACAGGACAAGCTCCCTTGCATATGTAGCAGTTAATGTTGGCACAAACTACCACTGACAGGGCTGCTTGCAATAATTCACTTCTACTTATGTAAAACCTTTATCCGAAAAGGAACAAAACAGTTTTCTGTAACTGCTTATAAAGTGTAAGCTGAAATCTGACTTCAATTTTGTTAGTGTATCTAAATCTGCTAGTCCATCTTAACACTACCCGCACCCCAGACTGACCATACTGCTGTCTGCTGTGCTCCTTCATCTAGAGTGGGGGGGGTCACTCTAATACAAGGCGTGTTACTGGCCAGATCACTAAGTGAAAACAGACGAAAGCCTAAAAAAATAAATAAAATGCAACCACCACATTTTGATTAGTAAGCTTCAATTAATATTTTTGGTTTTGGATTGAATACCAATTAAAGTCCTGAATATTGAAGTTTCTTTTTAGGCCCCTTTCACATGACTATTCTAATCAGGTCCTGTCACTTTTTCAGGGAGACCTGATTGGAGCCTCCATTGACCACCACGGACCAGCGGGTGTAAACGGACTTGTCAATTTACAACCTCCTGCTTTTGATCCGGTCCACTAAAAACAAACAAGAATTTGACTTCTGTCTAGGCGGACCCAATCAGAGGTAGTCTGGTGTACATGGACAGCGAAGTTCATTTAAACCCAACCACCCATAGAACAGTGTGGGCTTTGTCCATATCCACTCTGCATAAACGGAGCGGACAGACCTGTCATCTGCTCACCCGGCTCTGATCAGCAGTGGATCAGTGGACAGATTTGTTGCTGATCAAAATAAGTCTGCCCAGTGTGAAAAGGGCTCTTGGTTTTTCATAACTGGTTATTATACTGGATTTATATAGCACCAACAGTTTGCACAGCGTTTTACAATGTGAGGGCAAACAGTACAGATACAATTCAATACAGGAGGAATTAGAGCGCCCTGCTCGTTAGAACTTACAATCTAAAAGGGAGCGTCAAGTGATACAAAAGGTAATAACTGTGGGGGATGAGCTGATGGAGAAAATAAAAGTATAGTTATGCGGAAGCAGGATAAGCTTCTCTAAAGAGAGGTTTTCAGGGATCACCTAAAAGTGGATAAGGTAGGGAATTCCAAAGGATGGGAGAGGCTCAGGAGAAGAACTGGAGGAGCGCATAGGAGGCAGTGACCAGGGAACTAGAGAGCAAGAGGCCTTGGGACGAATAAAGAGATCGATTTAGTTGTTATTTTGAGACTAGGTTAGTGATGTTGCTAGGGGTGGAGAGGTGAATGACTATGTGAGTTATTAGTGTTTTGAATTTAATTTGTTGGGTGAGTGGCAGCCAATGGAGGGATTGGCAGAGCGGGGTGGCAGATACTGAGCAGTTTGTAAGGTGGATTAGTGGCAGCAGCATTCATGATGGACTGGAAGGGGGCTAGCCTATGTAAAGGTAAGTCAGTGAGGAGGGAGTTGCAGTAGTCGAAGTGAGAGAACCAGGAAATTGATTAGAAGCTTTGTAGTGCGTTTTGTTAGGAAGGGGAGTATTTTGGAGATGTTGCAGCGGTTGAGGCAGCAAGCTTTGGACTGTGAATGGATGTGGGGTCGAAAGGAGAGTCAGAGTCCGAAATAACACTTAGCACCCTGGCATGTGGGGGATGGGTTGATGGTTGCGTCACTGATCTTGACAGTCAGGGGAAAAGGCTTGTGGGGGAGGAAATATGAGCTCTGTTTTGGAAAAGTTGAGTTTGAGGAAGTGGTGTGACATCCAGACTGATCATCCCTTTTTTTTTTTTTTGGCTTTTGTGGACACTTATTTGAGCAAAAATGTGTCCAACTATTTAACAAGAAAGCAGATAATGTGGCAATACAAGGGCTCATGTATTGCGCACCTTTGCACAATTACGACACTCAATACAGTGTAGGGTCTCCAGTAGGCAAATATTTGTATGTAGACCTGATGTAAGCCATTCAAAAGTTTTTAAAAACCTGGACTGTGAACATTTATAAAACTCGTAGCTTGTAAGTGTTGGTTTTCCCTGTCTTGTGACAAGGTACATTTTCAGACCAACCCATATAACCTGTCCCAACTTTTCCAAACCACCCAAATACCACTAAAAGTGTCATGCTTATTCTAGAAGTTGTTTTTTTATTTAATGAACCATTCCCCCATTACTGTGGCTGTGTAGGTTAGGGTTGAGGCATTAAGCGGTATACAGAAGGTGAGGCACTAGAGACTTTGTGTAACATAGTTAGGTGTTGGTGTCTCGTAGGATAACATAGCCAATGGGGGATAAACAATGAGATGCACAAGTACTGGATACTTTTGTCCAGAGAGGTTTTATTTCTGAACATTTTCACTAAAGGTGGGAGAAAGTCACCCATACCACACCAATCTTCAAATATTTCTTGGTGGACAGGCCTCCGTAACCTGTTAGCATTGCCTTCCTAATCCAACCAGGAAACTTTATTTTATTTGGTACTTAAAAATCTCCATCAAACTGATGTTGAGCAGGGCAGTTGATGGCTACTTTACTTCTTTTTCAGCTATTGTTTTTCTGAGATGGCACCTGTCTGTGCAGTGGTAGGAGGCGTTTTGGGTCAAGAAATTGTGAAGGTAAATATGACCATGCAGTAGGCATATATGATTTGTATTTTTGTATTTTTCACATATTGACAAATGTATTTCTCTTTTCATCTAGGCCCTGTCCCAACGAGATGCCCCACATAACAACTTCTTTTTCTTCAACGGGCTTAGGAGTAATGGCGTTGTTGACTGTTTAGGGGGCAAATGATTCGAAGGATGCTCTTTGGCTGTTTTGGAGAGTGTAATGGGATATTTGGAAAGATAGGACCAATGGCACTTTTAGATGCTTTACCTCACCATTAAAGGACATCTCCACCTGAAGGTGATATCAGTTTTTTTGATGGACACAGCTGGGTTATTACCTGGCTGCTTCATATTTTTCACAGTTGGCCTTGATAAGATTTTCCTGCAATGAACTGTTTTTTTGCTCCTCCACAAGGCCACTCACCGTTGACCACCTGGGTTGTTTTTTTTTTATGACAGTCTGTGAGGCAGTGTAACTTCATCATTTGGTGTTTTGTTTGCTAGGTAACTGGGAATTCTGTGTGGGATCTTTCCATCTCACAGATGTACAAAAGTTGGCGTATCATTCAGCTTGCCCGCAATTGTGCAAAATTATATCCCTTTTGGATGGATTTGCCCTTTATGGCAGATGAGCTGATTTGTGAAGATGGCAATCAAATTAAATCAGGCTTGTTGAAGTGGGTATTTCAGCCTTTCTGAGAATTGTAATACCAAATGGTGAATAAACAAGCCTGTTCCATTATTCTGTGCATTCTTTATGTACAATGGATACATAAATCCTTTGTTATGGAATATCGGTCTACAGAGATCTTCATTTTACAGCTGGATTTTCCTACAGGCACACCAGTAGACTGTATCAGCTGTTTGCTTCATGGGAACATGCAACATGTGGGCAATTACTATTGGATAGAGTGGGATCTTCCAGGATCCAGTACAAGCAAAAGCAACGAAGTAGGCAATCAAGGCTAGTTAAAAAAAATGTATTTGCTGCTTTGCCTTGCTAATGGAAGTTTTAATGCTTAGACGTACTTGGTATGGGGTGTGACAAAATGACCTGTTACAAAGCCACTAGTGCTTTCAATAAAAAGAAGGCAGCTTGCGATTTAATTTCCCCGTAAAGCCACATTTGTCTGTTCTGGGTGGGGTTTGCCTTTAAGGCTGATAAATTAATGTTGATGAAAAATGCCTGTTGCTCGAAGGAAACAGCAGCTTCAGATGTGATAGTAAAAGCTGGACTCTGGCTTCTTTTTCAACAGTCAAAAACCATATTTGAATATCCATGCTGATGCCATTCAGCATTGTACCACCAGCCTGTTAAAATAATGGTTACTTGTAATCTGCAGTGTTTTTTGATCCAATGTCTTTTGTAATTGCATGTTAAGTTTTTTTTTTTTTTTTTTGCAGGGGGGGGGTGGGGTGATTTTTCTTTTTAGTTTTTAATAAATACTTTTTTGTGATGTGTGGGTTTAATTTTTCTTAAAAGATTGTAATTATAGATACTGCAGGAATCGCACTAAGCCCATGTTCACATTGGTCTGTTTTGACATTTGATTCGACATGTCAAATCAAAACCAATTGTTGCAAATGGCACCGTCTGAATCGGTTCAACGCCAACTTTGCGGTGCTGCACCGATTCCCAAAAGTTATTTCTGTACTACTTTTGGCGACTTCAGGGGGAGATTTCTATAGACATCTCTGTGAAATTGCCCCCAATGTCGTACTGAAAATGGTGGTAAACCGGCCTCAGTGTGATCCTACACTCAAAGTGGAGGAAACCAATTCCCAGTTCTCGAGGACGGACCTATACGCCAAAAAAAAATCTTGTTTTGTGGAACACAAGCAATCCAGAAAGAAACTTTCTTAGATCACTGTCTCAATGCAGCAGTTTACAGTTTTAGGGATCATTAAGATGGACTCAGGCACCTGTCCTGCGTGCATGAGCCATTTTTGTTTCCCCCTGGAGCTCCATCTGGGGCAGCATTAAGAAATGTTTGCAGATCCAGCAGCTGCTCGGAGTCGTATGTGAAAGTCGGACTAGTGTGCAGCATGGGAATGCACAGACAAGAATGCAGACAGTGTATATTCAGGTCCTTGCAACCACTCCTGCTCGGGGTGGACGGAGACAAAAAAAGGCTCGTGCAGGATGGATGCAAGTACCCCTCTGAATGAACTCTTACAGCTCTGTCTGGCTTTGTGAGTGGACACACATACAAGCTGAGCAGCCCAGCTTGGTCCAGCCATGCCTAATCCACAAACCTGTTAGGGAGAGATCAAAATGTGGTCCATGGAATTGGGAATCCATCTGCTTGTGAGGATTCCCAGTGAAGGTAGCTCCAGTACAGGTTTTGTAAAGATATCTTTCTCTACTATAAGTATTAGCAGCTGGTATTTTATGTATTGTATAATTTTTGTTTGTACATCACTCCAGACAACCGCCAAAGATTATGCAGTTGGCATATTATAATACACATGGAATCAAGCAGTTCAGATCCTGGGCTATCCAGTATAAGCTGTAAAACTATATTTCTCTCCTCGCCTTCCAGGACGGCCCAAACATGAGATGATAGGCTCCTCCTACTGGAAACACAATCAATTACAGTTGTTAAAAGGCCCCACCCTTCCCTCTGCCCCTCAGTTTAGATTGTGTTTCTTCCTACAAAACATTTGTTGTTTTCACTGACCTGCAGACTTTGGAAGTCAGATGGTCCCCCTGTGAGCCAGGTTCAGCAAACTGCCGTGAGAGCGGAGCTCTACCTGCCGCCTCCTCAGGCTTCTCACAGGTCGCCCCCATGATAGCAAACCGTCGGTCACCCGGTGTGCCCCTCTAGGTTTGTCTCCGGCGCCAGCAGCTCTCCTCCACAGGAATATTTTTTGAAAAGCTGCCGGACGGGTGTCTCAAGCCTCGTGTTCAGACTGGTACTTCCGGTGACATCAGACGCTACCGCATGATGCGGTAGAGGAAGGTGGAACCGCTAGTGAGCGGTAAAGCAGACTCCCAGGCTACAGGAGCCCGGACAGCTGCAAGGGAGATGAAGCCCTCCACGACTCACCCTCCAGGAAAGGAGGAAGGGCTGGGCCAGGTGTTGGCAGCCAAACCCAGGTCGGAGCCAGGTAAGTGCTGGAATGTATCATTGATGGTGCTTTTTTTCTAAGTCTGCTGGGTACTGACATAGAAATGCCTGAGGGTAAAAACCCCTTCTCCCTGACCTTAGTCGGACTTACTGAGTGTCCTTTCTTTGGTCTTTATGCATGCAAGTTGGGAAGAGTGATACTTATTTGATGTTGTATCCTGTCTTCCAGAGTCCCAGAGCGGTTCTCAAGAAACCTCCACTACTACACCAGCCTTATCAGGCTCCGTTGCCTCTAGGAAGTGTGGTAATTGTGCTGATAGATTACCTAGTTCCCACACCAAGCCTTTCTGCTACAAATGTATCTACAAATTAGCAGGAAAAGAATCCTAGGCCTTAATGAAAAAGACTTCTTAAAGTCTGTTCAAGAAGAAATGCTGGCTACAATTCAGTTAGTACGCTCTTCATTGGGAACTCCAGGAATCTCAGAGCCCAGGGAACCTCCTGTAATGGAAGGTACCTCTTCACAGGAAAGCTATTTATCCAAGGCAAGACCCTCGGGTCTAGTACCCTCATCTCAAGATCTCCCTTCAGCTCAGCACAGAAGTAGATTATCAGCAGAGGAAAACCGCTCAGACTCCCAAACCAGTTCAGAAGGTGAGAGAGACAGGGACTCAGAGGAACCGGGAGAGACAGAACCAACTAGAAATCGGTTTGGTTTAGATAACAACATGCAGGGACTCCTTCAGGCAGTTTATGCCTCTGAAGAGATACCCGATCTGCCAAAAGAAACCTCAGCCCAGTATAGACTCTATAAAGGACTGGGGAAGACTCCTTCCAGAGCTTTACCTATCCACCAATCCCTAAAGGGATTAATCCTTCAACAATGGCAACGGCCAGAAAATAGGTTGAACAGACCAGGATCCTGGAAAAGGAGATTTCCCTTTAAAGAAGAAGAAATAGAAAAATTTATAAAAAAAAAGTCCAAAACTAGATGCACCATTGGCACAGGCGACTAAAAGGTCAGATCTCTCCTTTGTTGATACAGGCAGCATAAAGGAGGTCATGAACCGTAAAGCAGAGTCACTTCTGAGGAAGGCCTGGGATGCCAATGCTTCAGCAATGGCCCCAGCATTAGCTGCTTCCTATGTGGCAAGGAATGCCTTTTGTTGGGTTGACAGACTAAACAAAAACCTGCCGCAGTCAAAAACCCAAGACTTGCAAGATTCCCTTTCAGTAATGGGGAAAGCAGTAGCCTATCTGGCAGATGCAGCAGTGGAATCTGTTATAGCATCCACCAAGACTGGGGCTCTCCTGAATTTTGCCAGAAGAACCATTTGGCTCAAAGAGTGGGAAGGGGATTTTGCCTCTAAGACTAAACTCTGTGGTTTGCCTTTTGAAGGGTCTCTACTATTTGGGTCTGGTCTGGATGAAGTTCTGACCAGATCTTCGGAGAAAGGGAAGAAGTTTCTGGCAAAACCCAAAAAGGAGGTTGCCAGGAAATTTTTTCGTGGCCCCCAGGAACAAAGCCAGCAAAGGCACAAAAGAGAGCCTGCCAAAAGTTGGGGTTTTAGGAAAGGAAAACAAAGAAATAGTTTGCTCTTCCCTTCCGCTTCAGGCTCAAGGGATAACAAGTGATGTCAAAGTGGGGGGCAGACTAAGTCAATTTCTGGCCCAATGGGAAGAAATTTCAGTCTCCCCATATATTTACTCCCTCATACAGGAAGGGTACTGCCTACAATTTGCCTCGATACCTCCTAACAGTAACTCTTACTCATGTCCCCAAAAAGATTTGGGAACTGGCAGAACAGTTGGTGATAATCCTGGTCCCAGAAGATCAACTCTTCCAGGGTTTCTACTTCCATGTGTTCGTGGTCCCAAAACCATCAGGAAAATATCGCCTAATAATAAACTTGAAAAACCTCAACAAGTTTCTACTTTACAAAAAATTTTCAATGGAAACCATATATTCAGTACGAAAGAATCTACTGAAAGACATTTTCATGACCATGCTAGACCTCAGAGATGCATATCTGCATGTCCCCATTCACCAGGAACATCAGCCTTTCCTGAGGTTTGCGATAGTGACAAAGAAGGGACTAATCACTGGCAGTTCAGAGCACTGTCCTTTGTATTAGCAGCCAGTCCAAGAATCTTTACAAAGATCCTGGCAGAGGGGGTGGCCCACCTACACCTTCAAGGGATAGCCCTGATTCCATATTTAGATGACCTACTGATTTTCGGCAAATCGGCAGCTCAGGTAAACTTGGATACCCAACAGGTGATAGACTCCCTACAAAAGTTAGGATGGCTCATCAACCTGGAAAAGTCATCCCTGAAACCTACACAAATACAGACCTTTCTGGGTTTCCAGGTAGACTCAAGGGCTCAAACTTTTTCTACCCAAAGAAAAGAGGGAGAAAATAGTTTCCTCAGTTTTGACGCTCAAGGGAGCTCCCTCCTGTTCCAGAAGAGAGATTCTAAGAGTCTTGGGACTAATGTCGGCCAGCATACCAGCGGTTGTCTGGGCACAACTCCACGCAAAAGATCTTCTTTTCTTCCATCTGTCCTCCTGGGACAGAAAGATAGAGTCCCTAGACGAAGACGTCAATCTCACTCCTCAGGTGCAGATATCTTTTTGGAGTGGTGGACAAACCCAAACAACCTGGGAGAAAGCAGACCCTGGGGGCAGTGGAATCCCATAAAGATTACCACAGATGCCAGCAGGAAGGGTTGTGGAGCTCACCTGGAGGGGGCTCAGGTACAAGGGATCTGGGACAAAAGAACAGCACAGGCCTCATCCAACTTCAGAGAGTTAAAGGCAGTGGGGGAAGCTTTAAAAGCTTTCCAAAAGTTCATTTTAAACAGAGAGGTTCTAATTCTGTCGGACAATACCACAACTGTGGTCTATTTGAATCGACAAGGAGGAACCAGGTCAAGTCCCCTCTTAGCCCTGACCAAAGAGATCCTGGGTTGGGCTGAAGAGAGGATAGTTTCCCTTGTGGCCATTCACATCAAGGGTAAGAACAACTTGCAGGCAGACTTCCTCAGCCTCCACCTCATAAAAGGAGAATGGGAACTAAGTCCCAAAATCTTCCTGTCAGTGGTGCAAAGGTTCGGACAGCCGGAGATAGACCTGTTTGCCTCCGCTCAGAACAAAAAGGTGAAAAGATTCTTCTCCCTCACACGGTCCAAAGGGATGGACGGTCTGGATGCTCTAGCCCAGGCCGTGGCAGTTCAGTCTAGCTTATGCCTTCCCTCCTCTGATGCTAATTCTTAGAGTCCTACAGAAATTGAGCCAGTCTCAGAACCTGCAATTGATTCTAATTGCCCCATGGTGGCCAAAAAGGCCTTGGTTTGCCATTTTGAAAGCCATGTCAGTAGCTTCCCATGGCAACTCCCAGTTTCCCCAGACCTGCTGTCTCAGGGACCAGTTCTGTGTCAGATTCCAGGATTCTTCCAGTTGACAGCTTGGTTACTGAGCGCCAACTCCTAATTTCTAAGGGCTGCTCAGAGAGAGTAGTGGACACTCTCTTGATGAGCAGAAAGCCGGTTCCAAAAAAGATTTATACAAAGGTTTGGAAAAGATTTTGTACCTGGCGTAGGCAAAAAGATTTTGCCTCTACCTCTGTTCCCACAATCCTAGAGTTCTTACAGGATGGAGTAGATAAGGGTGTGGCAACGAACACCCTTAGGGTACAAATAGCGGCTCTTTCAGTATTTTTGGACACTAGTCTGGCAAAAGAGCCGTTAATCAAAAGATTTTTGTTGGCTAGACAGAGGGTTACCCCTATTGTAAAAGACAGGTTCCCCCCTTGGGACCTGACCAGGGTCCTAGAGGCATTATCTAGGGATCCCTTCGAACCTTTAAAGGAAATCTCTCTTAAATTTTTGTCTTTGAAATTGGCCTTCCTGCTAGCCATTACAACAGCAAGAAGAGTATGGGACCTACAAGCTCTCTCTATTAAAGAACCATTTATGGTGTTTTTTCCAGATAGAAATGTCCTAAAACCAGATCCTCTGTATCTGCCAAAGCTAGCATCTTCTTTCCACAGGACACAGGAAATAAATCTACCATCCTTTTGTGATAACCCCAAAAATAGTAAGGAAAGGGGTTTCCATTGTATTGATGTGAGAAGAGCCCTTCTCACTTATTTAGAAAGAACAAAAACCTTCAGGAGATCCAACCATCTTTTAGTCCTTCACGCTGGGCCCAGAAAGGGACTGCAGGCCTCCAAGCATTCAGTGGCTAGGTGGATTAGACAAGCAATTACCTCTTATGAGGCATCCGGTGTTCCTGCTCCAACTAAGATTAAAGCGCACTTGACAAGAGCCCTAGCTACATCCTTGGCCAAAAAGGCTGGAGCATAATGGGAATGCAGCCACCAGGTCCAGTCATGACCCATTCCTGAAGCATTACCGTGTAGAAGTACTGTCTCAACAAGACCTAACCTTTGGCCAAAAGGTCTTACAGGCAGTGGTCCCACCCTAAGGTAGGCCTATGGGTAATCTATTATCCTCTCATGTTTGGGCCATCCTGGAAGGCGAGGAGAGAACTTACTGTTAGTTTACCGGTAATGGTCTTTCTGACGAGCCTTCAGGACGGCCGGCCTATTCCCGCCCTGTTAAAAGGGTAGGGTAACCATGGATAAAACATAGGTGGGAAGTACCTATAGAATTAATTGAAACACTTCCCTCGGAAAATGGTTGTGGAAGATACTTTTTTACAACTGAGGGGCAGTAATTGATTGTGTTTCCAGTAGGAGGAGCCTATCATCTCTCATGTTTGGGCCGTCCTGGAAGGCTCGTCAGAAAGATCGTTACTGGTAAACTAACGTTAAGTTCTCTTACATCCTCTGACAGACGCAGCCCTTCCAAGTTTCATCACAATTGGGTAATGGCGCCCTCTGCAGGAGCAGGCTAGGTAGTGAAACTTCATTAAAAACAACTTTCACTAGACACACCTTTAGGGGCTGTCCCTTCAGACATTACCCCTAGACACATAGAGCTTACTAATCAGTTTCTTGCTGCCTAGTTTAGGAGTAGGTCCTAGGTTTCCTTGCTGGCACTCCGGTCTCAGTTTTTGTTTTTTCTTTGAGAAATGTTTGTTTTATTTTTTCTTCGCTCACTATTGCTAGCTAGTGTCAGGGGGATCCTCCTGGTGACCAACAGGCGACAGCCGGGCTGGGCTTCGCACTGGATAATCTAGATCCTTATGGAACCCCAGCTTGGCCAACAAGCATGCGCAGGTTGTGGTCCGCCCAGGCCTCGCCACAACGGTGCCCTGACAGATGGGGATGAGCCTGCAGAGAGCATCTTCGCCAGGACGCAATCAACCTGGTACGCCCTGAGTTGCAGCGTCCCCTCTTGGCTGACAGCACCCCCCACTCAGGGTGGTCCATGGTATGGTGAGTGATACTCCCCCCATGTCCCTGGGACAGTCCTGTGAGGGGGGTGATGTGGGCCCACTCCTTGGAATGTCAGAGCTGCGGTTGGTCTCTGTGATATCCCCCTGGTCAGTCAGGACGGATCCTGCCTTCCTGCTCCATATGGGGGCTCTCTAGCGGCATCCACTGGTTTTGGGGGGGGTGGTATGGCTCCTACCTTGTCCTGGGGGGGGGGGGGGTCCTGTGGTGGATTCCCGCGGTGGATTCCCGCGGTGGCCAGGGACCCTGGGCTCCTGATTGCTGCCGCAGTTTTTGGCCGGCATCTTGGGTGTGGGCAGCCTGGCTGCATCAGTTTAAGGGCACCAGCCATTTTTGCCTTGCAGTGTGCTTCTGGCGCCGGTTTCCGGCGCCATCTTCGATGTGGGCAAGACGCATAGTGAGGGCGGCACCCATTTTCCCTGTGCTTCCCCTATACTTTCTATTGGCACAGTGTTGGTGTGGCTCAGGGCACTTTGGCCTCTAGTGGTGTTAGGTCACTTCCTCCTGCCATTTTCACTTGCTGCAGAGAAGCGTGGAGAGCAGTTTGTCGTCCTCTCTCAGGCACAGTAAGGGGGTTTTTGGTCTTTTGGGGCATTTCCTCAGACACATTTGCTTTGATCAGTTTACTTATTAAAGGGGGACTCCAGCGGCAGCGCAGATTTACAGGGCCAGCATTCATTTTTTATATCATTGCCAAAATGGAGTCCCAGAATGACAATTTCCCCACTGATCTGGTGTGTGCATCCGGGACCTCCCGATCACCTTCCCTAGGCTCTTTATCTGCAGCCATTGAAGCTTTGGTTTCCAAAGTTGATCTTGTCATGTCACAAGTTCCTATTCAAAAAAAGGCTGATGCCCTCTCAGTCCTCAGATTCAGAGCCTGATGTGGTTGCCACGGACACTGCCCTCCCTGAGGGATCCCTGTCCTCACTCTGTCGGCGAGGAGGAAGTCCTCATCCGCTGCAGCGTGGGAATGCGCTTTGGTTGAAGCACTTGTTCGCTCCGTCAGGGAGACTTTGAATATTGATAATGAGTCCACCCAATCAGGAAGCAGGTTGTCTTTGGCTCCCACAGAACTCGGGTCAGGTTTTCCCCTGCCCTGTAGAGTTTCACGATATCATGAACGAACAGTGACAACACATTAAGCACGTGCTGGGGGTGCCTAAGTGGTTTCAATGCCGCTACCCTTTTGCGGACCCAGTTTCCAATCGCTGGACAGTGTCACCTAAGGTGGACCACACTGTTTCCAGGTTAAATAAATCCATGGTGGTGCCCGTGGAGGACTCCCCAGTGTTTAAAGACCCGATGGACTGGCGCGTGGAGTTACTTTCCCGCCACATGTACTTGGTGGCGGGCTCGCTCCTCAAGCCTGTGTTCGCTTCCATTCTGGTTTCCTCTAAGAAGACCGTGTCTGATCTCCCCTATTTGGGGGAACGTCTTTTTGGGGACTCCTTGGATTAGACCAGTGGTCCTTAACTCCGGTCCTCGGGGCCCACTAACAGGCCAGGTTTGCAAGATAACTAAATTGCATCACAGGTGATCTCATTTGCTGCTCAGTGATTGCAGTATTCTAGTCTGCATCTCCCCAAGGTAATACTTAAAATCTGGCCTGTTAGTGGGCCCCGAGGACCAGGGTTGAGAACCACTGGATTAGATGGTCAAGGGTCTCACAGGGGGGTAAGAGTACCCTTCTACCCCAATCCGCGAAGGGTTAAGCCCCCTGCGCGCGGAGGGGTCCTTCCTTCAAGGCTCACGGGGGGCTTTTTCGTGCCTCAAGGGCGCAGGAAAAAGGAAAATCCTTCAAAGCCTCCAGAGGTAATAAGTCTTGGTCGGGTAAGCCTAAGGATGTTCAAGTCCGGTGCTGTGGCCCAGTCTTCTTCCACATGAAGGGATGCACTCATCTGTTTCAGGGGTGGGGGGACGTTTGCGTTTCTGGGCATCCCTGCTCCAGGACAAATGGTTTCACGAACTGATACGTTCAGGGTACGAATTTCGATCTCGTCCAGCAGACAGGTTCTTTCCATCAAATCTCCGTCTGTCTCCGGCTCGTTTAACGGATCTCCCAGGGGGGGCAGCACAAAATCTTCTTGCTCACGGCGTTATTTTCCCTGTTCCACAGCGGGACAGATTTTGCGTGTTTTATTCAAACCTGTTCACGGTGCCCAGGAAGGAGGGCAAGGTACATCCAATTCTGGACCTCAAATCTCTGAACCACTTTGTGCAGGTGCAGAAGTTCTGGATGGAATCCATCCAGTCGGTGGTGGCGTCTTTAAATCAAGGAGATTTTCTGGACTCCATTGACCTAAAGGATGCGTATCTGCACATCCCGATCTACGAAGGTCATCAGCGGCAGAGGAGCATTTTCAATTTGTGGCGTTACCCTTTGGTCTAGCTTCGCCTCCCAGGGTCTTCAAAAAGGTTTTGGCCCGGTGCCGGCTCTGCTGCGCAACAGGGGGATTGCGGTCCTCGGTTATCTGGACGATCTCTTGAGGGCAAGCTCGTGTGCCGCTCTGTCAGACGATCTGACGGTCACGGTTCAGACGCTCCAGGAGTTCGGGTGGACCATCAACTTCCAGAAGTCGGCACTGACTCAGTCCATCTCCGCTACCTGGGCATGACTCCCCCACAAGTGAAAATCTCACTCCCCTCCCCCTTCCTCTGGTGAACTCACACTCCGCGCCACGATATATAAATAGGGAATATAAACAAGACTCTCTAGTGCTCTCCTTTAAAAGTATATTCGGCTCAACCAGGTAAATAAACGTACAAACCGGGCACTTAGAGCAGTGCGGGCTTGTCATATTATACACACAATACAAACTTCCATGGGGATGGCCAAGATGTGGCGTCAGTGCACAGGCTCCGCCCCAAATGCGTTGCATACAATCACAGACGTCTTCAGTAGAGGTAAAGCTAGACTGGTCAAAACACACCCTCAACCTGCTAATTTGCCAATGAAAGAGCAGCAGCACACTGATGAGGTCATCAATCACTCTTCTCCTGCCAGAATCCTAATCTGCTGTACAGGGGCATTCTATGATGCTGATATCAAGGCAAATTCAGTTACACCTTAAAAATGTTTGTAAATATAGTTAGTGTGTGTATATGTGTATAATAGGTTTTGGATATAGTTAGGAATGATTAGAATTGTCTGTCTCTTGGGCAGGAAATTAGGAGAACCTTCCCCAGTAACATACAGCAAAAAATAAACTGATTAATTTGAACCATCCCTTTTCTATTGAGAACTATTTTATTTATTTATTTTTTAAACAGTTTGGCTGTGTATACATATTAACTACCTCCAATTAATATTTTTTTCCCTTATGCTTGTGTTGGAGGTGTTTATTTATAGTTCTAGGTTACTGACTGTCATGCTGATACTGACATGCAGTACAGGAGTTACCAGTCTTTGACATATGTCCATGGATATTCGCTGTTTCTTTGTTTTATCCCATCTTTACAGTGGCAAAAGTCAATGCTGCCTTAAATTCCATTTTAACACACTAATTCTCACCATCCAGTAGGTAGTAGTATCCAGTAATAGTCAACATCTCCAAGGTGGCCATTAGATGACATTCACTATTGGTTTCATTATGACTTCTGCTAGCTGACAATAGAATGAAGATACTCCACAAATCCTGAGCCACGTACTGTCTACAATGGGAATTGGTATATCTCTCATGGTACATGTCCCAGTCAACAGTACCATGTTGCTCTTGTAAAAATCACAAAGAAACATAAACTTCATTAGTCAGTGAGGACAAAAGAAAAGCAGATGGGAATTGTTTGAAATCTCTCCACCATGTCTAATGTAGTCAGGCTATGTGAGGTTAAACCATCCTCATGTCTTGTATGTGTGACTCAGTGTTCTCTCATAAGACAGGTTAATTCTGCTCCCCCATTTAACTGGAAATATGTAGGCGGGCTGTCTGCTGCGGGAACATTATGCCTGTCGCCTGGTAATTTTCATATTGTCTTGCAGTGTTAGTTGGCGCGCACCACTGATGGCGCACTTAGAGGGCAGCCTTTGCCGCTTGCTCTCTTTATCGCTTGTATTCATCGCCATGTTTTCATAGCGCCTTTACGTGGGCCAGAGTCGGGTTTTTATAACTGCTTGTACGATTGTACGAGACTTTCTCTGTTTGTCCTGATTACTATTGTCGCTGGCAATCTAGAAGTAAGAATTCAAAATTTTGAGTTGTCACCAGAAAAAAATAAAGGGTAAATATTCTATAGCACATGTGTCAAACACAAGGCCTGCGGGCCGAATGCGGCCCTCAAGGCCATTTCATGTGGCCCTCGCACCTCTCCTGCAGCTGCGGCAACCCCCTTATCTCTGTCCAAACCTTGTCTCCGCATTTGGCAGCAAAGAGGACAGACTTCATCAGACAGATTCTGTGCTGCTGCAGCACCCACCACGCCCTCCTCTGGTCCTCCTCCAGGCCCTGCACTTTCTGCTTCCCAGCTACATCCACAGCTTCTTCCAGGCAGCAGCACAAGGTAAAGGGGGTGTACTGTGATGTAAGAGAGGGTGGGGGACTTTTGACCTCTGATAGTGGGGGGGGGGGGGGCTCTTGACATCTGATGTAAGGGGGGGAGTAGGGTGCCTTGGAAAACTAGTCTTACAGATGCAACTGGCCCTTTGAGGGCAACCATAATGCTGATGCATCTTGTGATGAAATGGAGTTTGACACCCCTGTTCTATAGGGACACTTGTTCTGGTGTTAGCTTCCTAAGGGTTTCATTTACTTTGGAGAGATTTGCTCTTACTTTAGGTTGCGTTTACAGGACAGGAGGTGAAGGGAATGGGCTATAGATGGCAAAAATGAATCCTAAAATTAAAAAATAGTTTTAGATACATTTTAAGAGCCTTACAGCTTAAGGCAGAGGTCACCAAACTTTCTAAACAAAGGGTCAGTTAACTGTCCTTCAGACTTTAGGGGGGGGGTGGACTATACCTAGTAGGAGTATAAAATGCCCAAGCAATGGTGGTCAGTGGGGGTAGAAAAATGACATAACATCAGAATTTGTGCCCCGTCATTGGTGTCTGTGGAAGGAATCATGCTCCTTCAATATTGGTTTCAGAGGGAGGAATAGTGCCCCATCATTGGTTTCAGTGGGAGAAATGGTGCCCAACTGTTGGTGTCAATGGAAGGAATGGTGCTTCATCATTGAGGTCATCAGAGGAATAGTTATAGAGGAGGAAGGTAATCGAGGGACAATATAAGATTGTTTGCAACAGGTATGTGGAAAGTGATTAGACCTACCTTTTTTCACATTGGCACAAAACTGTGTTTTCTCAGAGAACACCATCTGAAACATGACTTCTTATAAAAGTCAGCCAATCACACAACAAGCAATGACATTTTGGAGGGCATTGTGTATATAAATGGTGTACTAAACGGAAATTATCCTGCTTTATTGTAAAATGGCATGTGAAATTTCTGGCAAAATTATGTGTCTGCCAGTTTTAAAACCATTTTAATTTTGAAAAACCTAATGACTACAGGAGGATTGCACACTCACAAAGAATAACTATGTAAGCTCAGGATCCCCACCACCAGCATGCTTCTGTGTTTTTTTTTTTTTATTTTTTTTTTGTTTTTTTATTTTATGGTCCTAAGAGAATTGACTCATTTTCTACTGTAGTTGCCCTCTGCCTGGCCTTTAGAGTACCAGATGCAGACGTTGCTTGACTGAGTGTTACTTGCTTGGGCACTACCTCATTTAGGTTGCTGAGTGTCTTTAATCCACCATCCCTTCTGAATTTATGGAAAGCGGTTATAGCTGTGGAACTGAGTGATGTCTGCTGGGTACAGTCCCACACTACACTAGCGAGGACGCATCTCCCTGCTGCTGCTCTTGCTTGAAAAGAACCATGAGGAGCATTGATCTTTTAATCCGTTCATGATGCCCACCTACAGTGACCAGGGTCGTCGCCTCCAGTCATCTGACCCTCCTCTGCTACCAGCTGTCTGTTCATGGGTACCTAGGTTCTTGCCTCTTACCCTGAGCCTTTACATTGCTTTATCACTATGCATTTACAACATGCCCTCTACTGCAGATTTAGTATCTGATTTTCCCACATTTCTCATGACTTCTGAGGCATCGTTCACAAAACCAGTCTAATTCTAAGTTGCTACAGTACTTTACTACTATTCACAGCTTAAAGGAGATAGTTGTGGCTTTTTTTGATGCAGTTTACATCACTCTGAAGCTAGAGGATTGGCCTGTTGCATTTACCAATGCCATCTCCAGCTATCAATAACCGGTACTTAAAACTCCTAGGCCTAAGACTTTCACATTGCACCCACTTTTCCAAAATAAAATTCCCTATAGAGATTGTAAAAATTATGACAAGCTTCCTGTGAATGCCTATTAGCTTTGTATCAATTAAGTGTGGATTTTGTTCACAAGTCTGTTCCCAATGTTGATCTGGCAGTGTCCTGCTTTGGCAGAGCACCTACCATTCTGGTAAAGGACATGCGTTTCCTTAAGGACACAACTGATATGTGGTTGGAAGCTCTTTCTAGAGCTCTGTTCTTGCTAGTGGGTCCTGCCCTTCCAATTCTAGCTATACCCTTGTCAACCCAAGCCTATCTTCTCATTCTTGCATGAGTTTCATGTCCATTCATGCCTAGAGCACTTTTTTTCTTCTCCCTCAGCTGAAAAAGTGTTATTCTCCACTTCCTCATCTTCGAATTCTCTTTTCTTTTGGATCGTGGTATTGCCTCAGTTCCTCTGGCAGAATAATTCCACTAGTTTTTACTCCAACCTTTCCCAAGCACAAAGAGGACATTCTTGATTCAAAGCTCTAAATCTTTTTTTCTAGCTCAAAAAAATCCACATGAAAACTCCCAAATCTGTAATACCCTCCCTTCACCAGGGAGACTATCTGGCTTCTGTGAATGTCAGATACTTGCATGTCACTATTTTTACCGCACATTGTGATTCCTACTTTGCTGCAGGACCCCTGCAGTTCTAGTTTATGACCCTATCCTTTGGGCTTTTGTCTGCACCATGGGTATTCACCAAGGTGCTGGCCCCTGTGATAGCCCTGCTGTATTATAGTGGCATCCACCTATTTTGATAACCTCTTGAGGGAACAGTCAACCCCATCAGTGTGAATTGACCACCTAGTTTCATTTGGATAGGTCCTAAACCTTCAAATACAGTCACTGGAACAGAATCATAATTTGGAGTATCTGGGTTTAATCCCTGGCTCAGTCTAGAGTATTCTTCCTTAGGAGAAACCTCAGACATTCCAGTCCAGGAGCTGTCCAGCTCCCTACTTTTACTTGAGAATGCTAGGTATGTTAATAGTCTGTTTCAAGCTAGTTCCCTCGGCCCAGTTTTATGCCTTACCTCTACAACGCAACATTTTATTATGAGACAAGTCCAGGTGACTTGGTCATTGGGGGATTCTCATCTTCTGATTAACATTCTGAAACATCCGCAGTCTGGCTATCTCTACAGTGTAGATAATTGGTAGGCAGACTTCCTCTGTTAGCAATGCCTGGACCTGGGGGGAGTGGTCCCTACACTCAGATGTTCCAAGGACTGTTGCAGGTGAGGAACATCTTAAGTGGACCTCCCATTTCAACAGGAAACTGGATTGGCTTTTCTCCAGGTGTAAGGATCCTCTTAACAGAAGCTCTGATGGCTCTGAGGGATTTGTACACTCTGATATACTGTATACCTTTCCTCTCCACTAACTTCTTCCTTGATTGCTTTGCAGACTTGCTAAGACTCCTGGCAGACCATCTTTAGGCTGTGTCAGATCGTCACGATCTTCTGTTCAAAGAACCAAATTGCCACCCTTTTTCATAGTCATTAGCTTTAATGGTATGGCAGTTAAAGCCCAAGTTTTGCGGAACAGGGGCACCTCTGAGTCTGATTCCTAAGATGTTAAAGGCTTGGAAGTCTACTTCTCGTAATGTCTATCATCAGACATGGAAGGCATACTTTACTTCGCAAAAGTCTCTAGGCTTACACCCCAGGAGTTTCTCCATGGGTCAAGTTCTTTCCTTCCTGCAGCTGGTTCTGGACCAGTGTCTGACAGATCCATCAAGGGTCACATTTCTTCCCTTTCCTTTTTTATTTCAGAAACCATTGGCCTTTGTTCTTTACAGACCAAAGTAGTGTTGTGGTCCAAGACTTCCTTTTTGCCTAGGTAGTTTCTGCCTTTTCCCTTGACCAGAACATTGTTCTTCTGTCCCTCCTTCCCAGCAGCAGTTCAAAAGAAAAATACAAAAGTTCATAGGGATGAATAGTAACATAAAAAAATGTAGGTTTCCTCTAAAACAGAGGTGGTAATGCAGCCTAACCCTGCGTTTTTAGGGTCAGATTTTTTTAAGTTACATGCATTATCTTAACTGATATTACCTCACAATTTTCTCATGAAACTGTTTCATTTCTCTTTTTTGTTGGCGGACACAGCTCCTTATCTTCTTGACCATTGGGTTATGCTGCCTCCTACAGGAGTAGGATGCTAGGCAGGAAAAAGAGCTTGACTACACCTATGGAGCAGTCCCAGGGGGTATACTCCCAATCTCGGCTATAGGCATTCAGTTTTTTTTTTTCTGCCTAGGCAGGAGTAAGGATATAGTTCCTTGCTAGGATCTCTGGTCCTGACAATCTTTTTCCTTTTCAAATGGAATTTTTTCTTCTTTGGTTTGTTCCTGTGAGAATCTACTATTAACTGCCAAACTGGGCGACAGACTGGATAATCTACATCCAGAGGGTCACCCCAGTCTGGCCAGTGAGGGCAAACGCAGGCCTCAGCTCTGTGCTAGGTCGGCTGTGACATAACCCTACTGGACAGGGGCTGGCCTGCGAGTTAAATGTATCCCGAGGGCAAATACAACCTGGTCTCGGCCTGAGTCGCGTTCCTCCTGTCTGACAGCCCCCCTATTCAGATGGAGCGGTGGTCTGTCAGGAGTGGTACCCACCCTGTTCCTGGTATGGTAAGTAGCTGTCCCCCCTCTAACCCTGGAGGTTTTTGGGGTGGACGCGGGCCCCTCACTGGGATGGTTTGACCCCTGGGTTCCTCTCCCTCCCCCCCCCCCCCGGTGGTCCTCTGTGGACTTGTTACCCCCCATCTGCCCACTCCCTTCCTCCCCTCCTTGGGGTGACCACACCTTTTAGGTCGGTCTGGGGTGTCGAGGTGGGGGGGGGAGCACGCCGCCAGCGACCGAACGATTGACCTTTTTGAGGGGGCTGTACCTGGTGGAGGCTCCTGCCAGGGCCCCCCTTCCTGCTGGGATCATGGCGTGCTCCTGGGTCCCCTGGGAGCGTCATTTTCTTGGGGCCTTTTGTGCTGTGGATCGGCAGTCATGTTTGTGTAGCCTCAGCGGCCATTTTATTGTGGTTTTCTCATTTTAAATAGCGGCAGCAATGTTTTTGAAGCTATATGGGTGGTGATTTTGGTGGTGGGAGCCCCTCCTCCTCCCCTAGTGCTGACTCCTGGATCTTTCTCTTCCTGATCGCAGAATGGTGTGCAGTTTACCTGGTGCTGTAAATGGCTGATCCGTAGTGGTGAGTCTTTTTTTTTTTTTTGTGGGGTTTTCTCTCCCTCTCTCTGCTATAGCAGAGGTAGTGCTTTGTGCTGAACCCTGTGGTGCCGCCAGCGTGGTGGGGATGTCTCTACCAGTGTTATACACTTTTTTTGTGTGGGGCCTCCTTCTCTAATGGAGTCCCTGGAGCACATTTCCCCAACTGATCCCTTCTCAGAGGCTGCCAGGCCCTCTGGGTCCCAACAATCCCTGACTGCACTGACGGCGGTCCTGGAGTCCTTAGTGTCCAAGGTGGATTTGGTCCTGGGAAAACAGGCTTTTAAAAAGCGTCAGACAGAAAAAAGTCACCAGTTTAGGCGCTGATCTAAGATTCACAGTAACAGGTTACTGGTCCTTTAAGAACACGGTTTCCGAATGTCTGGGCGTTGCAGCTCACTTAAGCTCCACTGGGTGGTGGGCAAGAAGTCCCCAGCCGCCCTAGCATGATGCCGCTTTATTAAAAATTACAAGCAACTCATTAAAATGTGACTCACATGGGGGAGTTCAGTACGAGCATGTGAAATGGTGGTGTGCCGTGCTCTCCGACAGTTCCTTTTACTTCATTGAGTGCAGTGCCGGCTGGTCCGGGCACTGGTCGGTGGTTGACGTAGGAGAACCTGGAAGTAATTGACTGGGGATGGAGGTGTTGGAGGTGTAAGCTGTCGGCGGCTGTTGGTGATCCAGGAGAGGGATATCGATGGCACACTACCATTTTACATGCTTGTACTAAAGTCCCTCATGTGAGTTGCATTTGAATGATTTGCTTGTCATTTTTAATAAAGACGTATTATGCTAGGGTAGCCATGCGCTCTTTTTCATTTATTTATTAAAAAGCGATTCAGATCCTGAATCTGATTCCGCCGCCGCTGATGCGAGTTACCCTTCTGGGTCTGTGTCCATGCACCCTGCGTGCTCAAATAGTGAAGATGATTCCTCTGCTCCTCTAGCCAAGCATGAAAAGACGCTGGTGGATGTGCTATTTGTCAGTGCGTAATATTTAAAGATGGAGTATGCGGCTGATGCTGCGTCAGAGAAGTCGGTCCCTTTTGGCACCCACAGGCCCTTCAAGGCGGGAAAGGTGTTTCCCTTTCCCACCTACTTTTGATGATCTTGTCACTAAACAGTGGGGTTGTCCAAAATGCACCATTGCAGTTTCTAATTATTTTGTGATGCGGTATCCTTATGAGAATTCCTTGCTTGAAAATTGGAAGGTCCCACCTGTAGTGGACTCGCCGGTTTCCAGGTTAAATAAAGCCACCTTAATTCCGGTTAAGGTGTCCCCAGCCTTTAAAGATCCGGCTGATAGGTCAGAGGCTCTGACCTGCCATATGTTAACTGTTAGGCTGGTATTTACTATTGCCCTGGTGTCGCAAACTCTGACTGGGCTAAACTTTTACGCCGGGACCTGGAGGGGGAACAGCTTCCCCCTGCCTTTTCAGGGCTGCCGGATCAATTGGTCCAGGGGGCTACAGTTTGTCTGTGATGCCTCTTTGGATGCGGCTCCCATAATTTCCAGACTGTCTCAGCAGTGGTCCTTTGGCGTATTATCTGGCTGAAATGCTGGTCTGCAGATAAGACTTCTAAGAAGGCCTGATCTGATCTACCATTTGTGGGTGGATCGCCTGTTTGGAGCTTCCTTGGATGACATCATTAAGGGCCTCACGAGGGGAAGAGTACTCTTCTTTCGCAGGCTTCCAAGGGCAAGGAGCCCCGTCGCAATCAGGGGCCATTCTTCTTGGCTCGTAAGAGGCATTTTCGTCCTGAAGGGTCTCAAGATAAGGGATCTAAGCCCTCCAGAGCCTCGTCGGGAGGTTCCAGGAGGATCTAGTCTGGCAAGTCACAAGCGGGCTCTTCCAGACCTGCGGACAAGGCTTCCTCTGCATGAAAGGGCACCCGTATCTGGGGGGGATCGTCTTCGCTGGTTTCTGGATTTGTGGACCTTCCTGGTAAAGGACAAGTGGGTCCATGGAGGCATTCGGTCTGACTACAAGATTGAGTTTTGGTCTTATCCTCTGGGAAGGTTCTTCCCTTTCTAACCTGCACTTGTCCCCAGATCACTTACGAGGTCTCTTTGGGGTGGTGCAAGACTTGTTACTTCAAGGGGTGATTGTCCTGGTTCCGACATCGGACCATTTTCAGGGGTTTTACTTAAACCTGTTTACAGTTCCCAGGAAGGAAGGCAAGGTGCGTCCAATTCTGGACCTCAAGGCGCTAAACCACTTTGTGCAGGTACAGAAGTTCCGAATGGAGTCCTATCGCACGGTAGTGGCCTCCCTTCATCAGGGTGATTTTCTCGCTTCTATCTACATCGAGGATGCCTACCTTCACATTCCAATAAGTGCTGGTCACCAGTGCTTCCTCTGTTTTTCCGTGGGCGAGCAGCATTATCAGTTTGTGGCGTTACCCTTTGGTCTCGCCTCCAGTCCTCGGGTCTTCAGGAAAGTGTTGGCCCCGTTACCAGCATTGTTGCATTAGCGGGGGATCGGGGTACTGGGGTACCTGGACAATCTTCTTTTGTGAGCAGAGTCTCTGACTGCTCTGATGGACAACTTGGAGATTACTCTGTGAACTCTGAGGGAGTTCTGTTGAATTCTGAACATTCAGAAGTCTGCTCTGTTTCCATCCACGAGACTGGACTATCTGGGTCTGACTCTGGACTCGGCCTCAGCCAGTGTTTCCTCCTCTGGAAAATTGCAGGAAGCAATCCAGCTCCAGTTGCCTAGCAGACGGTCATCCCTCCGGGCTTGCATGTGGGTGCTGGGCCTGATGATGTCTACCTTCGAGGCAGTTCAGTTTGCACAGTTCCACAGGAGATCTCTGCAAAGAGATCCTGGTGAAATTGGACAGGAATCCAAAATCTCCTCTAGAAAATCTGATCCTGTTGAGCTGGGGTACGAGAGGGTCCCTGTTCTGTTGGCTTCATTCTCCAGGCACTTCAACAGGGAAAATACTTTCTCCCTCTGTACTGGACGGTTGTCACCAGGGATGCCAGCTTGTCGGGGTAAGGTGTCCTTTGCACAGATTGTGCTCAGGGGTCTGGACTCTTCCAGAGTCCAGACTGCCGATCAATGTACCGTAACTCCGAGCAATCAGACCTTGCTTGGATCATTGGACCGTTTGCCTTTAGAGGTGTCTGGTACGCATTCAATCGGACAATGCCACGGCCGTGGCCTATGTCCATCACCAAGGGGGCACAAGCAGTGCCCTGGCAGCTCTGGAGGAAGCCGGTATTCTAAGGTGGGCAGAATGATTTGTTACAGCCCTCTCTGATGTACACATTCCAGGGGTGGAAAATTGGCAAGCAGATTATCTCAATCCACAGGCGTTGGACCAGGGGGAATGGTCACTTCTTCTGGAGGTGTTTCATCAGTTGTGTCTCCGGTGGTGTACTCCCGAGATGGACCTGTTGGCCTCTCGTCTCAACAGGAAGGTACAGAGGTTTGTGGCACAGTCTCGGGATCCTCTAGCTTATGCCACGGATGCCTTAGTGACTCCTTGGAGCCAGTATAATCTGATTTACGCCTTCCCCCCTCTCAAACATCTTCCAAGACTCCTGCGCAGGATCAAGGCAAAAGGGATTCTGGCCCTTCTAGTGGCTCCAGACTGGCCTCGCCAGTCTTGGTACACTGATCTGGTACGGCTAGTCGCCGATGCTCCTTGGAGACTTCCTCTCAGTGAAGATATGCTGTCCCAATGACCAATCTTTTATACTGCTGGCTTTAACGGCTTGGCTGTTGAAAAGCAGGTGCTGAAGGATAGAGGTTTGTCTGAATCAGTGATTCCTACGCTGTTAAAGGATAGAAAATCTACCTCTTGGGAGATTTACCATCGTACTTGGAAGACATATGTAGCAGATTTTCCAGGCTTTGGGCCTGATGTGGGCCTGCCATGGTTACACCCTCAGCCCATTTAAGCTGAAAACACAAGTGTGAGATTGGAGACAATGACCACTCCGGCATCTTTGGTTTGTTTTGTATATTTGAGATAGGGGATAGGAGAAGGGAATGAGTGGAATACTACTCTGGCTCAACTAGGTACAAATGGGACACTTTGTAGAAAAATGCCTTTCAGCGCTGTCTTGACGCCCGCTGGATGCCTACCAACGCTTGCTAGCGCTTGAAAAACACTGACTTGCTGAACTGTACTTGAACTTGACTTCTGGCACTCTGATCAGCTCAAAAGTCCTGAAGTATATGAGGAAGGCAGCGCATGAACCACACCGGGATGCAATGGATAAAGAAGTCAGGTGAACATCCAGTATTGACTTCTGGACTGGATTTTTTCCCATGGCTGCCTGGGGTGCGAATCTCTTTACTGAGCCATTAGTTGGCTAACAGCAGAACAACCGCTCGGAAGCCTCACAGGCTTACTTCTATCCCTCCACCCTACAGGCACCCCAGGAGCGCCTGGCAGGGCCGGACTGGGTATGAAAACCAGCCCTGGAAAAAATTACATACCAGCCCCATAGCATTGTGTCATTATACCAGCGCAACGTCATTTCAGCGCAATGTCCCTCCCCCTAATACAATGCTGATCCCCCCTCCCCCTAATACAATGCTGATGATCCCCCCTCCCCCTAATACAATGCTGATCCCCCCACCCACTAATACAATGCTTACCCCCCCTCCCTCTAATACAATGCTGACCCCCCTCCCCCTAATACAATGCTGTACCCCCCTCCCCCTAATACAATGCTGACCCCCCGGCCCCCCTCCCCCTAATACAATGCTTATTCCCCCCCTCCCGAATACAATTCTGATCCCCCTCCCTCCCCTAATACACTGCTGTCCCCCAGCCCCCTCCCCCTAATACAATGCGGTTCCCCCCTCCCCCTAATACAATCTTTCCCCCCCTCCCCTAATACAATGCTGACCCCCCCCCTAATACAGTGCCGGCCCCCTCCCCCTTATACAATGCTGACCCCCTCCCCCTAATACAATTCTGATCCCCCTCCCTTTAATAAAATGCTGATCCCCTCCCCCTAATACACTGCTGCCCCCCCCCCCCAAATTTGGGGGATCAGCATTGCATTAGGGGGAGGAGGCCGGGGGGCAGCAGTGTATTAGGGGGAGGGGGATCAGCATTTTATTAAAGGGAGGGGGTTTAGCATTGTATTAGGGCCCACCCACCTAGTACAGACCACTTAGTAAGCCCCCCTGCCAGTACAGACCCCTCAGTAAGCCCCCCCCCACCTAGTACAGACCCTTCAGTAAGCCACCCTCCCATTACAGACATCTCAGTAAGCCCCCCTCTCAGTGCAGACCCCTCAGTAAACCCCCCTCCCAGTACAGACCCCTCAGTAAGCCCCCTCCCAGGACAGACCCCTCAGTAAGCCCCCCTCCCAGTACAGACCACTCAGTAAACCCCCCTCCCAGAAGATACGGACCGTCACTCTGGAGCGCAGCGGGGGCCGGGGCTGCAGCCTGCAGCGGCCATCATCACATCGGCCGGCCCCAATGCTTAAAGCGGTGCTGCGACCCTATCTTAAAGCGGCCCCAGGGTATCCCGGTAGGCCAGTCCGGCCCTGGCGCCTGGTTTGTGATTATAACTCAAAAGTCCTGGACTGTACTTAGACTTGACTTCTGACACTCTGGGTAGCTCAAAAGTCCTGCATCCAGCTCCCTCCAGTCCTTCCTGACTGAGGTAGCTCCTGTAACTGCTTGTGCTTCTGCAACTCTCAACACTGCACGCTGTACACCTTAACACTTCAGGGCCTTTGTCCCTGTCCATTGTTCCTTCCAAAGGTCGTCTTTGATTTCCATTTGAATGAAGACATTGTGTTGCCTTCCCTATTTCCCAGGCCTTAACATCCTAAGGAAATTGCCTTGCATTCCCTGGGTGTGGTTTGGGCAATCAGGGTGTACCTGGCAGCTACGAAGTCTTTTCAGAAGTCAGACTCACTATTTGTACTCACGGTTGGACCTCAAAGTGTTGGCTGCTTCTGCTGTGACCATTTCCAGATAGATCAGACAGATGGTGATTCAGGCCTATTTAATTAAAGGACAGGTTTCTCCTATCCCTGTTAAGGCGCACACTATTTGGGCAATTAGTGCCTCCTGGGCCTTCCGTCATCAGCCGTCAGTGCTGCAGGTTTGCAAGGTGGCCACCTGGTCATCTGTGCACACTTTCACAAAGTTTTATAAGGTGGATGTGTTGGCATCTGTGGATGCTTCTTTTGGCCGCAAGGATTTGCAGTCTGCTGTTTAGAGGACCTGGTCCTCTTTGAGGGTGTATTGTTTTTTTCAGGTGAGCTCCAGTTGTTTATCATTGAGCTCCATGTTAGCTAGTTGACTATGGTTTAGCCTTGGGAATTTTTTCTTGCTGTTCCCACCCCTCATGTTTGGCATGGCTTTGGGACGTCCCAGTGGTCAAGAAGATCAGGAGCTGAACGAAAGAGAAAACGGGATTTTTGACTTACCGTAAAACCCATTTGTCTGATGTTCATTGACAGATACTGCACCCACCCCTCTGTGGAGTTGGTTTTCTTCTGACACTGCTTGTAACAAAACTGAATGCCTAAAGCTGAGAGTGGGACTGCCCCATAGGCGTAGTCAAGCTTTTTCCTGCCTAGTGTCCTACTCCTATAGGGGGCAGCATAACCCAACGGTCAAGAAGATAAGGAGTTGTGTTCGTCAATGAACATCAGAGAAATGGATTTTACGGTAAGTCAAAAATTCTATTTTTTGCAAAAAAATTGCTTGGGTAAAGAATCAGTGTTTTAAGTAGTTGTAAGCACTAACTAGATGATATTCAGTTTGCTAAATTACAGTAAATGATAAATGCTGGGTGTCTTTCAACCCACTTTTATTGCATTAAGGGTGCCTTGGAACCCCTCCACACACCCCTGGCAGTGTGTTATTCCTCTCTGCAAAACTGTGTACAGAATGGCTGTGACATCATAACGCCAGTACTGCTGTCTACATCAATGAAGACCACACACTACTGAAGAGGTAGAAGAGACCATGCAAGTCGCATGACCAACCAAAGGATCTAAGAAAATAAGGTAAGGTAAGTTACAAAAAAATCCAGTGGTAGGACTGAAATTTGGCCCTTAAAGCGGAGTTCCACCCTGGATTTTTTTTTTTTTTTTTTTTTTTTTAATACCCCCGGGACAGTCAGGGCTAGTGCATTCCACAATGGCTAGCCTCTGATCTGTCCCGGGTTGCACTTACCTGTTAGGACAAATACTTACCTTGCAAACGTCTTGTCCAGCGCTGCCATCTCAGATGTGGGCAGCTTGAAGCCAGCGAGATCCCCTTCGGCGTCTTCTTCCGCCTTCTTTGGTCCCACGATGCTCTGCGCCGGCCCCGACGTCACTCCCGGGTCGCGCGCGTCATCCCTCTACAGCTTCTGGGCATGCCCAGAAGCTGTTTAGAAGGGGATGACGCGCGCGACCCGGAACTGACGTCGGGGCCGGTGCAGGCGCAATGATTCCTGGGAGCTATGACGTTCAGCTCCCAGGAATCATTGCAGAGCCAGGAAGTGACGACGGGCCGCGGCCGAGGAAGGAGGAAGAAGGAAGTAAGGTAAGTATTTTTTCTTCGCTACGAGGTAAGTAAAAAAAAAAAAAAATATGCGATTATCCATTTCTTTTTCAGGTGACCCGGAGCGAGAAGATGGAGGTAAGTATAAAAAAAAATAGGGTGGAACTCCACTTTAAGAAGTTATTCTTTTAATAATTGACCCCCTTTGTTTTTTTTTTTGTTTTTTTTGAGAGTATGCAGTTGCCAATTTTGATTGTCGTCTAATAGAATGATACAAGAATAACTCTTTGCAGCTTATTAGTATAGTCTAAGGTTGGATTAGCGGTACTGGTTCTGGGAATGAGCATTAATTAGTATTTGGTTATCAGTTGGTCTGTTAACTAGCAATTGGAGAAAGGGGATTTACCCCTTAGTTTGGTTTTTTGATTTAAAAAAAAAAAAAAAAAAGACCTTGGGACTGTCTGGTTTTACCGATCTTTTCTGACTTTGGACAGTTGTAACCCTTCTGCATTGTCTATAGATGATTGGCATGCCTCTGTAAATAAATTGCATATAGAATCCATGTAATGTTCTGTACATCTTTTTTTCAGTGAAAGGAAATCATAGCTGATGAAGATATTGAGGTTTTAGCATGGGGATAGTCATAAACAGGAAAGACATGTCATGCTTCTCTGGCACTGGGCTCTCACTGTCTTTTTCCCACCAACAGCACTGACTGAAAAACAGGAATTCAACACTCCTATCAGAGCCACAATGAGCCTTTCCTCTGCCTCATGTCTCCATGGACTCCGGGAAGGCAGGAGGCTCATCGTAGCTTGTGCAATGACTTCCTGGGACATGCTTTTGGCAATCCTCCATTTTTGTGACTGGTTTAAAACCACATTTTAGATGTTTTTTGAGTCATTTATATTTGAACATTTTTATTTTTTTGTTTAGTACAGAACACAGGATCTTGGTCATACCCATTATTATGCAGTTATATGCAGCTACCTTCAAGTGAGTGGACACTGGCAAAAAAAAAAAAATCTGCAGGGACATTTTTTTTTTTTTTTTTTTATAACTCTCTCCACTCCCACTAAGCCCCAGTTTTTTTTCTGTTATGTCCTTAGGTAATGCACGTCTTTGTTCTTCTGAGAGGAGCTAAATTCTCCCTTTTGAAGAAGACATTTTCTTGATTTCTTCTATCAAACTCTAGCTGCTCCTGCAGTTTACCAGATCAATTGACTTTTTGGTTGGGTCTTGAAGGACAATACAAGTACCCACCTCAATGAATATGTAACTCTTCAGGCACCGAATCCTGCGTGGGTGCTTACATTGGCATGTTGTGCAACCAACTGAGTTGGCTGCAGGGTGGTATACAAGTTTGGGGCTGTGTTCTGCTCGTGGTGGAACCATCTCTGTGAAGACCTCTTTGGGGGTAAGCTCACTGAAGAGGGTAAAGCCAGGATGGAACTTGTCCCGAACATCCTGCTCCTGAAAAAAATATATTTTCAAGGCTTTTATGAATACCCCTCTGGGAACACTGTACCAAGACACATGGTAGATCTAGGTGTGAAGGTGCCTGATCAGGATGCCTTACTGGCTTCCAGTCTGTTAACGCCCCAGGGTAAAGTTTTTTTTTCCCCAAATTTGGTTCTTGCAGTCCTGATCTTGGGTTGGTAATGTCTCATTCTGTTTTGTTGGTATGTTGACCTAATCATGGACAGCCATTACTCTTCCGTTCTGCAGTGGTATGTGAGCAATCCCTGGTTAGTAATGTCTCACTGTGTGCTGTTTGGCCTATGGTGACCTAGTCATGGAGAGCTATTGGTCTGAAGCAGCCTGTGATGTGTAAGTGTTGGTAATGTCTCACTGTATACTATTTGTACACTATGGTGATTTAAGCTGGGCATAGATCGTTCAAATCTCTGCCGGTTCAGCAGGGACCAGCTGAGATTCGAACCATCTATGGGCAGGCTGATTGTACCCAAGTTGATCCATTGATTGACTTGGGTACAACCAGCATGTCAAATTTTTACATGCGATTATTGCCAGAGTTGAAGGTTGTTCATGGCTGAGGCACCCTTATCTTACTACCAAAAAAAAAAAAAACAGTGCTCTTTGTCATGCAGTTTTTTTACATACTAACGGGCAAACTGCAGGGCAAGAGGGACAATGGTCATTGAGACTAGGCCAGCAGCAGGCTGCAAGTGGGACATTACCATCACTCATGGGAAAACTGAAGCAGATGGTGTTAAAGGCCATATGTGACATGTACGTTATAAATCATAGGGTACTCTGTGCAAACAGTATGCTAGTAAGAACGACCAGTCACTCACAGACCAACTGTAGAGCAGAAGAGTTCAACAGCTTGCATGACCAGGTCAAGGTAAACAAGTGAAATGGGACCACTGCAGAGAAGTAGGCCTAGTGGTCATTTATGATCAGACCCCAAAGCCCATATCGCAAGCAGCACAAGAAAATCGTTTGGTTCCCCTATCAATACAGTCAGTGTTGATGGATTCCTTCCTGTGTAGTTTTTAAAAATGGGTGTACCTGCGTGCTGCGATTTTGTTGCTGCTATGTTGTGCTATAAGACTACAAAACTTACGAAAGTGGAAAGCTCACACCTATACACACTCTCTACACGTGTATCAATGTGCAAAATTATATTCAAAAGTTGTGCCATGCTCCCAAACGCTAATGAGCTAGTATCCCTTTAAATAGGTTTGCATAGCAATTTTCAGAATCTAATATCCTATCAAACCATATGTAACATTAACAAAACAAACCAAACAATGCATCAGTCCATAAAGTGTCCTTTGGTATGAATTTGCTTGCATATGCTCAATCTTTCATAAATAAACAGGCTTGTGTTGACATATCCAAACCACTGCTTCCTTATTTTGTGTTCACCACTATGTGCTCCAATCATTGACATACATTAGGGATAATCCCCTCATCTGATGTGCCCTCACCTGGGGGAAATCCCCCTGAGGAAGCCACGCGACTCTGTGACGTAATGTATAGGAGAGGGGCCAATCTGTTGTCACACTGAGGCATGCATTTTTAGCATTCCGTGGTAATATTATCGGATTGTCCTATACCTGCACTGTGAGGACTGAATGCTTTTTACAGTTTGGTGCGCTCTAAGCACCAGGAAAATGTGAGTGTTTTTATATTTACTGTTTAATAAACTGGTTGTTTTAAAAGCTAAAGTACTACCTCCAGTTTTCTTTTTTTAATGATTTGGGCATATGAAGATAAGTGTAAGAGAAGGACTCTAAACTCAAGATTGCCACCAAAGGAGTGAAACTGCATAAAACAGAACTCCAGAGAGGGACAAAAGCGCATATAGACCATTGGTTGGTCTTCTCCCCCAGGTGAGGGCACCTCAAATGAGGGGATTATCACCAATGTATGGGGATGATTGCAGCAAATAGTGGTGAACACTAATTAAGGAAGCAGTAGTTTGGATATGTGAACACAAGCCTGTTTTTTTATGAAAGATTGAGCATATGCAAGCAAATTCATACCAAAGGACACTTTATGGACTGATGCATTGTTTGGTTTGCTTTGTTACTGTTATATATGGTTTGATATGATATGCTGATTCTTAAAAATTCTTACACAAACAGATTAAAAGGAAAACCTAGCTCATCAGCAGTTTGGAGCGTGGCACCACTTTTGAATATAATTCCTGTGTAGCTATTGTAGTCTTGGGCTACTTTATGTGAAAGATACTATAAACATGAAATGTTGGTATCCTCATTGTTGATAGATTCTCTGAGCCCAATAACCCTTTTGCCCAATCCTGTTGAGTGGTACCCTACATCTGTGCCTTCCTGCTTGTTTACTTTGCTCAATTGCTGCCATCTTTAATGCTCTATCAGCTTGATTTAACAGCATTAACTTTACTGCTTGCTCTTTAGCTAGCTTTGGCTTTAATTTTTATTTTCTTGCTGATAACTGATGTTCATACAAGTGCAACTTGACTGATCACCCCATGGTTTTTCTGCATTGGTTTACCCCATATTTAATGCTACTATTTGTCATTTAATTGTTCTCTTTCCTGAGCCGGTGGGTAATCCTCAGTATAAGAAACACCTGGTATCTAACTAAATGTTTACCGTCATGCCCAGGCTCTGGCTTTTTAAAGATAGATGACTGAGCTTGGAGCTGGGTGTGGGGTGGAGATATTACTTTTGACTTTTTTTTTTTTTTCCCCTCCCCACTTATTGTCCTTTTACTATTTGGTGTCTTAATAACATTTTAGTTTGTACCTGTCATACTAGATGGGCTGCATCATACCTGCTTTATTGGGGGGGGGCTCTTCCCCTAATTTTTATGTTTTGATACGCTGACCCATGCCTGTACTGGTGAGTTAGCGGACAGTATTTGAGTGGCCCCTAGCCAAAGGTGCTGCTTTTGTGGCAATATCCTATTTAGGTTAATAAAATCCAGCCATGGGCTCCAAACCTTGAAAAATTTTGCATGGATGTCATCAAATATAGAGGTTAGTTTTTCATGTATCCTCTAATATATAAGAAATAATAAAAACAGTGGCACACCTTCAGTGCTATAAATACATCTCCCACACTAATGTTACATAGGTTGAAAAAAGACACAAGTCAATCCGGTTCAACCATAAAAAAAAAAAAAAAACAGTATTGAAAACCCTACCATACAATCCCATATACATACACAATCCTATACCTGCTGTTGATCCAGAGGAAGGCGAAAATAAACCCCAGTTAAGCATGATCCAATTTGCTACAGCAAGGGAAAAAAATTCCTTCCTGATCCCCCGAGAGGCAATCAGATATTCCCTGGATCAACTTTACCTAAAAAAAAAATGTAGTACCCATTTATATTATGTACACCTAGGAAAGAATCCAGGCCTTTTTTTAAAGCAATCTAGTCAGAACCACCTCTGGAGGGAGTCTATTCCACATTTTCACAGCTCTTATGGTGAAGAAACCTTTCCGTATTTGGAGACTAAATCTGTTTTCCTCTAGACGTAAAGAGTGCCCCTTGTCCTCTTTGTTGACCTTAAAGTGAACAACTCAAACCCAAGTTCACTATATGGACCACTTATGTATTTATACATGATCAAATCCCCCCTTAATCTCCTCTTCTCAAGAGAGAATAAATTCAGTTCCTCTAATCTTTTCTCATAGCTGAGGTCCTCCATGCCTCTTATGAGTTTGGTTGCCCTTCTCTGCACTTTCTCCAGTTCCCCAATATCCTTTTTAAGAACTGGTGCCCAAAACTGAACTGCATATTCCAGATGAGGTCTTACTAATGATTTGTACAGGGTCAAAATTGTATCTCTCTCTCTCTGGAGTCCATGCCTCTGTTAATACAAGAAAGGACTTTGCTTGCTTTGGAAACAGCAACTTGACATTGCATTCTTTTATTAAGCATATTATCTACCAGAACACCCAGATCCTTCTCCGCTATGGATTCCCCCAGTTCTACTCCACCTAGTATGTATGATGCATGCATATTCTTACCCTCCAAGTGCATAACTTTACATTTATCAACATTAAACCTCATTTGCCACATAGTTGCCCAATGAAACAGTGCATTGAGGTCAGATTGTAAAGAAGTTCCTCCTGTAAAGAAGTTATTCCACTGCAAAGCTTGGTGTCATCTGCAAAGACTGAAATGGTACTTTTAATCCCAGACCCTATATCATTTATAAAGATATTAAAAAGTAAGGGTCCCAACACTGAACCTTGGGGTACACCACTGATAACTTTAGACCAATCAGAGTAAGAATCATTAACCACTACTCTCTGAATTCTATCTTTTAGCGAATTTTCTATCCAATTACAAACCGATCTTTCCAAGCCAGTAGACTTTACCTTACACATTAGCCGTGTGTGGGGAACTGTGTCAAACGCTTTTGCAAAATCCAAGTATACTACATCCACAACCACCCCTCTGTCCAAGGTTTTTCTTACCACCTCATAAAAAGAAATCAGGTTTGTTTGACAACTTCTGTCTCTCATGAATCCATGCTGTCTGTTGCTTAAAATATTTTTTTCCAGCAAGAACTCATCTATGTGGTCTTTTATTAAACTCTGCAATATCTTCCCGACTGAAGTTAAACTAACAGGTCTATAGTTACTTGGCAAAGACTTTGATCCCTTTTTAAATATAGGCACCACATTGGCCCTACGCCAATCCAGTGGTACTATTCCAGTCCTTAACGAGTCCCTAAAAATTTGAAACAAAGGCTTAGAAATTACAGCGCTCAATTCTTTTAGGATGCGTGGGTGGATGCCATCTGGTCCAGGTGCTTTATCCACCCTTATTCTGTCTAAATATTTCTGGACCATATCACTTTTGAGCCATTGTGGATAATTTGGGGCTGTGTCAATACCGTCCTCATTATGGTCATGAGCTCCCCCATGCTCCTTTGTATATACAGAGCTGAAGAAAGTATTTAATAAATTTGCCTTCTCTTTGTCCCCAGTCACCCACTCCTGGTTATTTTGTAAAGGGCCTACATGCTCAGACCTAACCTTTTTTTACTGTTAATATATTTGAAGAATTTTTGGGGGTTTGTCCTACTATCTTTTGCAATCTGTCGTTCATTTTGAATTTTTACGTCCCTGATTTCCTTTTTACATATTCTGTTATATTCTTTGTTACAATTAAACAATGATAGTGTTCCTTCATTTTTATATTTATCTATTGCTTTTTTAACTTTTGCTGTGAGCCACATATTATTTTTAGCCTTTTAAACGTATTACCCATGGGAATATACTTTGCAGTGAGTTTGCATAAAGTCTTTTTGAAAAATTCCCATTTCTGTTCTGTGCTCATCGATGCCAATATTCCCTCCCAGTCTAAATCCTGGAGAGCAGCCCTCATCCTTGGAAAATTTGATCTCTTAAAGTTAAGTGTTTTTGTATTTCCTGTATGCGTTTTTTGCTTACAGCTAACATTAAATGAAATCATATTATGGTCACTGCTACCCATATGTTCTTGTTGATGAATGGACTCATGTAATATACTGTATATCATATACAGTAAGTCTGTACTATTTATATATTTCACTCAAGGTCATCAGTGGGACTTGTCTCTCTCAAGATGGAATCCATGTGTGCAGTTGGGATGTCAGGGGCCCCTTAAAGCATTATGTTCATCACTCCACCTCAGTGCTGTATCTTGGCCCAGGCCTAGGACGGCACTTTGCAGGGGGGCAGCAAAAAAGTGGGAACTGATAAGCTTCACACTCATGGGGCTGCATTAATATTCTGCACTGATGGCTACTGATGAGGCTGCGCTGATGGCAACTGATAAGGCAGCACTGATGGGCACTGATAGGCTGCACTGATGGCCACTGATGAGGCTGCACTGATGGCCAGTAATGAGGCTGCACTCATAAGGCTGCACTGATGAGGCTGAACTTATGGAAACTGATGGGCACTGAAAAACTGGTTGTAGTCTGTGGTTTACAGATAACGGGGCGGGTCATAAACATGAAGGGGTGTGGCCTGTACAGGAAGGGGTGGGTCATATTTAAATTAGGGGGTGCCCAAGTTTAGTCAGGACTAGGGCAGCACAAAACCTAAATACACTACTGCTCCACCTCAAGGGTGTCACTCCAGACAAAAAAGAATGAACACCAATGGTGCAGTAAACATAAACTAGTTGACTCAAATTGTAGGTACTCACATTTTTAAAACCGCCTGTATGTAATGTAGTTTGCAAAAGACACTTTCTCATTCATTTCTGGTTTCGGTTGTGACCGGAAAGGACATCACCTGGGTCAACCCCCTATTTTTTAGTATTTATTTCTTTCCTCAGGATCAACTGTTAAGATCACGTGGTCTCAATTATCACTTCTGTGCTGAAGATAATTGAATATATACTACTGTTCAAAAGTTTGGGGTCACCCAGACAATTTCATGCTTTACATGAAAACTCACACTTTTATTCATCAAATGAGTTGCAAAATGAATAGAAAATATAGTCAAGACGTCGAGGAGGTTAGAAATAAGGGTTTTTATTTGAAATAATAATTTTGGCCTTCAATTGCTTTCATCAAAGAATTCTCCATTTGCAGCAATTACAGCCTTGCAGACCTTTGGCATTCTAGCTGTCAATTTGTTGAGGTAATCTGAACACGCCATTACAGACAGAATACCAGCTGATTGCTTCTTCCCTAAATAGTTCTTGCATAGTTTGGAGGTGTGCTTTGGGTCATTGTCCTGTTGTAGAAGGAAATTGGCTCCATTCAAGTGCTGTCCACAGGGTATGGTATGGCGTTGCAAAATGCTATGCCATACCCTGTGGTAGCGTTCCTTATTCAAAATCCCTTTTACCTTGTACAAATCTCCCACTTTAACAGCAAGCACCAAAGCAGCCCCAGACCATAACATTACCTCCACCATGCTTGACCGATCACGTCAGGCACTCCTCCAGCAGCTGTTCACTTGTTATTTGTCTCACAAATGTTCTTCTATGTGATCCAAACACCTCAAACTTTTTTTTCCAATCTTCCTATGTCCAATGTCTGTGTTCTTTTACCCATCTTAATCTTTTACTTTTATCGGCCAGTCTCAGATATGGCTTTTTCTTTGCCACTCTGCCTAGAAGGCCAGCATCCCGGAGTCGCCTCTTCACTGTGGACGTTGAGACTGGTGTTTTGCGGGTACCATTTCATGAAGCTGCCAGTTGAGGACCTGTAAAGCGTCTATTTCTAAAACTAGAGACTCTAATGTACTTGTCCTCTTGCTTAGTTGTGCACCGTGGGCCTCCCACTTCTCTTTCTATTCTGTTTAGAGCCCGTTTGTGCTGTTCTCTGAAGGGAGTAGTACACACCATTGTAGGAAATCTTCGGTGTCTTGGCAATTTCTTACGTGGAATAGCCTTCATTTCTCAGAACAAGAATGGACTGTTGTTTCAGAAGAGAGCTCTCTTTTTCTAAACATTTTGAGAGTATAATTGAACCCACAAATGCTGATGCTCCAGATACTCAACTAGCTCAAAGGAAGGCCAGTTTTATAGCTTCTCTAATCAGCACAACAGTTTTCAGCTGTGCTAACATAATTGCACAAGTGTTTTATAATTAGTTAGCTTTTTAACACGATTAGCTAACACAATGTACCATTGTAACACAGGAGTGATGGTTGCTGGAAATGGGCCTCAGTACACCTATGTAAATATTCCATTAAAAATCAGCCGTTTCCAGCTAGAATTGTCATTTACCACATTACCAATGTCTAGACTGTATTTCTGATTACTTTAATGTTATCTTCATTGAAAAAAACAGTGCTTTTCTTTAAAAAAAAATAAGGACATTTTTAAGTGACCCCAAACTTTTTGAACGGTAGTGTACATCCATACCAAACCAGATTCTGATTTGGCTGTCTCTGTCCTATTCAACTGTATCTGTGACCTAAAATGAATGACTCCAAATTTTCTTCAATGAAACTGACAAGACATGCTTATTGGCACCCTCCTCAACTTTGCAAAGCCAGTCCTTTAACGCTATCTGTTGATAGTGCCATACTTGAGCTTCTGTCTAAATTGAATCTGGGACTAATTTTTGACAATAGCTTAACATTTGATCCATATCTTTTTCCACACAAGAAACCTCACTCAATCACCCTGTTATATACTCTGGCTGAAAAGTTGATCAATATCTTTGTGTTCTTCTGACTGACTACTGTAATGATCTTCAATAAATAATTTACCATAGTAAAAGGGTTTTTAAGGTGCCATAGAAACAAACCAGTGTCAATTTATAAAAATATTACATTTTTATTATATAAATGTTAAAAAAAATGTAAAGCCGTTTTCCTTTTAACATGACAGTAAAGCAAAAAATCCAGTCATTCCTTGACATGTTTTGCTATACATACATAGTGTCTTCAGGAGATTAGTCTGGGTATTGCTCATGTAAGCTATTAAAAAATATAACACACAATTATCACAAAACTGGAACTATATGAACACACATAATGTTTGTAAATCAAAGGCATATATACCATGCAAACTAGACAGATATACGTGCTTACATTTTGTAGGTCCTTAGAAAGGACATATAGGCCTATTTAATCTGTATGTGTGTGTATGTATGTATATTTATAATATACCAAAATTTCCAAAGAAATGAAACTAGGTGGAAGACACTTAGGATTTGTCTAAAAAGTGCTTGTAGGTGGATATCAGTATACCACAAGGGACAATAGGACCCAGAGTTTAAGAAACTTAGTGGAGAACATAAGAAACAATCAACGTACATGTAGGACTTATGTTAGTTAAAACGTATTCATTTTATGCTTTTATCTCAAAAATAAGATGAAATAAAAATCTGGATAAGGGTAATTACCTATGATCACCTATGTTGTAGCAAAGCCACAGATCATATAAGGGCATTGTAGCTTACAAGGAATTTGTATATTAAAGTGGACGTATTCCCTCTTCACGGATAGCAGAGCATCTTTCGATCTCAACACCTAGGAAAGGAAAGCCATATAAGCCATAAGCTTCTCCCACTTCATTATCAAAAACTAATAAGGGATTCATTAGAAAGCTCCATAATTACCTTAAGTGTCTATTTTCTTCACTAGCCCCTCTAGATTTCTACAGAGCTTGAAAGCGCTGCTACTAGGCTCCTTTTAAATGCCCCTCACCTCCGGTGTACTGCAACGCTTTAGGGAGGCACGGACGCCGTACTTTGTCATCTGCGCATGCACAAGATGGCGCAGAGTGATGACATCACGAAGGGCCGTGAGTCCCTTGGTGCCATCTTGGAATCTCCTATTGTCAGCCGCGGCAACACCATGTGCTGCTAGCGGATGACACATGGGGAATTAGGATAATAACTGCGCAAAATGACAGAAATTGGACATTTGATGCTCCACAGATGATCAGGCATAAAAACACCTGGAGTAGAGCATTCCATGTCCCTGGGCGTCCGTATGGTCACCCATCCATCCCTCAGCACATATCACTATTCTTTTATCATGCCATCTAGTGGTCAAAATTGAAACAAAAGTATTAATCCAAACTGGGGACCTTTACAGGTAAGTAATCAACACAGGTCAGCTTTATAAACAATACCATAGATCACAAACAGTAATTTACAACAAAGTATTCCTTTGTGCATAGTTTAACCTTCATCAACATACCATATAAGTGTATGTCATCAAATTAAAAAAACACAGACCTCTAATAGAGAGCTGCATATCAAAATTGAATTGGATGAAAATCCAATTTTCAAGACAAAAAAATGGCCTACTCTTTGTTTGAGAAGTTTTAAAGCTCATGGACTCATTGAGAAACTAGGTGGCTAAGAGGGTATAAATCCATCTGGATTCTCGTTGCAACAAAAGTTGGTCTATATCACCACCCCTCTCATGCTTAGGAATATGGTCTAGAGCAAAAAATGTCATTTTAGAAGAATCAAAGTTGTGATGGAGCCCAATAAGCCTACTGATTGGGGTCTTCATTCTTTTCTTAGATAGAAAGAAAACCCCCCTAAAGGGAATGGGACTTTTATGGCCAAAATAACACCAAATATAAAATTAAAACATATGTTTATTAAGTAGACATAAAATCAACTGAATAGAAAAAACAACAACTATGAAATGCATACACATAACATGATAAAATACTTGTCGGATCAGACAAGAATAGGGTGGAGCACAGACTTCCAAAGAGCACCCATCACCCTACGCATTGCGGGAAACCCTTCATCAGGGGTGTGAGTGATGAAGTTCAAAGTGCTGATGTAAATGTATTTCTGCACTAGAAAATACACAATAATCGTATACAGACAATAGGTATATGACCAAAAGAGTTTCTGAAAAATACATAATATGCCAGAAAACCATAATATCAATTAACACAATACTGCAATATTGTAAACATGAAAATAAATTCAAAATAGATGACGTACCCTGAAGAAATGACCAAATCAAGATGGAGAGAAGATGTTGAAGAAAGTCGACTAAGGGGGGGTAGGAGGAGCGTCAGATGTGGAGATCAAATTCACCCATACCTCCAGTCCGTCTGCCATCACATTTCTTGATGTCACGATCATCAAGGAAAATTCCCACGGCTGGGAATCTTATTCTTCACGCCAACAGTTCACATCCAGCTCCTCTTATTCGGTCCATCCCGTTTGGGCAATACTTGCGTCTAAGACGCAACTGTTCCACAGACCAACTTTTTTTGCAAGAGGCCCTCCAATTGAGAAATAGGCTCTTGGGGAGAGGCTACTCCAACACTTGCCTCAAAAAGGCCTATAGCAAATCTCGACAACAGTTGCTTTATGGCGAAAAAAAGCCTAAAGCCAATCCTACTCAACAAGAACAATTACGCATCATCACACGCTATACACAACATCAGGAAATTCAAAAAATCTTAGAGAAACATTGGCACATCCTCCAAATCGATCCGACTTTGAAACCTTTTCTTGCCTCTAACCCCTCTATTTGATATAAAAAGGCCAAATCACTTCGTGATATTCTAACTTCAAGTGAATTAAAAGGGGAATTTAGAAGAGATCCTTGCAAGAGATTTTGTGCGTACAAATGCGGAGGATGTCCTTATTGCCAATACATAAACATACAATCTAACTTCAAACTCCCAAATGGCAAGATCTTTAGACCGAAACACTATGTTAACTGCCAGACCATCGGCGTGGTTTATATATTGTCTTGCCCCTGTGGCTGTTTTTACGTCGGAAAGACGAAGCAAGAACTGTGGAGGAGAATATATAAACACACGTATACCATGAAGAGTAGTAATCCCGACTTCCCTTTGGGCAGACATGTTAGAGATGTCCACCACAAACTGTTTCCTCCAGTGAGGTTTCTGGCACTGGATCGCATTCATCCCAGCCTGCGGGGTGGTGACTGGGACAAGACCCTGCTCCAGCATGAGGCGCGCTGGATCATGGCCTTGGAGGCCACCTCCCCCCCCCCCGGGCCTCAATGAAGTCCTGAGTTTCCGTCCATTCCTGGAGGGCTTTTCCTCTGGAGGATGGTTCAATGAGTAATTGGTTCTTTCTTCACAAAAATGTTTTTACACACATTTTTACTAGTTTCATCTTTACTTTCCTGTTTTTTTTTTTTTTCCTTTTTTCCATTCTTATTATTATTTTTTATTTTATTTTTTCCAATATTTATTATTTTTTCTTTTCTTTGCCCCCTTTTTTCTTCCTTTTCTGTTTTTTTCTTTTTCTCAGGTGGTTCTTACATTGTCTTCACCCGGCACACCCAGAGGCTCATGTGATAGATCGATAGATGGCGCACTGGTCACACTCTGTCCTTTGTTTCACCTTTCCCCCTGTTCTCAGTGTTGACTGGGCGGTTCTCTCATCCAGCGCCGCCCATTTGACCTGGTTGCTGCGTCGGAGACCGGGGAGCGCATGGCGCGGCCCCTACCTCTTTGGGGGCGGCGCCATGCGCTCCACTGTCTGCGAGTTCCCTATTGGCCGCCTGCCACGGGTGATTGGTTCGCGCAGCGTGCGTCCTGGCCTTTGGTGGCCTTATTAGACTCTACATGTCTCGCTAGTCGGCCGGTCACTTCGACCCAGGCGGCACCTCCAAGCTGCTTCTCCTGACAAGGTAACGCTTTTCCCCATTTATCTATATGGAAACCTAGTTTGGATGTTATTCATTGCTTGCACCGTTTGCCTCCATTGGCACTAAGCAGTGTCTTGTTCTAGTACTAGAAGCATTATATTTTTTTGCTTATACATCCATTCATGATTGTTTTCCTGCAGCTCATGTGTGCAATACCTGGGCTTTCAGGATTGGATCATCTGTACTTTCCTCAGGAATTGACCAACGGCCATGATTTAACACTGCCTCTTGCTGGGCTTGAATAAGATTGCTCCAGTCTTATACATTTACATTTACCCACTACCAGGAATTTGCTGCAAGTGAGCTTACCGACCTTTGCATGACAGGTATTTAGGTGCAATATAGGTTATATATACCTCTATACATTTTTTCTATATATGTGAGATTCCTACAGATATCATTTTCTAGTTGATACATCCACTTTTTATCCCACACATGGACTCTCTAGGGACTTGTGTTTGGAGACATTTTTTGGCCACCTCCTTTTCATCATTTCATCTCAACATCTGACGCTCCTCCTACCCCCCCTTAGTCGACTTTCTTCAACATCTTCTCTCCATCTTGATTTGGTCATTTCTTCAGGGTACGTCATCTATTTTGAATTTATTTTCATGTTTAAAATATTGCAGTATTGTGTTAATTGATATTTTGGTTTTCTGGCATATGTATTTTTCAGAAACTCTTTTGGTCATATACCTATTGTCTGTATACTATTATTGTGTACTTTCTATTGCAGAAATACATTTACATCAGCACTTTGAACTTCATCACTCACACCCCTGATGAAGGGTTTCCCGCAACGCGTAGGGTGATGGGTGCTCTTTGGAAGTCTGTGCTCCACCCTATTCTTGTCTGATCTGACAAGTATTTTATCATGTTATGTGTATGCATTTCATATTTGTTGTTTTTTTCATTCAGTTGATTTTATGTCTACTTAATAAACATATGTTTTAATTTTATATTTGGTGTTATTTTGGCCATAAAAGTCCCATTCCCTTTAGGGGGGGTTTTCTTTCTATCCATTTTTCCAGGGATGTCGGCCTTATAACACCTTGCCCTGCTTAGATGAGTGATCTTTTGTATTTTCATTTTTTTCTTAGAGATCAGCGACACATGGTCTCTTATTCCATGAAAGAACAGTCTTTTTGTTTTGCCAATATAGAATACTTGACACTCACAAATTATATAGTATACTACCCCAAGCGTTTGACAATTTTCTTGAAAATTGGGCCTATACACCTGTCCATTTGGTAGGAATACCTCTTGGGTGTTCATAACCAAGTGGCAGAAATTACACCTGTCACATGGTTTAGTTCATTTATCAAAGTAAATCAGGACCTTAACTTCGGTGATTAATGACTTTTGACCAACTGGTCCTTGAAAGAGGAGGATCGTCTAAAGGTGATTTGGGGCCGTACATTTACATATTTGGATACGGTATCATCTGCCACCAACAATTTCTCCATAATGCGTCGTACATGACTATGATGGCCTGAATACCTCGTAATAAGTTGTCCACATCCACAAAATACCTTGTGATTTATAATAGTTTACATGAGCAATACCCAGACTAATCTCTTGAATAAACTATGTATGTAAAGCGAAACATGTCGAGGAATGACTGGATTTTTTGCTTTTTTTTAAAGATTTTTTTAACATTTATATAATAAAAATTGAACATTTTTATAAATTGACACTTGTTTGTTTCTACGGCACCTTAAAAACCCTATTACAGTAATACCTTGGTTTGCGAGTATAATTTGTTCCAGCAGCATGCTTGTAATCCAAAACACTCGTGTATCAAAGAAATCATGGAAACTCAGATGATTCGTTCCACAGCCATTTACGGTGCTTTCACACGGGCGTTCCACATGTCCGTCTATCATCCTATTTTTTTGCGGGTGATATACGGACATTATGTATGTCAATGGCATTGCAGATGTCAGCGGATAACCATCCGCTGACATCCGATTTTCGTCCTTTCAGTTCTGTTCCGTTTTTTGGAACGGAACAGAACCCTATTTTTGTTCCGTTTAAAAAACGGAACGGATGCAAAATCGGATGTCAGCGGTGTCATCCGCTGACATCCGCAATGCCCATAGACATACATTATGTCCGTATATCATCCGCAAACGGATGGGATGATATGCGGACATACGGAGCGTATGACACAAGTGTCAGTCGCTCCATGAAAAAAAAAAAAGTGCCGGAGCGGGTCGCAATGCGGTCCGCTCCGTGTGAAAGAGCCCTGAATGGTATAAATAAAGATATGCTACTATCATATATAAAGTACATTACTGTACAGTATAAGCATACCATCTCCTCTGTTAAATAACATCATTATGTGTCCCTCTGTCTGTACTGTATATAAAGATGCCGATTTATACTGTATTAGAGCGTCTCTGGCGCTCGTGTTACTCCTCAGCTCTCTGCTTCTCTCCTCCCCTCCTCTTCAGATGTCAGCGGAAGTGATCGGCCCCGCCCACCGGGTAGAGCAGAGAGACGAGGAGTCACATAAGCGCCGGGAGACGCTCTGAAACAGTAGAAATCAGCATCTTTATATACAGTACAGGCACAGGGACACATAATGGTATGTAACAGAGGGCATTAACAGAGGGGATGGCATGCTTATACTGTACTAAACTGCTCGTATATCAAGACGGTGCTCGCATATCAAGACAGATTTTTTTTAAAAATTTTGCTCATCTTTTAAAATGCTCGTAAACAAAGTTACTCGCAAACCAAGGTATTACTGTACTTTGGTAAATTCTTTATTGATGGTAATCTTCTCAGGGTGTGGTGCAATTGACTTCTGCCACACTCATCTATTTGTTTAACCACTTGCCAACTGCCCCACGCAGATTTACTGCGGCAGGGCGGCTCGGCTGCGCATAGATCTATGTGATTATGTGGACGCGGTCTTGGCGGCACGCACGCGCCGTCGGAGCCGCACTCCCACTGTGATTCGACACAGCGGGAGCCAGACCGCGGGAGAAGTGGGCTCGATCGCTGCCGGCCTTCCGCGATCTTCAGAGAAACTGACAGGAGAGCCGCCCGCCTATGTAAACAAAGCAGGCGGCTCTTCTGTCAGGCACAATGAGATCATGTGTCTCAGCTAAGCTGAAACACTGATCTCTGTGTGCGTGTCACAGAACCCTCCCCTCCATAGTTAGTAAGCACAATTTAGGCTCAGACTTAACTTTTTGATCACCCCCAGTATTACCCCTTCCCTGTCAGTGTCATTTGTAAAGTAACCGTGCCTATTTAGCACTGATTACTGTATTGGTGTCACTGGTCCCCAAAAAGTGTTACTTAGTGTCAGATTTGTCCGCCGCAGTCCCGCTAAAAATCGCTGATGGCCGCCATTACTAATAAAAACAACAAAAAAAATAAAAAGTCCAAAAATCTATCCCATAGTTTGTAAACGCTAAAACTTTTGCGCAAACCAATTAATACACGCTTTTTGGGATTTTTTTTTTTTACATCTTTTATTGGGAATGTTTTTTAGCAGAAAGTAAAAAAAAAAATATATATATATATATATATTTTTAAATTGCCGCTATTTTTTTGTTTATAGCGCAAAACCTAAAAACCGCAGAGGTGATTGAATATTACCAAAAGAAAGCACTATTTGTGGGAAAAAAGGACATCAATTGTATTTGGGTACAACGTCGCACGACCATGCAATTGTCATTTAAAGCAACGCAGTGCAGAATCGCAAAAAATGACCTGGTCATTAAGGGAGTAAAACTTTCCGGGGCGGAAGTGGTTAAATACTGTAATGATTTACTTGCTGGGAAGCTGAGCTCTTCACCAATAAGACCGTATGTCCAAAATTCAGCTGCCAGAATCCTGACTAGGTCTGGTGCAAGTGATTATAATAATCCTTGCACTGGCTATCTGTCAAGTTTCACATTGATTTAAAAATCCTCATGCTCACCTATAAGTCTCTGCACCCCATTATTTGTCTGTCACCATACCCCTCTTGTAACCTTTACCCCCCCCCCCCCCCCCAAAATCCTTGTCTTTTTTGTGTCCCTCATATTTGTCTATACTCTGTGGGTGACAGGGTCTTCTGCTGTTAAAGTGGTAGTTAACTTTTTGTTAAAAAAAAAAAAGTGGGCCCTCCAGGTGGTTTAAGCCACAATGTGCTAGTATTCACCAGATACTAGCACATTATGGCACACTTACCTTAAAACAAAACTCTCCAGTGGCGCAATGTCACTACTAATGCGGCTTCCATCTTCACCCAGTCTTCCTCATGGGTGCGCAGGCTCAAACCGTTTGAATAACTGAATTGTGATGAGGCCGAGGCACAGAGCAAGAGGGGACAGCATGTCATTCAATCAGAGCGCAGTGTGTATGTGCTGGTAATGTCACTGGCTGCTTCCAGTAGGAACATTTCCTAAACACCACAAGTTTAGGAGATGTTCACTGTACCCACAGGGGTATGCCCTATTACAGTGATGGTGAACTTTGGCACCCCAGATGTTTTGGAACTACATTTCCCATGATGCTCATGCACTCTGCATTGTAGGTGAGCATCATGGGAAATGTAGTTCCAAAACATCTGGGGTGCCAAGGTTTGCCATCACTGCCCTATTATATGCTTACCTGTAGGCACAAGTTCAAAACCGGAGTTTACTACTGCTTTAGGGCCCAAAAACTCTGGAATTCTTTCAGAGATTAATCTTTCTTACAGTAGAACTATAGGAAAAACTTACATTTTTATTTTATTTTGGATAGAGCATGGGAAGGTTACAACCCCTGTCAGATTTTTTTTTTCACCATCTGTGTCCTATTGCGTAGATTTTCCTTCTCTTCCTGTCCCATAGATAAATAGAAAGTGAGAGGAAATCCCTGCAAATTAAGGGAATTCCTTGGGGACCAGCAGGTCAACAGAACTAGTGTCCCCCATTGGAAGATTTTCTCTCAATTACTTTTCTGGGGACAACCCAAAATTTGGGATTTTCTTTCACTTTCAATGATAATGGTAAACAGGACAAATAGGGTGAATCCCTAACGTGGGCACAGCCGGCAATAAAGATTGACCAGTGTTCTAGGCCCTCTCCCCAAAACTAAAAAAAAAATTGCCTTTAGTTACACCTTAAACTTTCTTCTTTAGACCAGCCTTCAAAATAAAGTTTATTAACCGGTTGCCGACCGCCGCAAGGACATATACTGCGGCGGTCAGCCCCGGCCAGGCAAAGTGACATATATATACGTTACTAGCCTGTTAGTTGCTTGTGAGCCAATAGCGGGCGAGCGTGCGCCCACCCCGGCTCGTTCCCTGGGAAGTCCGTGCGTGTGACCGGCGGACCTGATGTCCGCCAGTCACTCGCGATCGTCCTCCGTGAAGGGAGAAAGGCAGGCGGCTGATGTAAACAAGCCGCCTGTCATTCTCCCCTGTGTAGGAATGGTGATCATACGGTTCTACTTTGTAGGACCGTTGATCACTGTTCCTACACCAGTAGCCATGTCCAATCACAGTAAGAAGCACGCCCCTAGGGACACACTTAACCCCTCCTTCCCCAATAAAGTTAACCCCCTTCCCTGCCAGTGTCATTTTGCAGTAACAGTGCATATATATAGCACTGATTACTGTAGTAATGTCACTGGTAACCCCAAAAGTGTCAAAAATGTCAGTCAAGGGTCCGATCTGTCCGCCGCAATGTCGCAAAAAAAATCGTAGATCGCTGCCATTACGCGTTAAAAAAAAAAACACCAAAAATGACAGAAATCTTTCCCTTAGTTAGTAAACGCAATAACTTTTGCGCAAACCAATCAAAAGCTTTTGCAATTTTTTTTTTTTTTTACCAAACATATGTAGCAGAAAACAAATTGGCCAAAAATGTTAAAACATTTTGATTTTTACATTTTTTTTGGGGAATTTCATTTAAAACAATGTGAAAAATATTGTTATTTTTGCAAAATGTACGCTCTTTTTTTGTTTATAGCGCAAAAAGTAAAAATCACACAGGTGATCAAATACCACCAAAAGAAAGCTCTGTTTGTGGGGAAAAAAAAGGACGTCAAATTCGTTTAGGTCGCACGACCGTGCAATTGTCCGTTAAAGTCACGCAGTGCCGAATCACAAAAAAGGCCCTGGTCAGGAAGGGGGTAAAATCTTCCGGGGCTTAAGTGGTTAATATTATTATATACATTTAGATACATTAAAAGTGATGCCTCGGCAGTCATCATCCCTACTTGCAGGGATCACAGGGTGTCGGCACCTTACCGGTATTGTTAGATTAAACGTTTTGTAGGCTCTGACAGGTTCACTTCATAAAACAGATAAAATCCAGCAGCCGGATTCCTGTACAGGATGGTACCGCTCACAGCTAAACCTGGCAATGGTGAGAATTCAGGGGCAGAGTCTTTCAGACATAATTAACCCTTTAAAGAATATCTGAAACCAAATAAACATTAAAAGCATAACTCCAATTTTATTGAGAAAAAAACATTCCCTTCTGGGTGATCTCTGTACATTGCAAGGATTTTACCAATCTTTGTTGCAGATTCCTACCTTTTGTTATTCTGAAGACATCCCTGTGTGTTTCTCTGTGTCCATGTGGGAAAGTGAGTCTAATGTGAGTGGTTTTATAACTAGCAATCAGCTGTGCACCTGCAGGTCATTATTGAGAAAAATTTGCAGGGTCTGCATCCCTTTAGATGTGTTCCTATTTGGGAATATCTTACCAAAAATGACATTTTTGTTGCAGGGGATGCCAGAAATCTGACTTGTACCTTAAAGCAGACTTCTGGGAAAATTGGTGAGCCAATCACACAAGCAGGAAATGTTTCTGGGGGAGCACTTTGTGTTTAGAACACCTCCAGGTAGCCATATTGCATAGCTTTTTCAGAAAATTACAGAACTGCAGATTGAAAAGGAAAGGTCATTTTTATAACATTACAGTACAATATGACTTGTGCCGCAATTGTAAATGCTACATTATTTTTTTCTTTATTTGCTATTGTTTTCCCCACTAAATAGGAGTTACCCTTTAATATATTGCAGGTTACCAGTCCTTAGATGTGAAGGCAGTTTTTGGTTATCTTTTCTTTTTTTTTTTTTTTTTTAAAAACATTTTCAGTAAGAAAACAAAATACCATTTATCTTTCCGAAGACGCGATGCCTTTGTCACTTCCTGTGAACTGAGCTGACAGTACAAACAATACAAACAATATTATATTCCAAGCTATCTTCTGTAAAATACTCATTTCCCTGTTCCTGATGTAATGTGGTGGATGAAGTCTTCTGGGACCTCTCACTGTCCCAGAAGACTACAACGAGAGGGAGGAAGGAGAACTTCTGTGGACACTTCTGCGCTGGGAACGGAAGTGGGAAGCGAGTACCTGTTTAAATCGGGTACCCGCTCCTCAATGGTGCCAATTGTTGAGGAGTGGGGAAAAAGTCCTTTAAGCGGAACTTCCCCTTTTGGGTAGAGCTCCGCTTTAATGTGGTGTTAAACTCAAAAGCAAACACTTATTTTATTGCGCCAACCTCTAAAAAAAAAAAAATATATATATATATATATATATATATATATATATATATAGCGAGATTAATAAGGCACAACTAACACAAAAGTTTTTGTTTTTTAAATACAAAACACATTTTTATTACAATTGAGCAAAAGATAAAATCTAGACTAATCATTTTATAAAAGCAATACAGAGCAACCCACTTGTCATAGTCTGTTGACCGTTACAAAATGTAGCATATAAAAGTTGTCTGATGGAAACAACCACTCTTCTTATATCATTTAAATGTCATAGCTTGACGCATTTCTTGGATAATCCACTTTTTCAGGAGCAGACATAGAAGTGCAAAGAAAACTATTATAAATAAGAATCAAAATATATACAAAAGGATAACGTCTAAAATAGGAACACATTGAATTCCATTCATTTGTTTTGTGTGAAGTCTCCATCAGGGGGAAAAAAAATGGCAACCATGACCAACAAGACTGTTGACGAGGAGGACCCAAAACAGCAGAGACACACCCCCTGTCAGTAAGTCTGTTGGTTTTTCAACCAAACAAGCTTTCTTACAGATGTAACAGTTACGGGTTTGAGATAAATCATTTAACACTGACAGGGGTGCTTAAAATGATCAGCTTTTATTTATGTAAAACCTTTTTCTCCTACGTCCTCTGACAGTTGCAGCTCATTCAGAATACCTTCATGAGAAGGTAATGGCACCCTCTGCAGGAGTAAGCTAGGCAGTGAAAGGTTAATAAAAATACTTCACACTGAGACACACCTCTAGGGGGCAGAACCTCAGCCATTATCCTGACACAGTGAGCACTGTTCTCCAGTTTTCGTGCTGCCTAGCGTCAGGAGTAGGTCTAGGTCTTACCAGCTGGGACCTATGTCTCAGTTCTTTTGTTTTTTTCTTTGAAAATAGTCTTTTATTTCTCTTTCACTCACTATTGCTAGTTAGTCAGGGGGATCCCTGGAGAACTACAAGCGACAGCAGAGCTGGGCCTCACACAGGATAATCTAGATCCTTATGGATTCCCAGCCTGCAAACCAGCATCGCAGGTCATTGGTGCACTCAGGCCTCACAACGACAGTGCCCCTGAGGATGCTGATGAGCCTGTGGAGATCCATCTTCACCGGGATGTCTCAACTTTGGAACGCCCATGTGTTGCTAGCATCCCTTCCTGGCTGACGGCACCCCCACTCAGGGTGGGAGGTGTTCCGTATCGGAGCGGAGCTCGCTATCCATGTAATGGTGAGTGTCCCTGGGACAGTTGTCTGTGGGGTGTTATGTGGGCCCACTCATGGGGGATGGCAGGAAAAGGTGGTCTCTGTGGTATCCCCCCTCCTGGCCATTTTGTGCGGCCCCTACCTCCCTGCCCCCGCTGGGGGCGCACTGTGGTGTACACTGCTATGGATGGGGGGTGTGGGGGCTTAGTGCATTCTTGGGGGTATTTCTGAGGTTCCCTGCGGTGGTCAGCTCTTGGGTTTTACACTACCTTGCGCCGATTGCTCGGCCGCCATTTTGGGTGAGGGCAGGCTGCTTTGTCTTCTTTGTGTGGGCGCCGCCATTTTGCGAGTGCTTCCTCCTATTTGTTTCTATTAGGCAACATATTACTGTGGCTCAGGGCATGCATCGGTCTCTAGTGCATGAGGTCACTTCCTTTTTCACTTCTCTTCACTGCAGCAGCGTGTGTGGAGGTCTGGGCAAGTATACAGTGACACTGTGGGCTGATGTTTGGCTGTTTTTTTCAGGCATTTTCCTGCAAAACTGTACTTTCTCTGTGGCTATAGCTGTTTTTAAGGGGTCACCACCGGCGGTGCAGATTTGCAGTGTGGACCGCGGGCCAGTGTCCCAAAAAAATTTTTATGGCAAAATGGAGTCCCAGGATGACAAATTCCCCGCAGACCTGGTCGATGCTTCAGGAACCCCTGAATCCTCTTCCATGGCCTCCTTATTTGCTGCACTTGCGACTTTGGCATCCAAGGTGGATCTGCTGATGTCTGAACGCACTACTAAAAAACAGCCGATGCCCTCTGTCTTCTGACTCAGAACCTGATTTGGTTGCCATGGACAACGTTCCCCCTGAGGGGTCCCACTCCTCACATTCGGAGGGGGAGGAGGAGCAGTCCTCTTCTACTGCGGCGCAGGAACACACTATAGTGGATGCACTCATTAGCTCCGTCAGGGAGACTTTAAATATTGATGATGAGCCCACCCAGTCAGGTAAGCGGGTTTCCTTCAGGTCCCGCAAAGCCCAGAAGTCGGGTCCGGTTTTTCCCTGCCCGAGTAGTTTCACGAAACTGTGACCGACCAATGGCATTGCATCAAACATATGCTGGCAGTGCCTAAGCGGTTTAAATACCGCTATCCCTTTGCGGATCCTGTGGACAATTGTTGGACGGTGTCACCAAAGTTGGACCACACTGTTTCTAGGTTGAATAGATCCACATTGATGCCTGTGGAGGACTCCCCGTTGTTCAAGGATCCGGCAGATAGGCGCGTGGCGACGATTGGAGGCTCCCTGCTAAAGTCTGTGTTTGCTTTGGTGATGGTTTCTCAAGCTGTCACGGAATGGTCCAAGGTGCTTAGGCGCACCTTATTGGCGGAATTGGCTTCTCCGGCTGCCCCTGACATGGTGGATCAAATGGCCCAGGCTGTGAGGTACCTGTGTGATGCGGCCTTAGACGAGGCTCCTTTGGTCGCAAGGTTGTCTGCGGTTGGGGTCGCATTCCGCGCATTATTTGCCTAAAAAGTTGGTCGGCTGACCACGCTTCCAAGAAGATGGCTGACCACGCTTCCAAGAATATGATGTCCTTTATGTGGGTAATCGTCTGTTTGGGGATATCTTGGATGAGTTGATCAACGGTTTCACGGATGGTAAAAGTACCCTTTTGCCCCAAGCCTCTAAGGGAAAATCTCCCTGCGCTGGGCAGGGTCCTCCTTTCGTGCCTCAGGGGCACAGGAAAAAGGTAAATCCTTCAAGACTTCAGGCGGCCCCAGGGAGCCATGGTCCGGGAAACCCAAGACCGGTCAGGCCGGTTTGGCAGCCCGGCCCTCCTCTGCCTGAAGGGACGCCCTCACCGTTGCAGGGGTGGGGGGACGCCTGCATTACTTTCAGGAACCCTGGTTGTCTCAAATTCGGGACAGGTGGGTTCACAAACTGATTCGTTCAGGGTACAAGATCGAGTTTCGATCTCGCCCCGCAAACAGGTTCTTTCCATCAAATTTCCGTCTGACTCCCAATCTCAAAGGGGCAGTGCAAGATATTCTCAATAAGGTGCGTCCAATTCTGGACCTAAAGTCGCTAAACCGCTTTGTGCGGGTACAAAAGTTCCGGATGGAATCCATCCGGTCAGTTGTGGCATCGTTGAGTCCAGGGGACTTTCTGGCTTCCATCGACTTAAAGGATGCGTGTCTGCACATTCCTATCTTCGAGGGTCATCATCGGTATCTCCACTTCGCAGTGGCAGAGGAGCATTTTCAGTTTGTGGCATTACCCTTCGGTCTCGCTTTGGCTCCCAGTGTATTCACCAAGGTTTTGGCTCCAGTGCTGGCTTTGCTGCGCATGAAGGGGATTGCGGTCCTCGGTTATCTGGACGACCTCCTGTTAAGGGCGAGCTTGTGTGCTACTTTGGCGAGCGATCTGACAGTCACGGTTAAGACGCTCCAGGAGTTTGGGTGGACCATCAACTTTCAGAAGTCGGCTCTGACCCTGTCAGTTTGCCTCAATTACCTGGGGATGGTCTTGGACTCCGCTCAAGCAAAGGATTTTCTCCCGGAGGAAAAACTTCGGGCCTTACAGGGCGAGATCAAGTCTCTCAGGGACAATGATCTCTCCTTGCTGCGGGCCTGCATACGGTCTCTGGGTCTGATGGTGCAAGCAGAGATTCTTGCCAGGTGGGACAGAAAACCTCAGTCGTTGGAAAGGAGGATATCTCTGAGCCACCTCACAAGGACATACCTTTTGTGGTGGCTCCTGTCGCCAGCTCTGACACAAGGTAAATCTTTTCGGCCTCTACTGTGGATGGTGATGACCACGGATGCCAGCCTGTTAGGCTGGGGTGGAGTTCTGGATGCACTTTGTGCCCAGTGGACGTGGTCGGTGGAGGAATCCTCCTTACCGATAAACATCTTGGAGCTCCGGGCAATCAAGCTCTGCTTGTTCCATTGGACGACTCGGCTACAGAGTCGCCCGGTTCGTGTTCAGTCGGACAACACCACGGCGGTGGCTTACTTCAATCACCAAGGGGGCACCAAGAGTGCCCGGGTGGCCAAGAAAGTGGCCGAGATCCTGTCTTAGGTCGAGACGCACATTCCAGCGATCTAGGCTGTTCACATTCCGGGTGTAGAAAACTGTCAGGCGGACTATCTTAGTCCCAAGACCCTGGACCAGGGGGAGTGGTCTCTGCATCCAGAGGTGTTTTGCCTCCTGTGTGCCCGGTGGGGGACTCTGGACGTGGATCTGTTCTCGTCTCAACCAAAAGGTGGGAAGGTTTGTGGCCAGAAGCTGCGATCCTCTGGCGGACGCCACGGACGCCTTGGTGGTGCCCTGGCACCAGTATCGGCTGATTTATGCCTTCCCTCTGATTCAACTGCTGTCCAGGTTCCTCCGCAGGTTGGCGTCGGAACAGGTGCAGGTAAATCTGGTGGCCCCAGACTGGCCGGGTCGGTCGTGGTACGCAGACACGTGCCTGTTGTGAATCGCAAGGGTTTCATCCACGCTCCTTCTCGGTGGCAAGGATTTTGGCCTTCCTGCAGGAAGGTGTGGATCGGCGCTTGGCGCTGGCCATGATAAAGGGTCAGTTGTCGGCCTTAGCCATTTTCTTCCAGCGTCCCTTGGCGACTAATTCCTTGATTTGCACCTTTTTTCAAGGGATGCGTCATCTGGCTGCCCCAAGGAAGGCTCCTTTGCCTCCATGGGACCTGAATTTGGTTTTGTCCGTTTTGCAACGGCCTCCCTTTGAGAACATCAGAAAAATGCCTCTGCCTGTGTTGTCCCAAAACGTTGCATTTCTGGTGGCTGTCACCTCTGTCTGAGTTGGCGGCTCTGTCTTGCTGCTCGCCTTATCTGGTTGTTTATAGGGATAAAGTGGTCTTGAGACCCAATCAATCTTTTCTTCCCAAGGTGGTATCTGCCTTCCACCTCAACGAAGATATTGTCTTACCCTCGCTTTGTGCAAAACCCGAGCATCCCAAGGAATTTGCCTTACATTCCTTGGATGTGGTCCGGGCGGTCAGGGTTTACCTGTCTGCCACAGAGTCTTTTAGGAAGCCTGATTCCCTGTCTGTCCTTCCCGAGGGACCTTGGAAGGGTTCGGCTGCGCCCGCGGCAACCATCTCCAAATGGATCAGACAGACTATTGTTCAGGCCTATTCACTAAAGGATCAGGTGCCTCCTTTCCCTGTGAGGGCACATTCTACTAGAGCAGTCAGTGCCTCTTGGGCATTTCGCCATCAGGCTTCTGTGGCTCAGGTGTGCAAAGAGGCGACCTGGTCGTCTTTGCACACTTTCACAAAATTTTACAAACTTGATGTGATGTCATGCTCGGATGCTTCCTTTGGCCACAAGTTTTGAATGGGGCGGTTGTTTGAAGAGATATGGTGTTACGTCTCTTTTCAGGGGTGTTTTTTGTTCTGGGTTAGCAACTGTTGAGCTGCTGTTGCCCTGTTGGTTCGGTTTTTTCTCTGGCCTGGTTGAAACATTGCCTTTTCTGTAGGTTGCGTCTTCCCACCCCTCACACCTGCACTGCTTTGGGACGTCCCACTTGTGAAGGACATAGGAGAAAATAGAGTTTTTGTAAGAACTTACCGTAAAACTTTTTTCTCCGAGTCCTCTGACAGTCGCAGCCCCTGGCCCTCTGGTTTTTTTCTTTGGGGTTGATGCCTTCCGGTACTGCTTGCTAGGAAACTGGAGAACAGTGCTCACTGTGTCAGGATTATGACTGAGGGACGGCCCCCTAGAGGTGTGTCTCAGTGTGAAGTTTTTTTATTAACCTTTCACTGCCTAGCTTACTCCTGCAGAGGGCGGCATTACCCACTCGTAAAGGTATACTGAACGGGCTGCGACTGTCAGAGGACTCGGAGAAAAGAGTTTTACCGTAAGTTCTTACGAAAACTCTATTATCCCAAAAGGAAAGAAAAACTGTTGCTTTAAAAGCATGAGCTGGAGTGTGGCTTTAATTTGTTAGTGTATCTAAATCTGCTAGTACACCGAACACTGCCCTCTCCTAGGCTGACTATGCTGTTATCCAAATCTGCCCCCTGTGCTCCTTCACCCAAAGTGGGGGCACTCTAATACAGGATGATGAAAAACGAATTTATGCAGCGCTAGCTCAAATAAAGTGTAAAGTGCTGTGATATAAATACAATATTCAATATTTTATAAAGTGCACACTGTATGATCAAATGTAAAAAAGTGCTATGTGCTAAAAAAATCTCTGAGCAATAACAAATAAATAAATATATAGATAAATATATTAGTGCACAATAAACAAAATAGGTGGTTAGAAATAGTCCAAATAAATATTCAGTACTTGAAAAGAGTCCTTAAAGTGATCCAATTAAGGTGCCAAGGTGCCAAATAATTAAGGTGCATGCAGAGTGATATGGTGCCCCTCAAGGTTCCCCACTCACCAGATTGCAGATAATAATAGACCTTCAAAATTATTGCACATTGCCCGGGATCTTTACAGGACCAGAACTTCTCCTATGTAGCCTTGGAACTTTTTGGGTCAGCTTCCGCTTCCACCAATTCACTTCACAGTTCACTTTACAAGGCAGGCTTCCATGCTGCTGCAGAGAGAGACAGTGCCTGGCTGTGTGGGTGACGGGAGAACAACACAGCTAACGTCACCCACACAGCCAGGCACTGTCTCTCTCTGCAGCAGCATGGAAGCCTGCCTTGTAAAGTGAACTGTGAAGTGAATTGGTGGAAGCGGAAGCTGACCCCAAAAGTTCCAAGGCTACATAGGAGAAGTTCTGGTCCTGTAAAGATCCCGGGCAATGTGCAATAATTTTGAAGGTCTATTATTATCTGCAATCTAGTGAGTGGGGAACCTTGAGGGGCACCATATCACTCTGCAAGCACCTTAATTATTTGGCACCTTGGCACCTTAATTGGATCACTTTAAGGACTCTTTTCAAGTACTGAATATTTATTTGGACTATTTCTAACCACCTATTTTGTTTATTGTGCACTAATATATTTATCTATATATTTATTTATTTGTTATTGCTCAGAGATTTTTTTAGCACATAGCACTTTTTTACATTTGATCATACAGTGTGCACTTTATAAAATATTGAATATTGTATTTATATCACAGCACTTTACACTTTATTTGAGCTAGCGCTGCATAAATTCGTTTTTCATCATATTTTCCTAAGACTTTCTTAGTGTCTGCAGCAGCTGCCCATTATTGCATTTATTCTTATTTAAATTTTCACGTTGTGTAGCGCGGGTTTAATTTTTGTTTTTCACTCTAATACAGGAGGTGTGTTTCTGGCCTGATCACCAGGTGAAAAAAACCTAAGAAGAAAATGAATGCAGCCCCACATCTTATGATTGATAAGTTGCAAAATATAAAATTTTTGGTTTTGGGTTTAAAACCACTTTTTCTATGTTAAGCTGGTCTCTTTCACATATATAACAAAAACATTAAAAAGATGAATTTCCCTTTAACGCATTGCCTTTTATCCTTTGTGTGCTCTTTACTTTTACTATACTTTTATTGTGTTTCCCAAACTGAGACTGACTACAGCTTTCCTGTGATCACATCACTGGAGTGCACACAGCAGGCCCTCAAGGAAGATCAGGAGGGGCGTAGGCTGCTCTTGTGGCTGCCATTGACCTGACCACTATGTCACCATTACAGCAAGGACCTGCATGTGACGGATGAGTGATAATGTGGAAAGATTCAGGTTAGTGAGAAACCACAGACAGAACGTGTATGAAGTTCAGATGAGGCTTCTGTCAAACTGTTGTACTGCTGCCAAACCAAAAAAAAAAGGTTCCTATTGTCAAACTGCACTTTGTTGCTGTGATGTATCACAGCCCAGATAAGATTATCGCTGGGAGCGATGTGGAATCCGGACCTGCATATAGAAACTATGATAGGCTAGGCATGCCTAAATGCTCATGCCCTTTTTAGAAGCTCCACCCCTTGGGTCATGTGATTATCTTTGTAAAACTACACTGCAATGTGTCATTGGTGGCAGTACAGGGCGTGCTGTATATGCAGCTATGTTCCCAATGTACAGACAACCAGAGAAGGGAAAGAGTTTGAAGAACGGCAACTTCTAAGAGCCCATTCACTCCACCCAGTCCGTCGTGGTGCATTAATATGCTTTGCGTTTAGACAAACAACCCATTCATTTGATTGGGCTGCCAATGAACCAAAGTAGCTTGAAACACACATCTGCAGCATCTTTGGTAGAGTACCCCAATCAGGGGCGTAGATAAGGGGGGTCCAAACCCCCCCCACCCCAGAGCAACTTTTAATTTCACAGCAGCTAGGCTAGTGTAGCCTATCAGCTGCGGGAGCCGCACTGCCACTGGGAAGACCACCTGTCATCCACGAGGCTGACAGTCAGAGCCCAGCTTAGATTGAAGCCATGTTTACTATTTGCTTCACTAACAGATGTGTCTGCTGGGGGCGCTGTACATATTTACACACCACAATTTGTCACAGCGTGGCAGGCGTGATAATTATTGTTCTCTGGGTACTCAAAGCTGAACCCCCCCCCGGAAAAAAAAAATTATCTACGGCCCTGACCCCCAATGTACGGTAGTTGATTTTTGTACATTGCGGTGCCCTACAACAGAGATGCATTGCAGGGCTTTTTTTTTTTTAAATAAATGGTACTGCAGCCTATATACTGTATAGTGCATTATCATGCATTGCTCCAACACGCTGATGGATTTGAGCTATAAAGAGTTTTCCTATTTTTCCCAACGTCCCCTGCATCCCATTTCCCCCACAGTCACTTCTCCTGCTAAAATTAGCCACAGGCTTGGTGCTCACCCCTCTGTCCTAGGCACACTGTACCTACATCAGTATATATTTATGTTTAAAAAATTAAAGGATTCCCAGAACACAGCAGTAGTTTTTTCGTTTCAGTATTTCCCCAAGTACAGGCACCCTTTAAAGTGCCTTTATGGTAGAAGAGAACTTCCGGCAGATTATTGTGACTCCTTTATCCAGTATGGCTCCATTCACACATGCCCATACTGCAGCCGCCCCAGATATATGTGAACCGGCTCTTTTGAGAGACGGTCATACTTGCCTGGCATGCGAATTGGATGCAGGGAAACCCGCATTCAATTTGCATATGTGTAAACCCAGCCTCATACAAACCACCTCTGATCTTGAAGAACATTTAAATCCTTCAGGCTGGGTTCACATACACTATATTACCAAAAATATTGGGACTCCTGCCTTTACAGGCATATGAATCTTAATGGCAACCCAGTTTTATTCCGTAAGGTTTAATATTGAGTTGGCCCACCCATTGCAGCTATAACAGCTTCAACTCTTCTGGGAAGGCTATCTGCAAGGTTTAGGTGTGTGTCTATGGGAATGTTTGAGCATTCTTCCTGGAGGGGATTTGTGAGGTCAGGCACTGATGTTGGAGAGAAGGCCTGTTTCCCAGTCTCCACTCTGATTCATCCCAAAGTTGAGGTCAGGACTCTGTGCAGGCCAGTCCAGTTCCTTCACCACAAACTCTCTCACTCATGTCTTTATGGACCTTGCTTTCTGCACTGGTGCGCAGTCATGATGGAACAGGAAGAGGCCATCCCCAAACTGTTCCCACAAAGTTGGGAGCATGAAATTGTCAAAAATGTCTTGGTATGCTGACGCCTTAAGAGTTCCCCCTTCACTGGAACTAAGGGGTCAAGCCCAACCTCTGAAAAACAACCCCACACCATAATCCCTTTTTCACCAAATGATTTGGACCAGTGCACAAACAAGGTCAATAAAGACATGGATGAGTGAGTTTGGGGTGGGGGAACTTGACTTGCCTGAACAGAGTCCTGGCCTCAACCTGATAGAACACCTTTAGGATGAATTAGAGCATAGAATGCGAGCCGGCCTTCTCAAACATTCCCATAAACACACTCCTAAACCTTCCCAGAAGAGTTGAAGCTGTTATAGCTGCAAAGAGTGAGCCAACAAAATATTGAACCCTACAGACTATGTAATAAAAAGGACATAAGGAAAAGGGGGAAGGAAAGGGGATGTGGAATGAAGGGAAAGAGGGGGAAACTGGGACTTTAAATGAAACTCGTGCCACTGAGTCTCCATCCCTATGTATATGAAAAAAAATATGAACACAGTGTTCAAAAAAATGTGTGTGGGACTTTGCTTGAGGTGTAACCAGAAAAGACATAATGATATCAATTTCACATATACATCTGCTAGTAAGCATATAGAAGTATAGGGTTGATCATTATGCATTTATTAACATGTAACATGTCAGGTAACATGAAATACAATAGATACAAGGCAAATAAAGGGGACATAAATAAAGTACATGAAATGACATAATAAAACCATAAAAGTGTTAACGAATAATGACAAAATAAACCAAAAATTGTAAAGTAACGATGGATATTGGTATTGGGATGCATGTGGAATATGGCAGAAAGATTGGAATGGCCTCCATGGCTCAACGTGTTTCGTGAATGTATTTTCACTTCATCAGGAGCAGGCGCATTTCTAATTTCTAAAAAATATATAATACAGTATATGTGTGTAAGATAAAACCAGTCATGCATCCAAGGAAAATTATCTTTGGAGAAAAATATAAAAATTGTATAGCTTACAATAGAGTGTTGGTGGTCAATGAGGCTGAGGATCTCCCATAGAAACGTCCCCATTGGGAACTGAGGGGGCACTGTTCCCGCACAGAGCCACACCGCAAGGTCCAATAGCATGGTGTGGATAGCCAAAAAATAGGTCTTGGGCTGGATCATCGGGTAACAATCTGATAAGGAAGTACCAAAGGAATATAATTTAGAAATGGAACCATAGATAAGTAGTTGGAATCATTAAGCCCAAGACCGAAGTGAGAGAGGGAATATGTGAAACTAAACTAACTAGACTAGAGTTAGACTAACTAACTAGACTAACGCTGGATACACACTATACAATTTTCTGTGGATTTTTTCCTTTAGTCTTACCAAAACCATATAATATGAGGTCACACCTAAACATTTTCAATTTGTATGTAATTTAATTTTTGTCTTAAGAAGGAAAAACCTTCATCCATTGTGGAGACAGGGACAGTGGTACCATTATATGTTATGAACAATGTTGCAGGGTATTTCCATTTATGGGAAATTTGATGATTCCTCAAAGCTTTAGTGATACTGGCCAAATTTCTCCTACGTTGGAGGGTGTGACGAGGTAAATCTGGCAGAATTTGGACAGATGCATAAGCAGGGGGTCTCTGATCTATTTTGCGAAACTGTTTTGTTTCTTTGGTTTTAAAGTAGTGAATTTGCAGCAGGATATCTCTAGGAATATCATCAGCCAGAAAAGAAGGTTTGGGGATTCTGTGTACTCTATCCACAGTGAGATCTTGTTCAGTCAGTGTAGGGACAATTGCACGGAACATTTGGTGTACAAATTGAGAAAGCTGGGATTGCAGGACTGTCTCAGGGACTCCTCTAAGTTTTAAATTGTTCCTACGGGAACGGTCCTCAAGGTCCGCCAACTTATCTTTAATCCACAGAATGTCTTCCGTTTTGGCATCAACTAATGTATTATAGGAAGTGGAATATTCAGCCATGGCCTGGTCTACTCTGTCCCCCAGTTCATATACCTCTCTGCGACATCTTGCGACTGAGACTGTAAGGTCATTGTGAATTGAGTCCCTGAGGGACATTAACATGTCTTTCAATACTATGTCTGAGACCGGCTGGCCTGTTGTGGGGAATCCAGCAATAGGGTCAATGATGGTGGTTGCTTGCTGTTTCTGAGGTAAAACATTGCCAGTCTCTATGTCAGGGTCCCAAGTGTCATCTGAGGTAGAGTCTAAATGCTGGCGGGACCTTGCAGGGCTTCTAGTAGATGGAGAATTGGTCCCTGAGTGAGAGCCCTCTGTATTATGTGAGGTGGGAGAGGTATTTGTAGTGTCAGCCCCCAAAATAGAAGTTCTGTAGACATAAACAAAAAGAAGGGCGCACCAGCCTAGCGCATTATGCTCAGTAGGCTTTTTATTGATAAAATATTAAAAAATGCCTACTCACAAACATGCGATATAAACCAGCATATCAACTCCATCGAACAACGTCCATGATGTAAGAGTCCAATATCTCAGGTAAGTGAAATGCTAACGCATTTCGAGGCAGTGCCTCTTCCTCAGAGCCTTAGGGCTCTGTCTGCCCGGGTCACCGCCGCCATTTTGAGGCCTGTTGCGCTGCACTGCTCCCTTATATGTCAGCAGCTTGTGGTGTTGAATTTGCCCCCCTTTCTTTCTCTGCGGCATAGCGAGGGGTAGTAGGAGACTCACTGTCTGTTTTATGGCTGTTCGCAAGCGGTCTGGAGCCCTCTGTGCAGTGGATAAGTCAGCGGTCCGGCGGAGCTCTGTGACTAGCCGTCCATCACAGAGCTCGAAGCCACTCCCCCCTACATTTTTTTTTTGAGAATTTCATATAAAAAAGTATGAAAAATATTGTTATTTTTTCAAAATTGTCGCTCTTTTTTTGTTTATAGCGCAAAAAATAAAAATCGCACAGGTGATCAAATACCACCAAAAGAAAGCTCTGTTTGTGTGAAAAAAGGACGTAAATTTCATTTAAGTACAGCGTCGCACGACCGCGCAATTGCCCATTAAAGTCACACAGTGCCGAATCGCAAAAAAGGGCCTGGTCTTTGAGCAGCCATATCCTCTGGGGCTTAAGTGGTTATTATTAGAGGGGAGTAGGCAGGGCAACATGACATACAGTACTTTAGGGTGAAGGTCCACTTTAAGAGGAGACTTCCCTTCCTTTGGAGAAATCATCTCTCACTTCCTGTTGTGAAGGAAAATCTCCCACAGTGGGAAGTAGTCAAGAAAAAAAAACTCATCAGGGGTTTTGGCTTTAGATATGTAGATAATAAGAATAATATGGTACATAGATAAGATTATTTCTGTTCAGTTGGAATCTTTCCTATGTATATAAAACAAACATTAAAATGACTTGAGTTCCCCTTTGAGGTAAACTTTTTAACCTTTAGCCCAGTTGCAATATTTCCTGGTTACTATGAGCAGGTTACAAGTTTCCCTTAATAAGCGGATTTAAGGGCGATGGCCGACTTTTCAGAAGTTGCTCTTCCTTGCTATGATAACAGCAAATTTAGTAGAGGTGGGGTGCTGGTTTACCTCTGTGGCTGTTCCATAGTGTTTCTCACAGTGGTGTATGTAAATAATGCATTAAAAGCAGAAGCGGCATGTATACTTTAGGCCTGCAGTCACACAATGCAGATCTTATCAGGCCCTGACGTCACACACAGTCTTGTGATCTGAGCTGGGTCAGAGCACTGACTAAAGGACTGATTTCCCGGGTCAGTGAGGACAATGTGTTGTTATGTTATGTTACGTCTGCCGCTCTCACTGAAACAATAGGGACTTGCAACCCAGAGGCCATTTCAGTACAAGCCTCCTGTGGGACTCCCAGGACAGCTGCATAGGGACAATTAAAGAGAGCGCACAGCTACCTGACATGTGGGTGCACATACCACCTGCAGGATATTTATGTAGAATTTCCTTCGACGATGTGTGTGGAATTTTACCTCACCTGCATTATACAAAAATGTCAACACACAATGTAAGTCTAAGGCTGGCCATAGACACAAAATGGTGGTCTGGAGATCCAATTCCATTACTGTCCCATAGATCGATTGTGAAATTAACATACACAGCGCTATCAGCTTAATGTGCATGTTTATGTGCTGAGCTGATTTCCTGGAGTTCCCCTTTGATAGCACACCTTACCCACACTAGTTTTTCCTAATTAGCGTCATTAAAGTAGATCCAAAATCAATAAGTGAAGGTTTGCTTTGTTACAATTAACATTTCTAAATGTTCCCCATAACTAAATAAGTGATTTGGGTATGGACCCAGACAAATACCTGCTGCATGCGTCTTATTTGCCCAGAAAACAGTACAAGAAGACTATGTTGATCCATCTGATTACCACTACTAGAACCTGCATCCCAACCTATTGGAGGCAAGAGACCCCCCCCCCCCCCCCCGCACTGTGGCTCTACAAAGTTGCTGAAATTCACTGTATGGGAAGCCCCATAGGCACCTAAGAGAAATTCAGAAGCACCTGGTTCCATTAGACCTTGTTTACCTACTCCCAGGACTATGATACCCTATTGGCAGATGACATGCAAACATGACTCTGCCCCTAGGGTCTCCGCTTTCTCTTTGTTTGAGAACTTTCATGACCTACATCCCTTTGAGTGTTAAGCCCCATACACATGATAACAAAATCAGAAGTAAAATTTCATCCCACGAATGATCTGCCGATTTTCGGATCGTTAGTATGGTGCTTTTCGACAGCCGATCATGAATTTCTGGATGACAAAAAATGAAGATACTGCACAGGCCTTTAAATTTTTTATCGTACGTGAACATGTCTAATTTTCATTTAGTTAGTACAGTTTTCGTCAAGACTACGCATGCGTAGCAAATTACTGTGATATTGGCCCATACCCCTGTATATGAACAATTGCAAAAAGGAAAGAAAAGATGGGGCTTTCGAGGCCGGTTGAAGGAGGAGGATCATGAATATCACTCAATTTGTAAAAAAAAAAAAAAAACATAAGAACATATTAAAAAATGTTCATCAAAAGGGCATAAATCCCCTACATAACATATAAAAAAAGAGAAAAAGGAACGCATGTGTAGAAATAAATTCCCATAAGGGAATGCCGATACTTGGTATCAGATGGCCTGAGGCCTATCATCCCACATATTCCTGGCCTGGGGCCTGTTATCTGGAATAAAGAATGTCTAGTCCAAAAAATGTTTAAGTGCTTTACTGCATTACTTCAGGCACAAGTATATATATATTTCCCCCATGGTACACAGTACCATCGCCCTCAGCCATCTTCCCAGATATCACACCTACTTCCCTCAAATGGTTCCACACACATGGTGTTCCTCAACTTAAAGGATAAGTTCACCTTTGGGAACATGTTCCACTAATTTATAGGGTGGATGGAACATGTAACATGTTCCCGCTACCCTGTGACAGCAGTACGGGGAGAAGTTGCCCGTACTAGCTGTCACTTTTTCTACAGTGCTCTGTGTTTGAATGAACTACTTGCGGCTGTTGGCTTGTAGCTTTTAATGAACTACCATGGTGCTATTGAGCGCTATGGTAGTTCATTAATTCTTCCTGTCAGTTTGAAACTGGCTCACCGTACGATGTGCGGGCAGACAGCTAACACTGGCAGGCTCTTGGAGACTTTAATGGCACCAGTAATCTGATCGCTGGTGCAATGCTTTCCAGGCTCCTATAAAAAAAAAATAGTGAATGCACATTTGTTTACCTGCAAAAAAAATATGCATTTATTTTTAAAAAGTGAACTTATTTAAGTCCGAGGCCATCCTGAACCAAGGCACAGGACTTGCTAAACGAAGGTAAGGGGTGCCAAGGTTCCTCCATCTTCCTCCTGTGTCCTCTTCTAGTCACCCTAGCAGTTCAGCCATGCAGAGGACTTTCTCACTCTCTCTTACCAGCCCTGGTTCTTCATGCTGCTGGTCAGGGGTGTCCTACTTCTATTGCTCTACTCCCTCAGGCCCCACCCACAGCGTGTATAAAAAAGACATGACATCCACCCACTGCATCACCTCTGGAGGGGCTACAAATTAAGAGGCACTACACCTGCCAACATCTGGCTGGTAGTCTCATGAGCTTTGTAGTGACAGCACTACTGTGCTACTCACTGTTCTTGCTGAAGGCTCCGATTTGAGGAATTAAAGCCCTGTCTTTTTCAAGATGACCGCCACCATACAGACACATTGCAGAACAAGGCAGGGTAACTGTAATGAGAAAAGATCGGCTGCAGGGAGACTATGGCCAATATTCGTACCTAGCCTTTGGCATGTACCTGCCTTTTCTGGGTGCAGCTTTCAGAGACTATGGCCAATACTCGTACCTAGCCTTTGGCATTTACCTGCCTTTTCTGGGCACAGCTTTCAGAGACTATGGCCAATACTCGTACCTAGCCTTTGGCATGTACCTGCCTTTTCTGGGCGCAGCTTTCAGAGACTATGGCCAATACTGGTACCTAGCCTTTGGCATTTACCTGCCTTTTCTGGGGGCAGCTTTCAGAGACTATGGCCAATACTCGTACCTAGCCTTTGGCATTTACCTGCCTTTTCTGGGCGCAGCTTTCAGAGACTATGGCCAATACTCGTACCTAGCCTTTGGCATTTACCTGCCTTTTCTGGGGGCAGCTTTCAGAGACTATGGCCAATACTCGTACCTAGCCTTTGGCATTTACCTGCCTTTTCTGGGCGCAGCTTTCAGAGACTATGGCCAATACTCGTACCTAGCCTTTGGCATTTACCTGCCTTTTCTGGGGGCAGCTTTCAGAGACTATGGCCAATACTCGTACCTAGCCTTTGGCATTTACCTGCCTTTTCTGGGGGCAGCTTTCAGAGACTATGGCCAATACTCGTACCTAGCCTTTGGCATTTACCTGCCTTTTCTGGGGGCAGCTTTCAGAGACTATGGCCAATACTCGTACCTAGCCTTTGGCATGTACCTGCCTTTTCTGGGCGCAGCTTTCAGAGACTATGGCCAATACTAGTACCTAGCCTTTGGCATTTACCTGCCTTTTCTGGGTGCAGCTTTCAGAGACTATGGCCAATACTCGTACCTAGCCTTTGGCATTTACCTGCCTTTTCTGGGCGCAGCTTTCATAGACTATGGCCAATACTCGTACCTAGCCTTTGGCATGGACCTGCCTTTTCTGGGTGCAGCTTTCAGATTTTAGTTCCTCTTTAAGGTTATCTTCACGTAATGCATCAATATGAACAATCTTTACACACATTGAGGAGCTGTGACTATCTCTGTCATGCTCAGTACTTCCATGGATGCCACAGATTTAGAGGCTGTTTAAGGTTTGCCCCCACTGCCATCATACAAAATGTAATTTGTTGCTAGGTCACACCACCAAGCTCTATAGGAGGAGATAGTCCATTATTTCCTCCACTGAAATGGCCTTGACATATATTGCAGTCCATTTTATACCTTCCTAGGTATTGTTCAGATGAGCAATGAACCACATCGTGCAGTCACAGCTCATTGCTTCAAGCTCCTTCTGGGAGAATGGATGAATTAAAGAATTGTGGTCATTCAGACCAAGCACGGGTGAGCTTAAGTACAAACATTGGCTTTATAACAGCCACTAAATGTCTGTAGCTAAGGAAAGGTTTATGTATGACCACAAAAAAAAAAGGTTTATGTAGATGTTTTGTCTGTTTCCCCTAGACAGAACTAGCACCTAACTCTTGCAGTGCTTGGGGAACCCTACCGCAAGGGTAATGTTTTTCCCCTGGAGTTCAGCTTTACAAATCCTGCTAGAAATCCAGTGAGCTCCCTCCTGTGCTGCATTTTCCTACCCCCATTTGACCTTCCTAGTTCAGCTTGAAAAAAAAGAAAATGATTGCAGCTACCACATATAAAGGACTGTTAAGCTGCCATATATTACATCATTCTCGTGTTTAGCTATGCGTTAAATTATTTTCAGTGGCAGTTTACTCTTAGAACTCCATCCATAAGGCATGTCTGACAGGCTGATCATTTCATGTCTATGGTACATGTATACAGCCTGGCTTGACAATTTTACAAATAAAATCCTGATGAAATCTATAGTCTGGTATTTTTTGCAAAAAATTTGATTGGCTCAAAAAATATTGTTTGGAAGTCTTGTCTTATCACAGTTATTCTCATACAGAAAAGTAGCACTAAAGCCATCTGCCAGCACCTATATCCTCTGATCAGCCATTATAGTATGACCAATGACAGGTAAAGTGAATAAAATTGATTTCCTCTACAATGGCATCAGAAAGTGGGTGGAATATATTAGGCAGCAAGTGAACGTGTTGTCCCTGAAGTTTAGTTATTGAAAGCAGAGAAAAAAAAAAATAATAATAAAAGATCTGAGTGACTTTGACAGGGGCCAAATTGTATTGGCTAGATGACTGGGTCAGATCTTCTCCAGAACTGCAGTGCTTGTAGGATGTTTCCGGTCTGCAGTGGTCAGGACTTACCATAGTAGTACAAGGTGGGGGGGGGAGCAGCAAACCGGCACCAGGGTCATGGGGGGGTCAAGGATAATTAAATGTACATTGGGAATAAGGCTGGCCCATGTAGTCTAAAAGAAGAGCCATCGCAGATCAAATTGCTGAAACAGCTCATGCTAGCTCTGATAGAAAGGTGACAGAACTAAGCAATGCATTTTATTGTGCATGGAGCAGCACAGTCACAAACGGGTCAGGGCGCCATGCTGAACCATGTCCACAACCTAAAGTGCCTACAATGGTCCTGCTCTGATAAATTCAAGAATGGTTTGAGGTGTTGACTTGGCCTCTAAATTCTACAGATCCCACAGTCTACAGATCCCACAGATGCTTGATTGAACTGAGATGTGCTGGAAAAGCAAGTCCGATCCATAGCAGCTCCTCCTTGCAGACTTGAAGGAACTGCTACTAATGGTTTGGTGCCAGATACCACAGCATTCTGTCAGAGGGCTAGTGGAATTTCCTGCATGGACAGGTTATGGTGGGTGATCATATGGCAGATCGCTTTGTATAGTTTGCAAACATGGCTTCTCCTATGTAATGTATTAAAGGATTTGAAAACACTAAAGGCTTGACCCACACCTTTATACTGCAGGAATGCCTGCATCACTGTTAACATGTGCAGTGCAATAGGGTGCTGCAGTGCTATGAATTCCTGATGGCACCCCAGCGGACATGGGGAAATGCTTTGTGTAAACACCAACACAGAAGTGTGAACTCAGCCTGACAGGTAACTATAGATCACAGGTGTCAAACAAGGCCCGCGGGCCGAATCCGGCCCTCCAGGCCATTTTATGTGGCCCTCACACCTCTCCTGTAGCTGCAGGAGAGCTCCAGTCCTCCTCCAGACCTTATAATTTCTGCTTTCCAGCAATGCCTCCAGCTTCTTCCCAGCAGCACCACAAGGTAAGAGAGGTGCACTGTGATGTAAGGGAGGGTGGGGGACTCAACTTCTGATGGTGGAGAGGCTCTTGACGTCTTATGTAAGGGTATGGGATGCTCTTGACATCTAGTCTTACAGATACAACCGGCCCTTTTGAGGGCAATCATAATGCTGATGCGGCCCTCGATTATAATTGAGTTTGACACCCCTGCCATAGATTATATTCATTTTACCTGGCCTTCCCGTTCCATTCACACACTCATCTTGGCTTAGTTTACACATTTATGTAGCACTTTCATTACATTGAATGGTAGTATTGTGGGTGGTCAAACACATGTTCATAAAATCTACACATACACACTGAAAATAAACACAACAAAAAAAATATATAAGTCAGATCCATATTTTATTGAAAAGAAATACAAAATCCATGTACAAAAAAAAACGCAATCACAAAATGTACAGAAAATAAAAAAAGGATGTTTTACATTTCACCGATGTACAGTATTTACAGAAATAACAGCCTCTAAGGGGCATCCCCGGGGCTAAGCCAACAGGGGACTAAAAACTTCTCTGAGTGTTTGTGATGATTGAATGGCACCTCCCTGATAGGTCACAGGTTATTGTCCTTGATATGTGAAGTGGCTACCAAGAAATAAATATACTTGTCTCCATCTCTTTCAGCATTGCTGCTGTAAACAAAAATAGAGAACATTTCATAAACTGTACAAATAAAAATAAAATTTCATTCTTTTTCATAACGTTATAGTGATTTTTTTTCCTATTTGTAGAATAGTTTATAAAAATCTGTCTCTGTTATATGGTGAAAACACAGGACCTAGAGTCATGAGCATGAAGCCTATCAATTCACCAAGTGCAACAGCTCTGATGCACAAGGCTCCTCAGGGGCTGAGCTTAGCTACTGGTAAATGATAGGCTGGTTTATTGTCTCAACCCACAAATTGGCTGCCTCTTCTCTATACAACTGATACATTTAAAATTCCAACTCCAAAACAAAAGCTTCTTATATATTTCAAATACTCCAGTGCAGAAACATCCCTGCAGCAGTCTGTACGCGGTTTTCATGCAGTCTTCCACAAAATGTTCATTCACCATGGGAAATCCATTTGGGAAGAGTGACACTTGGCTTTGCAGCGACCACGCCAGTTGGGCAGAACTGGGAATGCGGATGGGCAATCCAGTCACTGGAATCCCTGAGAGATAAAAGAAGCCGTCATGCCGTTATCAACTGAAATCTCAGTCTTAGATGGAGTTGGCTTCTAAATGTTAAAAAAGGAGCCATTGTGTATGTCAAGAATGCACAGGAGCTGGTGAGAGTGATTGATTAGCAGGATATTGCAGGAAATAAAGGGTTGTTGTATCTTGCTGCAATAAACAAGAGATCAAGCAGAAAGAGAGCTAGCAAACTCTATAGTAAGTCTATGTCTACTGTAGACAAGGCCTTGGGTTAGTTCCCTAGATTTGATTGTGATTACAGATGCATCAACTCACCCCCATATGTTTTGGGGGGCAACTCTTAAGTTTATCAGGATGTAGTTTTGTGCACATTCATGTGGTTAAATCAGTCTCTTTGTCTTACGTTTGGAGAAAATATGTTTCCACCAGGCTCCAAGGATACGGAAAGTGAAGTAGCACATAGCAACCAATCAGAATTTTTTTTATTGATAGGACTTGGCTGGGGTTTGTGGGGAAACATTACAGGAAAGTGCCTACAGGTTTTTCTATACTGGAAGGGGACACAAACTAATCTGTATTGTGTTATCTTTAGGTCTTATGAGTTCACAGACAATCAATATACAATTAATATTTCCTCATATTACCTTTTGACATGTATAGAATGGCATCACCGCAAAAGATTCCTTAACATAAAGGTGCTGCACATTAAAAGTGCTCTGGGAGACACAAAGTTAAAAACGGACCCTGTATATAACTGCAATAAACAAATCTGGTTGCAGTGGGTTACTACACTTAATTGTCATTCCTTTTTGACACTTAATATGGTCATCCTGGCTGTCTAAATCGATTGAAGGTCTAAAGTGGAACAGAATACCTCCTTTTTAAAAATTGTAGATACATTCCAAATTCTTGGGATGGGTCATTGACAAGAACCACTGGTGCTTGCTAGCCATAAACAGGGAACATTATGAGCCAATCAAATTTGCAAAAAATACCAGACTATGGATTTCATCAGGATTTTATTTCCCCATCATGCATTGAGCTGAATGTTTCATGCATCAGCTAGGAAATTTAAAAAAAGGACCCAGAGACTGATTTAGACTCACAACGGTAAAGAGGTTTCCTAAACTTGTAGGTGCACCCATGTTGTAGAAATGGTTACAGAAGTGCACTTCTTTTGCTACTGGTGAACTACAAGTTTCAGAATGCATCCCTACACATCTCATTCTCAACATGTCAGAATGGAGAAGAGGTAATAGAAGAACATTTTGCCTTGACAAGAACATTCTGGTGTGTGTTACAGGAATGGTCATCCCCAGTCCTTCAGCTTTTGAGGCATTACAAATTCCCAACACTCTGCATCTTGCAGTGCCTACTGGGAGCAAAGGTTACAAAAAGATAGGCGTCTCAAACTTAGGTTTAGCACAGATATCCTGTAGATGAGTAAATATCTTCCCAGGGGTTAAGTTATCCATGTCCTTTCCCTTTACTCTCAGGCTTATGGAAAAAAAGATCCTTTGAAAGAAAATAAATAAAAAAAAAAAGAAAAAAAAAAAAACCCACACACGCGACTTCAAAAAATGGTCATTCCCGCTGAGACGTAAAATTACTTCTCACTGACCAAGAAAAAAAAAAATAATAAAAAAAAATTAAATAAATAAACTTTGTTCTCCTTTACATTATACAATTTTCTCTTTGTCTTTAAGCTATCTGTATTCCCCTGTGGGTATATAATCAGTCGTTTGCTTTTAGCAAAGGATATAAAAAAGTTCACGTAGCAAAGTTTTGTAGGAACTCAATGATAGGCAATTAACGCAGTAGAGAAAGAAGGAGTTTTAAGTGCTATATCAGGACATACGGCATTATAGTGGCAACATGCTGAGGTCTATGTATACAGATGAGGGCCAACCACAGCATGCAAAAAGGGGGCCGGCAAAAAATTTTCAGTATGGCTTGTCTAGGTTTTCACAATTTGGCTACAAAAAGGGCAGTTGGTATGGCTCAGAATAACACCCTTTCCAGCCACTGGTAGGAGTGCATTAAGAGGGGGGGATGCGCCGAACAAATACAATTCCATGCTGTACTTGGCGTTTGCTGGTGCCCGCTATGACACCCGCTACAAAAATTTTCCCCCCCATGTATTTAGTAGAAATTCTAAAGAATGTGCCATATATTTCTTACAACCAAGACTTTAATTGCTCCTTCACTTCAACATTAACACCAGTTATTCCACATTACCATAACTCCCTGATTGTGACAGCCATCATACAATGTCTTAACTAGAGGAAACCATTTTTTGTTAAATCTCCACAAAAAAGTCTCTTGGTGAACATAGCAGGAAGAGAAGGCAGCTACCATATCCACCTTGTTTCTATTAACACCACCAGGCAACAGCCAACGGCTCGTAGAGATCAAGAACCGATATTCTCAAGTCTTCTCAGAGGAGGAGAGTTTACTGGAGAAGAGTCATCTATTCATCATCTTGACACCCACTGAACTTTGGCGGTACCGTCCATGGAGACCAGTCAAGCCTCCTAGCTTCTGTCCAGCAGAAGCAAAATCAGCACAAGTGGGCATCTCAAACCTTCCAATTCTTTGTACCACATGTTCAAACGGAGGTAACTGTCCTAGTTCTGTGGTAAAATGTCCACCAGTGGGTTGTACAAGGCAGCCAGGATCTCCGAGATCATCTGGGTGAGATGCCATCGCAGAGGACCCCACCACTGCCGCTGAGCCACTTGCCTCTGAAATGAAAAAAATAATAAGGTGTTAAACTTATCCTTGTGTATGGCAACAATTTTATAGCTTGAACATGTAAAGTATACACTCAAAGCGGGCAGATCATCTAATTTCTTTAAATTGGCATTAAGAATTGCAAATATACAACATCTGAATGGATGAGAGATCATTTTTGTTCAAGAGGGGGCAGCCTTTCTTTAACCTTGAATGGTAGGGCAACATTGACGGAGCTCGGATCCTAATGGCTGCAGCAGGTAGGTGGACCTAGGAACCCTACTAAAAGAGATCTGACTGCCGTCATCTGCAAGATACTAAAAACCAAAATATGAAGCCTCCCTGCTGGTATTGAGGTTCTAGAAGGGAATTCTGGAGGAGGAGGTTTCCCTGTTTGTACTGAGCACCCTAGGTCTGGAGGGAGTCCAAGGCAACCTAGGTCATGTGGGGGAGTCCTGGGTGACAAGGAGGGGCCGGGGGCCATGAAACCGCAACAAAAGCTATACATAAACCTCCTCTCCAGTTAATATTAAAAGACCAGTTACATGAAAGCAGAGTGACTTAGAAGCTGATTGGCTACCATGCACAGCTGAACCAGGTTCTATGGGCACCAGTTATTTCCCCCCATTCAGATTAGAACTTCAGCTTGTTCAATTAAACTTTGACAATAAAACCTGGAAGCCGATTTGTTACTATGCACAGCTTCACCAGTTTTAGTAAATCTCCCCAAATGTGTGTATTAGTCTCCATTCACACTGGTACGACTTGTCAGGCGACTTGGTCAACCTGACAAGTCGTGCACCATCGCTCCCATTGAGTAGTACAGGACCGGTTCTAATAGGAGTGACACAAGTCGCTCCGACTTAGAAAAAGGTTCCTGTACTACTTCGGGGTGACCTGGAGGCGACTTACATAGACATTCATTTGATGAAATCCGCGACTTCACAGGTCGCCCCCTAAGTCGGAGCGACCTAATGTGAACGGGGACTTAGCACCTAGATTTAGTTAAGCCCATGTTCACATGGTCCGATTTGACATGAAAATTCAGAGCCAATTGCCATCATTGGAACCATCCGAATCAGGGCAACGCCGACTTTGTGGTGCCACACCGATTCCTAAAAGTCATTTCTGCACTACTTTTGACATCTTTGTGGGTGATTTCAATACACATCTGTGCAGGAACCCGTACAGATATCTGTGAAATCACCCCTGAAGTTGGCATGAAAATGCCGGTTTGAAATCATGCGACATCAGCTGAATTCCCACCATTTCAAACCCGCCCTCAGTGTGAACCTAGGAGAAACGTCAGAAAGAAGCATAAAACTTGCCATTGCTGACCTTTTTGAAAATGCTAGTTGCCTGTCATTCTAATCCAGCTGGCTTCAACATTTTTAGAGTCACTGACCCAGAAGAAGTATGTAGCCAGTGAAGCCATAATGCCAGATCTGCACACTTATTACGCATCATGACTCAGAAACTCCGAGGATTTCCAGGAGCAGAGGTCAGTGACAGCAGCCGGGAAGATCCTTTTAGAAAGCTTGCTTGTAAACAAGCCACAACCTGTCAACAACTTATGTAATCTATAACATTGCGTCTCATTACATTCCAGTGCAGGACAAACGTCACATTGTATGTACAGTTCTGCCCTCTATCTGACGTGTGCTTGTTGTTTATTCCAACAAGTAATCGAACGCATACAGCGCATTATTAAATTCATTCCCGAGAGGTGTCACAAGACAGGAGCTCCGATGTATTTCACAAGCACCGTCCTCATCTGGGGATAGATCGGCCCTGGGACGGCTTTACCTCTCGCTGCCTTTTTTTTTTTTTAGTTGCTGCACAGTGGAGATAAATAAGACAGATGGTGGCAGCGGTGGGAGGAGCCTGGCTCCAGGCAGGCAGCTGAGTCATAGGTTAAATATAGTAACACGTATAAAAAGGAGGAAAGGCGCTGCACAGTGAATTCACTTCTACAAAGAGCGAGCGACACGGACTGATCGCTGCTACAGCACTTGATTATAGGGCTTAGATGATCACAGAGGACAGGCTGCAGAGACCGGCGTACAGGGAAAGTGTGACAGCGGATTACGGCTGCTGACAGCTCTGGGTGGGAGATTAACTCCCTCCGTTCCCTGCATACATCCCCGTAACAGACTGAAAATCCCATACAGTATGCAAGTCCACTGCATACTGAATATTAAACATCACCTTCTGGCTGCCTGTGTGTCTCACCAACTTAACAGGTGAGAATTTTTGGAAGAACTTTCCCAGTCTTACTTCTCCCGCTGCAGCCATGGGAGTCTCATTCCTCCTGCTGCAGCCGTGGGAGTCTCATTCCTCCTGCTGCATTCTCCAATTAAAAAAAAAAAAAAACACCCAGGGGGACAAAGAAAACCACCAAAAAAAAAAAAAAAACCCTTTATGATTTGGCAAACTTGGGGTCTCATGGGCAGAGAGTGTGAGATATAAGGGAAGACTCAGATGGGCACAGAGAGTGAGATATAAGAGAAGACTCAGATGGGCACAGAGTGCGAGATATAAGACTCAGATGGGCACAGAGTGCGAGATATAAGACTCAGATGGGCACAGAGTGTGAGATATAAGACTCAGATGGGCACAGAGTGTGAGATATAAGACTCAGATGGGCACAGAGTGCGAGATATAAGACTCAGATGGGCACAGAGTGCGAGATATAAGACTCAGATGGGCACAGAGTGCGAGATATAAGACTCAGATGGGCACAAAGTGCGAGATATAAGACTCAGATGGGCACAGAGTGTGAGGTATAAGACTCAGATGGGCACAGAGTGTGAGATATAAGAGAAGACTCAGATGGGCACAGAGTGTGAGATATAAGACTCAGATGGGCACAGAGTGTGAGATATAAGACTCAGATGGGCACAGAGTGTGAGATATAAGACTCAGATGGGCACAGAGTGTGAGATATAAGACTCAGATGGGCACAGAGTGTGAGATATAAGACTCAGATGGGCACAGAGTGTGAGATATAAGGGAAGACTCAGATGGGCACAGAGAGTGAGATATAAGGGAAGACTCAGATGGGCACAGAGAGTGAGATATAAGGGAAGACTCAGATGGGCACAGAGAGTGAGATATAAGGGAAGACTCAGATGGGCACAGAGTGTGAGATATAAGGGAAGACTCAGATGGGCACAGAGAGTGAGATATAAGGGAAGACTCAGATGGGCACATAGTGTGAGATATAAGAGAAGACTCAGATGGGCAGTCCAGTCCAACACTTAAGATAGAAAGCTCCGGTACTTACTCTTCGCAGGTACCGCTCATTCATTTGGTCTCCAATCCTGCGCAGTCGGAGGGCGATCTCTCGCTCTACAGGCACGTCTCCTGCCAGCGGCAGCTCCGCTCGGGGGTCAGCTCGGTGTAATTCATCCACTTCTGTCCCCATGTTGGAATGTTCGTGGGTTGTGTGCCTGAGACCTGTTGGGCGGAAAAAAAAGAGAACATTTATGGAAGTGATCTACAGAAAAACAAAAACTAGCAGCTATATGTAGGAACTCATTGCAACAAAAGATTTTATTAGTCCACCTAGCTTGGTGGTAATGGGTTACTAAAATAAAAACAAAGGAGTGTAGCACTTTAACAAAAAAATAAAATGTATTATATCAGACATTATATTAACAGCTTTTGTACATGGTGGTGTAGATCTGAGCGCAGGTTTTTCCTATATACTTTCAATGGATTATCAAACACCCCCGCACCTTCATAAGCCCATCAAGAATGTCTGATGAGCCGCAGTATTTAGCAAGCGATGATTAATTCTGATTGGTTGCTGTGGGTTAGTGCGCCCTGCGCAGTATTACTTAATAAGGCCGTATGTCTGTCACAATTTACATTCTGTATGTCGAACAAATCTCAATGGCTGTTACATTGTATGCATGCATGCGGTTAATTAGCACAATGCCAGCAGTTTTTTTTTGAAGCTGCGAACATTATCGGCTCCAAGTAGCAGGAAATGAAATGTAATGAGCTCCGACACAAGCTGTGTAGAGATTTATAAAGAATGCATGCACTTTCAGCTGTAAATCAAACAAATAATTTCAAAGCCATGGCAGTTCCAATTTTAGACACTTAACCGTTTCAGATACTTGTAGTACAGAAAGGGGGGGGGGGTCAGTGACTTGCACCGATTTCATTAGATACCATGATAAAGGGAACCTATACTAAAATAACCCCCCCTCCCCCCAATCCCTCCCTATCCTCCTTCCTTGAGCGCATAGGCAGGCGAAGTGCTGAAATATTTGCAGCACCAATCAATGCTCCCTCCAATGCCAATTATATCTCAAAACTCACAAGAAGACTACTTGTATCTGGGAGGAGCCAGCCAATCAGTGGCTCTGCCTGAACCCTGATCGTCTTCAATAGAACATTACTAATGCTCCACTATTTGGTCAAGTAATCAATAAGGGCTCGGAGTGCCAGTTTGTGCAGGAATAGCATTGCAGGGCTGGTTTAGGAAACTGTATGGGCAGTAGTGGCAGGGAAGGAAATTTGTTATTTCTGTACTGACCGCTTTAAAACCCAATCTCCAGACAAGCAGCAAGATACAAAAAAACAATCTACAAGGGGGTGGCCTAGCTTGCTTTAGGACTTGTAAGTAACTCTGTTCAGCCAGTCTTGTGATCTGCACTCCCTTATCAGTCAGCACAGTCAAGTCTATGACCCCCCCAACTGTAGCAGACAGGATGGACAAAGCTGTGCACTGAACAGTCCTGATTCCCTGATAGCGGGTTTCCTGTGTCAGACTGACAGTGCTGTGTAAAGCAGCAGGGCCTTCCCACTCCCCAAAGTGCTGCTGTATAGGGGATTACAGAGGATGACAGCAAAACAAATGAAGATACCTGCATTGGGTGCATATATATATATATATATACACATACATATACATAACTGCTTTAACTTATATTGGATGTGCTAGTAATGAAGCAGTTAATGGATTTCACCATCTATTATCCTAGACCAGTGATGGCAAACCTTGGCACCCCAGATGTTTTGGAACTACATTTCCCATGATGCTTACCTACAATGCAGAGTGCATGGAGCATAATTTTGGAACTACATTTCCCATGATGCTCCATGCACTCTGCATTGTAAGTGAGCATCCTGGGAAATGCAGTTCCAAAACATCTGGGGTGCCAAGATTTGCCATCTCTGGTCTAGATAGTGTATACCTGAGAACCTCAAACTACGGCCCTCCAGCTGTTGCAGAACCACACATCCCATGAGGCATTGTAAAACTCTGACATGCACAGACATGACTAGGCATGATGGGAATTGTAGTTCCTGAACAACTGGAGGGCCGTAGTTTGAAGACTCCTGATACAGTCACAATCTATCCAGTTGCTAGTTCGATCAAAGGGGACCTTGCAAGAACACATTTAGGAGCCAACATGTTTTTGAAGGTGCAGGCTCCAAAACAGTCATCCCAACCTTACCTAAGCAAATCATGCATGAGAGGAGTTAAGACTTTTCAGCCTTCACTGGCTGCATGCTTGTTCCGGACCAGTAACTCACTGGATGACAGGCCATTTAGCTGCCCCAAAGCTGACCCCACCAGCAGAGTTAGGGTAAATGAAGGACCAAAAAAGCTCTGCAGTCCTTACGAACTTTCAAATGTAAAAGGGGAGATATAGGGGGTTTATTTACTAAAACTTTAGAGTGTAAATCTGGTGCACCTCTGCAAAGAAACCAATCAGCTTCCTTTGCCAAAGCTTGTGTCACCAAGATGCCTCTTGGACATACATCTTAGTGAATACAACATACAGGGATATGGGAAATGATTACTGACATTGACACATGCACCTTTACAGGTTGAATGGACAATCGTCTTTATTAAATATTGCCCTACTATGAAACAAGCTAAAGTTAGAAGCCAATCGGCTACCATGCACAGCTGCACCAGATTCTAAATGCTCCAGTATAAGTAAAGCCCCATACACACGTAGCGATTGTCAGCCGTAAATATTCGGCCAACGTCCGATTGGCCGATTGTCGGCTTGTTAGTATGAAGCTTCCGACAACCAACTGCGAATTTTCGGCCGAACAGAATCTGGTGTGCAGGCTTTAAAATTTTTGTTGGCCAACACCAGACCGGCCGATTGTTCGCCAGTCAGTACAGATTTCGGCCGACAGACAGCAGATTTGCAAGACTGGGCATGCTCAGAAAAGAAAAAACACACTGAAAGTTAACCATCACATGACATCACTTCTGCAGTCGGCTGTTGTTGGCCGACAAAATTCATGTGCAGTCTTTAGCACTTTTCAGCCAACACGACAGCACCGGACAAAAGACGGCCGATTGTTTGGCCGACAATCGGTGCGTGTTTACGGGGCTTAAATCTCCCTTGTAGTGTCCCGTTAAAGGACCAGCAGTAACTGCCAACCAATATTGGGCTGTGTATGTTCATCCCACCATTCCAGGTATTTCATTCCTCCATAATCTTCCCTGTCACCATTCTATTACACGGACTGTAAGGACTACTCACAGGTGCGGGATACCCATACAGCCAGAGATCATGTATTTTATAAACTGCAAATATTAACATTGGCTGTCCCTTCACATGCCAATACAATACAACTCTACAGAGACCGCACCACACCGACTTTCTGCCTAATACAAGGGATTGTTGTTGTCGTCGTCTAGCATGCCCCAGAATGGGAATACTCAGAGCTGGGTAATTACAGCCTGTCCTGCATGTCTCATTCCAACTCATGACTGTGCCACTGTGTCCACAATGCCAGCGCTTCCAGACAAGCTGGACACACGCCAGGGTGTCATGACTAGCCTCTAGTGACCTGGCGTGTGGCCAAACATACAGCTTCATAAACAGGAAGACTAAAGAACATGTGTGTGTAAACCTACACCAGACACTATTAAAAAAAAGGACAGTAAGACAGACGGACAGCCAAACAAAACAAAACAAAAAAAAAGGGGGGGGGGGCGCAAGATCCCAACAGTGTCCTACAGAAACATTGACCACACAATCAGCAGATCTAGATCACATCTCTACTTTACACTACTGCAGCTGATCCATTACAGCGGATCGTATGGACGCTCAGGCATCCAGCACAGACAATCAGCGATCGCATTACCGCAACTACAAGGCGCACTAACCCACCCTGCTGCAATCATATTTCACCTCTTATCAGATCACAAGGGTCGGGGGTTATCACTTAGTGGTTGCTATGGGTTACAGCACCAATAATGACAAATCCTGCGCACAGGAGATTGCAATCTAACATAGGGTGTCGTACACAAAGCATTCACCACTTTCCTGTTTAATATCTTAGAATGCCCTCTTCTCCTTTTTAAAGGAAGCTGGTGGAGGACAAGTCAGGACATGTCTATACTGTATACACCGACTGCAGGTAAAGCTGACAGCACTGCATGCTTTACTAAGAACCCAACACCATTACAACTCTCTTACTAGATCACAAATCCTGCTTAACCTGTGTGCATGATCCCCGACAACCTGCCACCGCCACCACGCTCGGGGCACAGACACAATGGAGGCAAGCCACATACCGTATGCAGTGGGTTCTCCTGTGCTGAAGGATTCTGGGTAGGAGCAATGCCTTTGTTCACAAGCAGTTGAAGAAGGTCCAGATCCACAACTGTTAACCATTTCAAGTCTGTCCTGGGGGTGGTTTTGGCAAGAGGATAAGCACCTTTGACACAAGGATGGTGGGGCCGGGACGGGGAGGGGGGCTGGATGGCTCACAGGCAAGTTCTGTTGACAGATTCGGGAGGAGGCAGCGCAGGCACTAACATCAGCAGGAAAAGTGCGGCCGGCATCGGATTGAATGTTTCCAACGCGTTCAGAGGTACTCCCATCATGAAGTGCCCTCGCCATTGCTCAACTTGTAATCTGCTAAAATAAAAGAAAAGAAAATGTTAGAATTTCAGAGTATAAATTCCACAAAGATCAAACACCCCAATATTTCATTATCCCAACAGAAAGGTCTCCCCATTTCCAGTTGTGGCAAACAA